>NW_004444060.1:291259-326248 GCF_000243295.1 Trichechus manatus latirostris | reverse complement strand
GGCTTGCCAGCTTCTGCAGCTGTGTGACTTGGGAGAGTCCTCGACCCTGATCCACAGACTTGGGACGTTCTAGCCTCTACAATCACGTGAGCTGTTTCCTTGATATAATCTCTCTCTATATATATATTTATACACTTTACTGGTTTTGCTTCTCTAGAGAACCCAGCCTAAGACATTTATATTAGTAAGAAAAGTGCTCATTGTTTTTACATATTAAACTCAAAATCCATTGGTTTAACCCACTAGAAGTTTCCTTCTTCCTCATTCAAGTAAAATCCAAAATGAGCTGGTGAGTGTGGGTACTGCCACTTGTTCATTCAGGGACGCAGTCTCCTTCTCCAATTGAGTCTGCCCTGCTTCAAAGCTCTGAATCCCCTGGGTTCACTCAGCGCAATGACTCAAACGAAAAAGGGTAAAGGGTCATGCATGGAAGTATTTCAGAATAAGAGTAGAAGAGACTACTGTAGTTTCTAATGACATTCTCTGCATCTACCAATACATAGGACGACAGCCACACCTACTGCAGGGAGGCTGGGGAATAAAACCTGGCTATATCCAGAAAGAAGAGAAATTGGATGGACAAACTCCTGGACAATCTATGCCACAACTGAGAAGCAAACAACTGAATAATTTGAAGCAATGAATAGAAAAACAGAGGCAAAAATACCAGAGGAGCTCTTCTGAAAATTGTGTGCACTGTTTTTGCAATACATTGGGTCACTAGGAGTCCAACTAGACGACACCTAACAACAAAGATAATAAAGTGAATATATTAAGATTTAAATTTCTCACTTATAAATCTGAAGGTTCTTATATATCTTCCTAAGAAGTATATAATAATCTGTTATATATATATGTTCAAATATTTATATGCATGCATATAAATAGATGATTTATCATTAAAAAAAAAATCCTGAAGGCATATAAGAAATGATCATGTTATTTTTTTTTTCCTGTATATGTCCAAATGCTGGAGGTCATATTTTTAACAGTGAATAAACACTCCCCTGCTGAACCATAGATCAACAGGAAAAAAAAAAATCATGAATTTGATGCTAATTAAAAAGGAAATCTTCAAAGAAAATCCCTGGGGATCAATAGGGAGTTTAGAAAAAAATAGTAAAAAACTATACCAAACCTGGTCTCTTTTGTTGTGTGTCTCTAAAATTAGGAGGAATAAAAATTAAACTACCAAAAACATTTGATTACGCTATTAGAATCTGGAAAGTCAATTATGAAAGTAAACATTGAGCCTGAAGGATAATTTTAAAAGGTAAATATTAATTTTGAAAATTAGAGAGTGAGAGACAGAGATATGTAAGAAATTTTAATAAAAAACTACGATCTTAAATGCTTACTAAAGTGTAATATGTTCATTTCTGCATATATATGTATGTATATATGCATATACATATATAATTATACACAAAATTATGCATAAAATCATATATATGTGTGTATGTGTGCATATGTATATTAGTGTGTGTGAGTGTATATGTTTTATACATATATATCATAAATAATAATGGAATTTTTATGTGACTTTAAGCTTAAGTAATTAATACTAATGTCAGTAATAGTTTGGACTATAATTAAATGAAAAGCTTGCTAAGTATTTAATATAATCATTTTGATTATTAATGGCTTTTAACAGATAATCATATGCTACTATTACCATATATATTATCCAGTGTAAAATTTCAACGATTTTAAAGAATTATTCATGTTTCAAATTAAACCGTGACAGAAAGTTTTCTTATCATTTATAAGTGTTTTGTATGTAGATTAAAATGCTATTTTAGGCTTATTTAGATATTAAGATTGTATATATTTTCCAATTAAATAAAAGGACACTTAGAAAATGAAATGATGAAAACATTTCAAAAGTCTCTTCACAGAGTCTGACTTGTCTAAGTCTTTTTTTTATGTCAAAGCCATAGATACACATATTGTTTCCACACAAAAATCATTTCGTCCCAACAGTTCTGAGAATATGGCAACTTTTAAAGGAGTGTTTTGCTCTCTGTGAGCTATCTTTCCCAAATCATGAATGTTTTCCAAGTCGTTGGCATCTATTTTTAAGTTTTGATGCTTTTTCTTAATCAATGTTTCCTGAGAGTGAACATTTTCACACAACTAGGCCTCACGTCCTTGTTTTCACAGTTTCTTAGTTTGTTGACTAAACTGTTAATAGGTTACAGTTGGGCAGTCATACCACCAAGAATAACAACCAAGTGGCTACATGTTGGGCTGATAGCAATTTTAAGATCCCATTGATTGAAAGATAGATCCAAATTTCAGAGACATTAAAAAGTTAAAAATATTTCCAACAGAGTAATAAGATATTATTCTTGAAAATAAAGATATGTACTAACAAGGACCATCAGTTATTTATATGCTCAAATCAGTGTCCAGTTATACATTTTTTAATGACAGAAGAGGAATTTATAAAAATACTATCTATAGAACGAGAACATAAAGCCACTTTCAGTCTTGCTAATAAATATGCAGATCTTATAAAAATAAGGTTATAATTATGGTATACTTTATAAGATAAAGGTTAGAGAAAGCTTTATTCCAAAATACTCATCAAATCTGGTTCTTTGAAATAGAATTATTCATGTAGGGAGAATGTTTTTTTTAATAACTGTCAGACAAATATTTATTTTATACTCAAGAAACACTTAAATTTGAGTATTAGTGTATTTTAGAAGAGGTGTCTAGTGTGGGAACCTACAATGATGGATTAAATTTAATTGTTGAATTTAAGGTTCCCCTACAGGGTGAGCAGAAAAGAGGAAGACCTTCAATGAGATGGATTGACACAGTGGTTGCAACAGTGGGCTCAAGCGTAACGATTGTGAGAATGGCGCAGGACAGGGCAGTGTTTTGTTCTGTGGTGCATTGGGTAGCTATGAGTTGGAACTGACTCGACAGCACTTAACAACAACAACATAGGGTTGCTATGAGTCAGAATCAACTCAACAACAATGGGTTTGAGGGTTTTTTTGGTAGAAATTGGAGGAGACGAGCAGTGATTCAAGTAAAAGTGCAGTGGGGATGGTGCAGAAGAGAGGAGATACCACAGTTTGTCAAGACAACACAAACAACTTCACAGAAAGATCGACACTGGAGCTTGAATTTGCAGTATTTTGTTCAACCAGGAACCTTGGTAAATGATAAGGATATCCTAGCCAGATGAAATAATATAAGCCAAGACACAGAAGCATGAGACCACACAACACATTAAGGATGGACGTAGTTTGATCATGCTGAAACAATTCACTGGAGTTAAGATAAATATGGTATTAGCAAAAAGATAAATAATGTGACTAGAGCATAAGTTGCAAAATAAAGGAAAATATACAAAATCATATTAAATAGATTGGAAAGAGTCAGTATATATATATATCTATATCTGTGTAAGAAGATGTGTTAGCTACCTAGTGTTGCTTTAACAAAAGTTACCAAAATTGGACAGCTTTAAGGAACAGAAATCTATTTTCTCACAGTTCTGGAAAGTAAAGTCCAAATCAGGGCCTGTCTCCTAGTTTCTGGTGATTTCTGGCAACCCTTGTCTTTCCTTTACTAGTTGACAATACTCACATGTTGTCTGTCTTATCTTTTCTGAGTGTGTATGTGTGTCTGTGCATCTATTCTGCTCTTTTTATAAGACAATATTCAGAAGTGATTATATTTAGGACATGCCCTACTCTCCTATAATATCATTGACATAATAAAACAATATTTCCAAACAGAATCATATTTACAGGTACACGGACCTAAATGAATATGTGCATCAAATTTCCCCAGGCAAAGAGGTAAAGAATTATCCCCACCAATTTTTGATCTAACATGCATCTTTCAAATATTGTTGTTGTTGTTAGGTGCCATTGAATCGGTTCCCACTCATAGCAATCCTATGTACAGCAGAAGAAAACACTGCCTGGTCCTGCACCATTCTCATAATCTTTGTTATGCTTGAGCCCACTGTAGCCACTTTGTCAATCCATCTTGTTGAGGGTCTTCCTCTTTTTCACTGACCTTCCGCTTTACGAAGCATGATGTCCTTGGTCAGGGACTAGTGTCCTCTGAAAACATATCTAAAGTACTTGAGATGAAGTGTCCCCATCTTTGCTTCTAAGGAGCATTCTTATTGTACTTCTTCCAAGACAGATTTATTCGTTCTTCTGGCAGTCCATAGTATATTCAATATTCTTTACCAGCACCATAATTCAAAGGCATCAGTTCTTTGATCTTCCTGATTCTCTTAAATATTAGCTATTATTAAAAGAAAATCTATTTTATTTAAAGTTGTTAAGCTTAAATATAATACATGAGTAGAGATATTTATCTATTTTTACTTAATTTATCATTGTAATTCCTCAAAGTATCACTTCGAATTACTAAATCAGTCAGTTTTTCTGTTTAATGTTTCACAGTTGAAATGGGGCCTAAAATAATTATTGGTCAATGAATTATTTTTGATCCAGTAAGTTTCCCTAGTAGTGAAAATATACTAATATTTAATAACTATTGTCAAATAAACACTGAAGTTTGAGTATTATTCCTTAATGGAGCCCTGGTGGCACAGTGGTTAAATGCTTGACTGCTAATCGAAACACTGGAGGTTCAACCTCACAAGAACACCAGGGGAGAAATATGTGGCAGTCTGCTTTCATAAAGAATTACCACCTCAGAAACCCATGGGGCAGCTCTGCTCTGTCCTATAGGGTTGCTGTGAGTCAGAATCAACTTGACCACAATGGGTTTGGGTTTGGATTGGGTTATTATTGCTTAATCATTTGCTTCTAACTGCAAGTACAGAATTAACATATAAACAGCAGAAAAATAGAAGTCAAGGTACGAAATTATTTTAAAATGAAGTAGAAATCAAAATAACAAAGTTTTGCCAGAATAATAAAGTAAAACACGTTATTAATGGGACAGTAAAATGTTACATTCCCACAGTAAGAAAACTCTATACACGTAACTATTAATATGATTGTGCTTAGCTTCTAAAATGTGAAGAAATAAATATTAATAATACTTAATATAATAGTACTTTTCCCTCTGAAGATCTCCCCATACTTAAATTTCTCCAATTATGTAGTCAATGAAGTATAGTTTATAGAGACATTACTTTTAAAACAATTATTTTCCCTTAAAGATATAAACTACTATCAATGACACAGTGATTTCAACATGTTTAGATGGCCTTTTTTTTTTTTTTTTAATCTATTTCCAGACATTTTTCACATTCTTCTTAATAATTTTCTTTTAGGCAAAGTTATGATCATTTTATAATTATCTCAAAATTAATGTAGAGATGAGATTTTGCTGTGATTTTACTGAGGCTGAGGAGTATGAATCAGAATCGACTTGACTGCAGTAGGTTTGGTTTTTTTGGGTAGGGAACGTGGAGCCACCCTGGGGCCTAGGCCTATCCCCACCCCAGGCAGAGTATGGATGCTGTGGCTGCCACAGCCAGGACCAGGCAGTTATTGGGAGCCCAAGGACATAGGCCTGCCTGGGACAGACATGTTTGGCTTCAGACAAGGCTTGAGGCCTTGGCACAGTGGCTTTGGAAAAGTCCCAAGGGATTTGGGTTTCTTTCCCCCCTCTGTGGTCTGGGGGGCTGGTGGGCTCTAGGAGCTGGGACAGAGATAGAGGGACCTCTAGTTGCTCTATCCTAGAAACAGGGCACCTTATATCCCATGGAGGGTGATCTGGAGGTTCCAACACTGACCAAGCCCTGGCAAGGGGCCCAGGGCTCTGTGACACTGTCTTCAGCCAAGGCTTCTTGAGGTGACTAGGGAACTGTAGGGTCCTTAGACCTGACCAACAGGGAAACACTGTCTGGAAAGGTGGCCAAGTTCTGAATGGGGAGTACATGTAGGTTTTCAAGAGACCCCTATGGGACCATGACCCAGGGCTTGGCTCCTTTCCCTGGAGACATAGGGACTGTTGGAGTTTCAGTAAACATTGAGTCAAGGCGGCTTTCCAGCCTGGACACTGAGGTAGCTGCAGCACTGCGGGCTGGGGATTGGGGAGGGGTAAATAGGAAGAATGCACTCCTCCACTGGCCACATGGCTTCAGCCTTCCTCCTCTTCATCCTCCTCCTCTTCCTTGTCATCTTATTCCTCTGTCTGAGCCGCCTCTACCAGACGCTCTTGGCCTGGCCAAGGTGGGCCCCCTTTGGCAGCCAGCTGTTCTGCAAGGCATCATCCTCATTGCTAGACTCCTCAGATCCCTGGTACTTCCTCCTCCTCCTCCGCCTCATCAAATTGCTGGATTAGGTCCTTGCAGCATAATTTAAGCAGATTGGATTTAGGGTTCTCTTTGTAGGCATTGAGGGAGAAGGTGATAGTGGCTGTCTCGTCACATGATGAGTTATCACTTTCCTCCTGTTCCCCAAAATCCTCAGCATTGAACCCAAAGTGGTAGTGGTCAATGAAGGCTGTGGTAATATGTTACAGCTAGAAATGCGCAAATGCCTGTAAACCAAGGCTTCCTCAGGGAATTTGAGCTCCTTCAGATGGTATTCCATCAATTCCTGGAGCAAACCAATCTTAGAAGAAATACAACCAGAATGTTCCTTAAAAGTGAGGATGGCAAGACTTTTACTCACTTACTTTGGACATGTCATCAGGAAAGATAAATTGCTAGAAAAGGACATCACATTTGGTAGAGAGTAAATGAAAATGAAGAAAATCCTCAATGAGATAGAATGACACAATAGCCACATAATGGGCTCAAGCACACCAAGGATCATGAAAGTGACACAGAACCAGGCAACATCTCATTCTGTTACACATAAGATATCTATGAGCTGGAGCCAACTCAGTATCACTTAACAACAACAACCTACTTTATAAATGATACTGCCAAATCAAATGCTTTAAAGATTCACTATCTCTTGAAACATCCAAGGAGTCTTTATTGCTCAGCTGTACATGGGTTTTCCCATCTCCATATACTTTAAAACCAACCCCACCTCAAAGTTTCCAAGGGTCAAGGATTTCTCTGATGTAGCATGAACAATGGGGACTCATTTTATCAAAGAAAATATTGACTAATCTAAACTTCTAGTCAAACTTGTCCAGTGCCCTTCAAATCCTGGAGTAAAAAAAAAGTGGTGAAAGACATTATGGGAAGAATTAAGTAAGTAGGTACTCATTGTTCCCTGTACCTATCCTTGTAATACTTCCATGTTTTTTGTCAAACAGCCTAATAATGTGGATTTAGGTCCTTACAGAATGTGCAGGCTATAAGGAAATATTGATTCTTTACAATGTCTTTCCTTCAGTTGGTGAGCTTTGACAATGTGTCAAATAAAAGCTAATTTTCTAAAAAAATTTTTTTTTAAGCAAAACAAAACTATTCAAATCTTATTGAGAAAGTACAGTCACTTTCATCAGAATGAATATACCTGTCTATGTATATAATTTAATTATAAATCAATGAAGACTGATTTCTTTATTAGATGTGTTACAATGATCACTTGTTATCAAAAAATATCTTTAAATGAAATGACAAGTGTCAATGACACCATTCTGAAGATTTCTATAGTATTTGTGGTAAATATTCTCTCGACTGAAATTCCATTAAAAGTACATTTGAACACTGACTTAGGAATGAATGTCAATGTGTGTGTATTTTTATGTAAGGAGCTCTGATAGCTCAAAGGGTAAGTACTCAGCTGCTAACTGTAAGGTTGGGGTTTGAACCCACCCAGCAGCAACTTGGGAGAAACACTTGGTGATTTGCTCCCAAAGAAATTATTGCTTTCAGGAGCCAGTGAGTTGAACTGGACTCATAGTGACCCCATGTGACAGAGTAGAACTTCCCCATAGGGTTTTCTAGGTTGTGGTCTTCACTGGAACAGATCACCAGGTCTTCCTTCCATGGAGAGGCCGGGTGGGTTCAAACCACCAACCTTTAGGTTAGAAGCCAACTGCTTAACCATTGCACCACGAGGGTGCCTTCCTCTCTGGAAAACCTTAAAGAGCAGCTCTACTCAGTCACACGTGGTCACTAGGAATCCAAATCATGGTTGATGGCACTTAACAACAACAGCAACGACAGTGCTCCTGTGCGGTTGTTGTTAGCTGCAATCTAGTCAGCCCCTGACTCACGGTGACCCTACGCACAACTGAAAGAAAAGCTGCCTGGTTCTCCTCCTTTCCCATGGTTGGTTGTGCTGTGGATCAGATCTTTGTGATCAATAGGGTTTTCACTGGCTGATTTTTGAAAGTAGATCACCAGGCTTTTCTTCCTAGTCCATTTTAGTCTGAAAGCTGAATTGAAACCTGTTCAGAATCATAGCAACCCACAAGCTCCACTGACAGATGAATGGTGGGTGTACTTGAAGTACATTCACTGGGTATCAAACCTGGGTCTCCATGTACCACCACTGACCTCTTGCTCCTGTGCTTGACCCAAACAAAGCGACTGTTGTATCTTCCTGGAGCTTACAATCCAGTCTGGAAGATAATAAGCAACAAATCATCAAAGAAATACAAACTTTGGTCAGAACTATCTATGCAAGAATATGATATATTCTATTTTAAAGCAAGTTATATTTAATATATATTATACTGGAATTAAATTACAGACAGTATATTGCATATTTTGAAAGTAGTAACAAAATGTTTTTTATTTTGTTTGTATTTAATTTCATGATTGATGCTCTAAGCACATCTATTTCAAAAATTTTAAGGACCTTGTATATGTGAGAAAGAAATACTAAAATGCATTATGACACCTATGCATACAAAGAAGCAAACTATTTAAAGAAATTTAATTTTCTGTCCAGGCCAGGAGGATAGCTAATTTTTTCTTTTTAGAGTCAAATATTACTGTGTGTTTTTTTGTTTTGTTTTTGTTTTCTCTTTGTTTTCCTAAAAGCTGTGGAGTTTTTTATTGCTTCTTTTAGATTTTTCCTTTTTTTTTCTTACTGATAAAAACCCAGCTGTGAGTCAGACCTAATGCTGTCTTTTAGCATTTATCATCCTGTGCTAATCTATTGTCTGGAAAAATAAGTATATTAAATGTGCTATGCTTATCTTAGATTTATGTTTTATAATGTTTGGAATATTACCTACTTAAAGATGATTTCATTAATATTTATTTGAAAATAATTCATTTTATTATTAGCATTTAATAATTTGGCATTCATTATTAATATTAACTTGTTTTATCTGCATAAATTCAGATACATATCTGAATGTATATATTTGTATATTTTAAGTTTGCTTGCTTGCACAAAAATCATGCTAGAACTGTAAGACCCTAATTCAAAGATAAATTTGGTAAACATACTTTTAAAGATAATATATATACATACATTTTATATATATATACAAAAAGTGTGTTTTTTTGTGATTTAGATTAAGATTTACAGAGCAAATTAGTTTCTCATTGAACAATTAATATATTGTTTTGTGACATTGGTTCCCAACCCCATTGAGCTTTTGGTAAAAGTTTACATAGCAAGATAAGTTGCCATTTGACAGTTTCCTCATAATTGTTCAAGAACATTAGTTACACTTATCACAATGTGTCAACATTCTCTTTAATTGTGTTCTGTTGGTTCCATTTCCAGTACGTTAGTTTCCCTGCCTCCTTATTTTCTCATCTTAGCGTTTGAGTAATTGTTAACCTTTTGATCTCATACAGATGGTTTTTAAGTAAAGCACCAATCTTATGGGTAATATCCTTTATTTTGTGTGTCACTCTGCTATTTCACTAAAAGCTGATCTCAGGGGATAGGCTTGGTTCTAGTTTTGTTTTTTTGTTTGTTTTCATAATTTTGGCATTTATTAGAGTAGTAACAAGTTACAATTCAGTGTCAGGAACAATTCAGGACACGGTTCGTCGGTCAGGACAGCTTCTTGGCCATGCCTACAGGCAGATCTCTCCCGGACCCTCAGCCTCTTGGCACTCAACTCCTCAGGCCTCTTGGGCCAGGTGGACCTCTGCCCTCTTTGGGCAAGTGTTACAAAGCTCTTTAGCTCTGCGTACAAGTTCCTGGAGGCTCCTCACTTTGCCAGCAAGCCTGCTGCCCAAAGGTGCTTAGCTCTCTTACTCCATATGTCAGTGAGCCTAGTGCTACTGGCAAGTTCCCAGAAGCACCTACTCAGCCAGGAAGCCTCCTGCCCAAAGGTACTCACCTCTCTAGCAGGGCTTCGAGTGGGTTTGTTTCAGTTCAACGCCTTACTGAGAATTTTCACTTCTACCTCAGATATACTGAGTCAGAATCTGTGTTTTAACAAGATCCCCAGGTGATTTGTATAGATCCCGTGGTGATTCTTGTATTCTATATATGCTTATGTGTATATATGTATCACCTGGGGATCTTGTTAAACTGTAAGTTCTGATTCAGTATATCTGAGATGGAAATGCAAATTCTCGGCAGGGGTCAAACCAGAATGAACCAGTTCAAAGCCCTATTCTCTCACTCCATGGGCCAGGAATCCTGCCACCACTGTCTCCTGCTGGTCTCCTGGTTCTGCTGTGCCAGTTCACTGCTGCCCTTGCCACTGCTTCTCGTCATCTTGTACTGTCTCCGGTGTTACAGCTCTCTGTCTCCCGGGTCAAGGAGTTTCTCAGGGGAAGGACCCTGGGTCCAAGGGACATGCTTCACTCCAAACTCTTTTTCCTTGGTAGTAGTGAGGTCTTAGCGTGATAGTCTCAGGGAGTCCTCTGTTCTCTACTGTTCCAGTTTGTCTGACTTTTTTTTTTCTTTCTATTTTTGAGCTCTGCTCCACATCATTTTCCCATTCTATCCAGGACCACCTAGTGTGACCCTGGTCAGAATAGTCAGTGGTGGTAGTGAGACAACATCTAGTTCTGATCTCAAGGTAGATGAGGTTATTGCTCATATAGACTTGTTTCTTCTCTGAGCTTTTGGTTACCTTCTTAATCTTTTGCTCCTGGTGAGTAGAGATTAGTAGTTGTATCTTAGATGGCTGCTCACAAACTTTTAACCCCAGATGCTACTCACTTCACTAGAATCCAGAACATGATTTTTGTGAATTATGTTATGCCAATTAAATGAGTTGTCCCAGGAAACTACGGTCCTTAGCTTTCAAACTCAGAAAACCAATCTCGGAAGGTGTTCGGTTATGTGTGAGGAGTATCCATATTTGTGTCTTCAAAGAATATACCATATTTTTACACAAATAACACACTCCTTCTACATTTTTTTACAACTGCACCCTCCCCCCAGGAGATATTTTCCCAAGTGCTGCTATACCAAGTTTTTTACAAGTTGCTGTAAAAAAAAATTAGCGTAAAAATACATCCCATGGGGATAGAGAAGTTGGCAAACAAACATAGACGGTGCCTGTTATTTGCATAAAAATAGGGTATGTGCCTGCACGCACATATGGCATTTACACGTACCTGTAGATAGTTTTATCCGTTCTCACCTTTGTATACATCTTTGCCTACCCATATATCTATATGCCTATACCCATGTAGAAGATCATTCAAAAGTGGTTGCAGCAGTATATCAACAGGGAACTGCCAGAATTCAGAAGAGGACATGGAACAAGGGATATTATTGCTGATGTCAGATGGGGATCTTGGCTGAAAGCAGAGAATACCAGAAAGATATTTTCCTGTGTTTTATTGACATGAAAAGGCATTTGACTTTGTGGATCATAGCAATCTATAGGTAACATTAATAAGAATGGGAATTCAAGAACACTTAATTGTGCTCATGCAGAACATGTACATGGATCAAGAGGCAGTTGTTTGAGCAGAGCAAGGGCATACTGTGTGGTTTAAAATCAGGAAAGGCGTGCATCGAGGTTGTATCTTTTCACAATAATTATTCAATCTGTATGCTGAGCAAATAATCAGATAAGCTGGACTGTATGAAGAAGAATGCAGCATGAGGATTGGAGGAAGGCTCACTAATAACCTGCGTTATGCAGATAAAACAACCTTGCTTGCTGAAAGTAAAGAGGACGTGAAGCACTGACTGATGAAATCAAAGACTATGTGTCGATTACACCTTAACATAAAGAAAAATCCTCACAGCTTGACCAATAAGCAACATCACGATAAACGGAGAAAAGATTGACGTTGTCAAGGATTTCATTTTACTGGGATCCACATCCAACACCCATGGAAACAGCACTCAAGAAATCGAACAATGCATTGCATTGGGCAAACTTGCTGCAAAAGTCCTCTTTAAAGCCAAGATATCACTTTAAGGGCTAAGGTGTGCCTGACCCAAGCCATGGTGTTTTCAATCGCCTCACGTGCATGGGAAAGCTGTACAATGAATAAAGAAGACTGAAGAAGAATTTGACGCCTTTGAATCACTGTGTTGGCAAAGAATATTGAATATACCATAGACTGCCAAAAGAACAAACAAATAGATCTTGGAAGAAGTGCAGCCAGAATGCTCCTTAGGAGCAAGTCTCATGTACTTTGGACGTGTTATCTGAAGTACCGATCCCTGGAGAAGGGCATCATGCTTGGTAAAGTAGAGGGTCAGTGAAAAAGAAGACCCTCAATGAGATGGATTGACACAGTGGCTGCAACAATGGACTCAAGCATAGCAAAGATTGTGAAGGTGGTGCAGGACTGGGTAGTGTTTTCTTCTGTTATACATAAGGTTGTTATGAGTCAGAACTGACCTGACAGCACCTAACAATAACAACAACATAACCATCCATATGTGCTCAAACACTCATTTTTACTTTGGTTGTGCTGTGCTCACTACATCCATATTAGGTGCCATTTTTCACTTCACCAAAAATAACAAGTTTCTTCCCACCTTGTCTCCCTGGTAACCACAAATGAACTTTGGTCTCTCTATATATCTCTACTGTTGTCTTCTTATAAAAGAGGGATCATATCATACAATATGTGTCCTTATATGCTTGGCTTATTTCTCTTAACATTATGCCCTTCAGGTCCACCCATGTTATAATATGTTTCACCTACTCTTCGTTGTTCTTTATGATGCCTAGTATTCCATTGTATCTGTGTACCAAACCCATTGCCGTCAAGTCGATTCTGACTCATAGCAACCCTATAGGACAGAGTAGATCTGCCCCATGGGGTTTCCAAGGAGTGGCTGGTGGATTCGAACTGCTGACCTTTAGGTCAGCAACCAAGTTCTTAACCTCTGTGCCACAAGGGCTCCATTGTATGTACCATAATTTGCTTATCCATTCATTGGTTGATGGGAACTTGGGTTGTTTCCATTTATTTGCTATTGTGAACAAAGCAGCAATGAACATAGTTGTGCATATGTCTATTCATGTGATTATTTTTAGGTTTGTAGGGTGTATACCTGGATGGACTTTGACCTCTTGTCAAAAATTAGTTGTCCATAGATGGCTAGGTTTAATTCTGAGTTCTCAATTCTATTTCACTCGTTTATGTGTCTATCACTGAATCAGTACCAGGCTGTTTTGATTACTGTGGCTGTATAGTGTGTTTTGATATCATGGGGTATGAGGCCTCCTGCTTTGTCCTTTTTCTTCAATACTGCCATTCAAGTTTCTTTCCTTTCCATATGATGTAGGTCATTAGTTTTTTTGTTACAGTAAAGAAAGTAGTTGGTATTTGTATCAGGATTGCATTGTATCTGTAGATTGATTTAGGTAGAATTGGCATTTTCACTATGTAAGTCTTCCAAACCATGAACACAGGATGTCTTTCCATTTTATAGGCTTCTTTTAGACTCTTCTGGTAGTGTTTTATAATTTTCATTGCAGAAATATTTTATGTCCCTGGTTAGGTTAATACCTAAGTTTATTATCGATTTAGGTGCTATAGTAAATGGTATTGTTTTCTTGATTTCTTTTTCAGAGTACTCTTTGATAGCATAGAGGAACCCATCTGATTTTTGTGGGCTGATCTTGTACCCTGCAACGTTGCTAAATTCTTCTATTGATTCCAGCAGTTTTCTTGTGGAATCTTTCTGGTTTTCTATGTATAGGATCATGCCATCTGCAAATAGAGATAATTTTATTTCTTCCTTTCTGATTGAGACACCTTTTTTTCTTTTTCTAGCCTAATTGCTCTGGCTAAGACTTCCAGTACAGTGTTGAATAAGAGTGGTGATAATGGGCATCCTTGTCTTGTTCCTGTGCTCAAAGGGAAGACTTTTGGTCTTTCTTTGTTGAGTATAATGTAGGCTATTGATTTTGCATCTATGCCCTTATTTATGTTGAGAATTTTCCCTTCTATTCCTATTTCGTTGAGAGTTTTTTATCAGGAAAATGTGTTCAGTTTTATCAAATGCCTTTTATGCATCAATTGATATGATCATGTGGTTCTTTTCCTTTGTTTTATTTATGTGATGGATTACATTGATTGATTTTCTAATGTTGAACCATCCCTGTAATCCTGGTATGACTCCCACTTGATCACGGTGTATGATTTTTTTGATATGTTGCTGAAACCTGTTCACAAGAATTTTGTTGAAAATTTTTACATCTATGTTCATAAGGGATATTGGTCTGTAATTTTTTTTGCCTGGTTTAGGTATCACCGTTATGCTGGCTTCATAGAAAGAGTTCAGTAGTGTTCCTTCCTTTTCTATGTTTTTGAAGAGATTGAGTAGAACTGATGTCAATTCTTCTCTGAATGTTTTGTAGAATTCCCCAGTACAGCTATCTGGTCCTGGGCTTTTTTGCTGTTGTTGTTGGCAGTTTTTTAATGACATCTTCAATCTCTTATTTTGTAGTGAGTGTGTTTAAATTTTCTACCTCTGTTTGTGTTAGTTTTTTTGTAGGTCATGTATTTCCAGAAATTTGACAATTTCAGGTAGTTTTTCAAATTTGCTGGAGTACAGTTTTTCATAGTAATCTCTCATAATCTTTATCTCTGTTGGATTGGTTGTAATGTTACCAGTTTCATTTCTTAACTGGGTTATTTGCCTCTTCTGTTTTTCTTTTTTTTTTTTGTCAATCCAGATGGTGGTTTGTCTATTTTACTGCTCCTTTCAAAGAAACATTTTCTGGTTTTGTTGATTCTTTCTATTGTTTTTTCTATTTTCTATTTCATTTCTTTCTGCCCCGATCTTTATTATTTCCTTTTTGCTGCTAGATTTAGCTTCTTTTGCTCTCTTTTTCCTATTTATTCAAGTTGTTGGTTTAAGTTAATAATTTTGGATCTCTCTTCTTTTTTAGTCTAGGCATTTATTGCTATAAATTTCCCTCTATGTACTGTTTTTGCAGTGACCAAAAGGTATTGATATGTTCTGTTTTCATTTTTATTTGATTCTAGGATTTTTTTTATTTCACTTTTGATTTCTTCTATGACTCAATAGTTTTTTTTAATAGTGTATTATTTAGTTTCCATGTATTGTTTTTTCCCTTATTTTTCCTGTTGTTGATATCTAGCTTTATGCAATTATGTTCAAAGATGATACTTTGTATGGTTTCAATCTTTTTTAAATTTGTTGAGACTTGTTTTGTGTCCTAACATCTGGAAAATGATCCGTGTGCACTGGAGAAGAATGTGTGTTGTTCTGGTGCTTGCTGGAGTGCTCTATATATGTCTGTTATGTCCAGTTGGCTTATGATTTCATTTAAGTTCTCAATGTCCTTGGTGATCTTCTTTATAGATGTTCTTTCTATAATTGAAAGTGGTGTGTTGAAGTCCCCTACTGTTATTGTGGAGTTGTCTATTTCTCCTTTCACATTAGTATTTGTTTCATGAGGTTTCTTATTAGTCCAGTTATGAGAACTTTTGTTTTCTTTATGTTCAGGTGTAATCCATAGGGAAGATTATAGTCTTTGATCTTCATCAGTAAGTGCTTCAAGTCTTTGCTTTCAGCGAAGAAGGTTGTGTCATCTGCATATTGCAGATTGTTAATGAGTCTTTCTCCAATCCTGATGCTGCATTCTTCTTCAAGTAATCCAATTTCTCAGATTATTTGCTCAATATACACACTGTATAAGTAATAATACAGCTTACAAACATTAATTGTTGAAAGTACAATAATAATTGCATAAAATTTAGATTTATTTTTATACTGGATTCTTTTATAGCAACTCACATTTAATTCACATTATTTTCTTATGTATTTATATCCAAACTACTGTCTATATCATTCCTCAATAATTAAATATTTTATTGCACCAATAATATCAAGTAAAGTTACTCTTCACAGTTAACACCTCTTATGCAGGCAATCACTAAGCGTAAAATCATTTTATAATGTTAGTATGAGTTTCTGTGGTGATAAAGAGCTTGCAATGACAGACAAAAATAGATGAATAAGTGATGATGTTTCTTGCATTGTAAAATCTGTTATCATTATCTGTATGATTATTTAATCTCCTGCATTGTTCCTAAATCTTCTCGAACTGTTTAAAAACTTAAAATAGACTCTTGTGAAATTCCATAGGATCTGCAGGTAATTTGTTCATCTCCAGCAATGCCAGAATAGCCAGTGACACCTAAATGCCCTCTTTGGTATACTTTGAGACTGCTAACACATCGATTATAGATGTCTTTGCTAAACTTTCCTGGAATTATGAGTCCCATAGAGCTAATTTATAGGCCTGAAGGCTTTGATATAGATGTCAATTAATTTAAATTTGGATTTTTCATAATTGGCAAATGTTAATTAAAATGTATTCTCATTTGTCATTATAGATAATTAGTTCCAGTTTTTTGGATATTTATTCTACAATTTTCCCCATATCTTTTCAACACTTCACATTGACCTCCACATAAAGTTCACTTTGGTATTGAAGAGTGACAATTTTTCTCTGATAGAAGAGCATCATAGTAGCTGATGCATGTAATAATTTTACTGAAGAAGGAAAGACTGTAGATATTATAGCATTGGATTGCCATGTACATCCTTGTATTATTCCAACCACAATTCCTTCCATGAATTTCTTGTGAGACATTACTCTAGGCTGGGCCAGTGTCTGTAATCACAAAAATGGCTTTTTGGTTATCTGGACTGGGGCACATGGCTGAAACACAAGATTAAAAATAACCTATTGCTGT
Organism: Trichechus manatus latirostris; assembly: GCF_000243295.1. Classification (NCBI taxonomy): domain Eukaryota; kingdom Metazoa; phylum Chordata; class Mammalia; order Sirenia; family Trichechidae; genus Trichechus; species Trichechus manatus. The sequence goes on along the minus strand of NW_004444060.1, from coordinate 309,246 downwards.
CAAGTTGATTCTGACTCATAGCTACCCTTTAGGACAAAGTAGAACTGCCTTATAAGGTTTCCAAGGAGTGGCTGGAGGATTCAAACTGCCAATCTTTTGGTTAGCATCCAAATACTTAACCACTGTGCCACCAGGGCTCCATACATACATACATATATACATATACACATATATACACATACACACATATGTATACATACACACACACACATATATGTATACACATACACACACACACTCATATAAATGGTGGTTTTCTTGTTGTTAAGTGTCATCGTGTTGATTCCAACTCTTAGCAACCCTGTGTACAACAAAACAAAACACCACCTGGTCCTGTACCATCCTCACAATTGTTGCTATGCTTGAGACCATCACTGCAACCACTGTGTCATTCCATCTCATTGTGGGTCTTCCTTTCTTTCACTGACCCAGTACTTTACCAAACATGATGTCTTTCTCCAGGAACTGGTTACTTCTTATGACATACCCAAAGTATGTGAGAGTATATTCAATATTCTTCACCAACCACATAATTCAAAGCCATCAATGTCTTCATTGTCCAGCTTTTATATGCATATGAAGCAATTGAAAATAGTATGGCTTGGGTTAGATGCACCTTAGTCCTCAAAGTGACAGCTTTGCTTTTTGACACTTTAAAGAGTCTTTTTAAGCAGATTTGCTCAATGCAATATGTCATTTGATTTCTTGACTGCTGCTTCCATGGGGGTTGACTGTGAATCTAAGTAAAATGAAATCCTTGACAACTTCAATACTTTCTCTGCTTATCATGATGTTGCTTCTCAGTCCAGTTGTGATTGAATCTATCATGGCCACATCAGAAGGCAGATAAAAGCCCTGAACCATAAGGTGCAGATGAGCTTCCTGGTTGGTGACCATGCATGGGAGATGGTAACATGTCCCTGTTTGGGACATGGAAGCTTTGCCATGTGATCACTCCCAGACTTTTCCCTATACATCTTTTAACTGTATCCATTTTGGTTTGAAAAAATCTATAGCTGTAAGTATGGTATATTCTTGAATTCTGTGAATTGTTTCAGTGAATTAACAAACTCAAAGGGGTGGTGAGAGCTAGCAAGTGCTAGTGTCTGCCTATCTGGCAGTCTGAAAATGGTGTCTTTCTAACGTGTGTGCTTTGACCGAGTTCTGGGTGTCTAGGGTCTGGGAAATACTGCATAGGGAGTGTAAAAACGGCAGGAGGGTAGTGTCTGACCTCCTCTAACTTCAAAATGAGGAAGTAGAATCAAGGTCAACAGCTCAAGGCTGATTCCTATGAGGCAGAGGTCAGACCTGCCTTCTCTCACCACCATTTTTACCATTTTGACACCAACTGTCCTTCTCATGCCATTTTTTACTTCTCTGCTGGGTTGACTAATTCATTGTAATGGCCACACAGAACTCACAGACGATACTCACAGTTTGGGGTTTATTAGGGGAATAACAGGTTACAATTCAGGTTCAGAAATGCTTAGGATATAGTTTTTCCATCAGGAAAGCCTCTTCCCAGCCTTGCTCGCAGGCATGCCTCTCTCTAGCCTTCAGACTCTGCACTGCTTGGAAAAGTATTACAAAGCTCTTGTAGTTCTGCCAGTAAGTGCCCAGAGGCACCCCACTTTGCCAGTAAGCCTCAGTCCAAAGGAACTCAGCTCTAGCTCCATGAGTTTGCAAACCAAGCTCCACAAAGTTTCCAGAATCACCTTGCTCCACCAGCAAACCTCCTGCCCAAAGGCACTCAGTTTTCTCATTCCATGGGCTGGGAAGCCCACTATGCTGTCTCCTGCCAGTCTCTCCTGCCACCATTTCTCTGCCACTGCTTCTCACTGTCTTCAGTGTTACAGCTCTCTCTCTGTCTTCTGGTTCCAGGAGCTTCTCAGCACAGGGATCCTGGGTACAAAGGGCACGCTCGGCTCCTGACTGTTCTTCCTTGATGGTGGTGAGATCATCTCTTTCCTGCATTAGGATGGCTCATTTCAAGCCCAGCAGGATGGCAAAACTGACCAAGCTCCTTGGTGAGTGGGTCACAATTACCCTACTTGCACAGTCCCACACTATCACTTGGATAGGAATTACAAAACCACGGTGAGAAAGGCCGCACAAAAGGGATCTATCACACTGCAGGGAGTTAGCATGAGAGATGATGTCTTTCTTAGTTATCTAGTGCTGCTATAACAGAAATGACACAAGTGGATGGCTTTAACAAAGATAAATTGATTCTCTCACAGTCTAGGGGGCTAGAAGTCCGAATTTAGGGCACCAGTTGCAGGGGAAATTTTTCTCTCTTTGTCGGCTCTTGGAGAAGGTCCTTGTCATCATTCTTCCCTGGTCGAGGAGTTTCTTAGCATAGGAACCTCAAGTCCAAAGGACATGGTCTATTCCCAGCGCTGCTTTCTTGGTGGTATGAGGTCCCCATGTCTATCTGCTTGCTTCTCTCTTTTATATCTCAAAAGAGGTTGACTTAAGACACAACCTAAGCTTGTAGATTGAGTCCTGCCTCATTAACATAACTACCTCTACTCCTACCTCATTAACTTCATAAAGGTAAGATTTACAACACGTAGGATAGTCACATCAGATGACAAAGTGGTGGACAATCACCCAATACTGGGAATCACAGCCTAGCCAAGTTGACACATTTTTCGGGAACACAATTCAATCCATGACAGTGTCCATCTAACATGTGACCTGTGACCCAGTTCTAGGAGTCGGAGAGAGAGTGCCGCAGGATTGGCTGGTAATGAGGATGGAAGAGTGGGATCATGACGACTGGATCCATTTCCACATTTTGGAAATTAGATTCTTGCTAATCCTTAACACACAGTAATGAAGGTGGGAGTGGCCTTCTTTGCCCCTTGCTTAGTGTACAGGGTTCCTAGTCCAATTGGAAAATAGCAAAATGGGAAAAAACTAAAACAAAATCTGTGAAAATTGCTAAGAGAGATTTTGCAAAGAACTGGATTGGTGATCATATTGATAAGGTAATGTCATCCTTAAGAGGTCAGATTCCTAGATACATGAAGGGTGATTTCTGCTGAACCTCTTACTTTATATTGCTATTTCCTTTATATTTGGCATGCATTTTGGTATATATTAATTTATATTTGATGAGTTAAGTCTTTCATGGCAGAATAACATATATGCTTTGCTAGTCTGTTAATATCTTACCTCTTATTATGTCTCTAATTCTTTGCAACAATGATATAATATTTTAACTACAAAATTAGTTTACAAAATTGGTTTTAGACCATGGTTATAAACAATATTCCAGAATAACAATATAAACTGGGTCCATAGCTGGGCATAAACCTGGCCTAAATGGCATACCTACTAGGATCTCTTGTTGGAGCCGCTGTGTCAATCCATCTCCTTGAGGGTTTTCCTTTTTTTCGCTGACCCTGTACTTTACCAAGCATGACGTCCTTCTCCAGGGACTGGTCTCTCCTGATAACATGCCCAAAGTATGTGAGACAAGTCTTACCATCCTTGCTTCTAAGGAGCATTCTGGTTATACTTCTTCCAAGACAGATTTATTCGTTCTTTGGCAGTCCATGGTATATTCAATATTCTTTGCCAACACCACAATTCAAAGGCATCAGTTCTTCTTCAGTCTTCCTTATTCACTGTCCAGCTTTCCCATGCATATGATGCAATTGAAAACACTATGGCTTGGCTCAGGCGCACCTTAGTCTTCAAGGTGACATCTTTGTTTTTCAACACTTTAAAGAGGTCTTTTGCAGATTTGCCCAATGCAATGTGACTTTTGATTTCTTGATTGCTGCTTCCATGGGTGTTGATTGTAAAATGAAATCTTTGACAACTTCAATCTTTTCTCCATTTATCATGAAGTTGCTTATTGGTCCAGTTGTGAGGATTTTTGTTTTCTTTATGTAGAGGTGTAATCCATACTGAAAGCTGTGGTCTTTGGTCTTCATTAGTAAGTGCTTCAAGTCCTGTTAACTTTCAGCAAGCAAGGTTGTGTCATTTGCATATTGCAGGTTGTTAATGAGTCTTCCTCCAATCCTGATGCCCAGTTATTCTTCGTAGAATCCAGACTCTAGGATTATTTTCTCAGCATACTGATTAAACAAGTATGGTGAAAAAACAAAACCCTGATGCACACCTTTCCTGACTTTAAATCATGCAGTATCCCCTAGTTCTGTTTGAATAACTGCCTCTTGATCCATGTAAAGGTTCCTTATGAGCACAATTAAGGGTTCTGAAATTCCCATTCTTCGTAATATTATCCATAATTTGTTATGATCCACTCAGTGGAATGCCTTTGCATAGTCAATAAAACACACGTAATCATCTTTCTCGTATTCTCTGCTTTCAGCCAGGATCAATCTGACATTAGCAATGATATCCCTGGCTCCATGTCCTGTTCTGAATCTGGCTTGAATTTCTGGCAGTTCCCTGTCGATATGCTGCTGTAGCCGCTTTTGAATGATCTTCAACAAAATTGTACTTGCCTGTGATATTAATGATGTTGTTAAATAATTTCTGCATTTGGCTTGATCATCTGTCTTGGGAATAGGCATAAATATGGATGTCTCCTAGTTGGTTGGCCAGGTAGCTGTCTTCCAAATTTCTCGGCATAGACGAGTAAGCACTTCCAGGGCTGCGTCCGTTTGTTGAAACATCTCGGTTGGTATTCAGTCAATTCCTGAAGCCTTGTTTTTCGCCAATGCCTTCAATGCAGCTTGGACTTCTTCCTTCAGTACCATCAGTTCCTGATCATATGCTACGTCCTAAAATGGTTGCATATTGACGAATTCTTTTTGGTACAGTGACTCTGTGTATTCCTTCCATCTTTTGATGCTTCTTACCTCGTTTAATATTTTGCCCACAGAATCTTTCCATATTGCAACTGAAACTTGAATTTTTTCTTCATTTCTTTCAGTTTGAGAAATACTGAGTGTGTTCTTCCTTTTTGGTTTTCTATCTCCAGGTTTTTGCACATGTAATTATAATACTTTACTTTGTCTTCTTGAGGCACCCTTTGAAATTTTCTGTTCAACTGTTGTACTTCATCACTTCCTCCTTTTGCTTTAGCTATGCAACGTTCAAGAGCAACTTTCAGAGTCTCTTCTGACATCCATTTTGGTCTTTTCTTTCTACCCTGTCTTTTTAATGTCCTCTTGCTTTCTTCATATATGATGTTCTTGATGTCATTCCACAACTCATCTTGTCTTCTGTCATTAGTGTTCAATTGGTCAAATCTATTCTTGAGATGTTCTCTAAATTTAGGTGGGATATACTCAAGGTGGTACTTTGGCTATTGTGGACTTGTTCTAATTTTCTTCAATTTCAACTTGAACTTGCATATGAGCAATTGATGATCTGTTCCGCAGTCAGCCCCTGGCCTTGTTCTGACTGATGTTATTGAGCTTTTCCATTGTCTCTTTCCACAGAAGTAGTCGATGTGATTCCTGTGTATTCCATCTGGTGGGATCCATGTCTTTAGTAGCCATTTATGTTGGTGAAAAAAGGTATTTGAAATTAAGAAATCGTTGGTCTTGCAAAATTCTATCATGGGATCTCCGGCATAGTTTCTATTACCAAGGCAATATTTTTCAACTACCAATCCTTCTTCTTTGTTTCCAACTTTTGAATTCCAACCACCAGTAAACCTGACCACTGTGCATGACCTTGCTGGTATTTGAATACTGGTGGCATAGTTCCCAGCATCACAGCAACATGAAAGCCCCCACAGTATAACAAACTGACTGATGTGTGGTGGCTAAATGACATATCTACTAGAATCTCTTTTCCTATATTCATTTTGTATAGTTTGGTTACTATATCTCAGAGGAAAGTAAACAAACAAAAACAAAAAGTACTGTAATCAGGAACATGAATACTTAGGCCAAAGAGAATAACATGGAACTTCAACAAAAAGTTCAGCAACACTATTCTAGTATACAGTCAAATCCTCCTTCATCTGAACATTTAATGGTAATTTCCACTCCCTTTGGAAAATATTAAAATTTAATGATTTTTTTCTTGGAGTAATTATTAAAATGATCAATGTCTCTTGAGGGTTTTTATGGGCGGGAACTAAGTATAGCTTATGAATTCGTTCATTTGATCCTTATAACAACTTTTTGAGGTTGGCACTATTAACATTCCTATTTCATAAAAAAGGAAAGTGAAATAAATGGATGTTAATCTTTCCTAAGGCCGCACAGTTCATTTCAATATTAGGGTTGTGACTTTAGTAATTTCTTTCCATTCCTTTCCAGAAAAAAACAAAGAATAAATTTTTAATATCATTAACTAGTAATTCCTATCAAGATCCACATGCACTGTTTATTTACCAAAAAGATCACCAGAAAATCTATTGATGAAACAAACTAAATTTTTAGAAGAATCAAAATATGGAGACCAATGGAAGTATGGAGACCATCACCTTGATGGAAGCTTAGTGATATCTCAGAAGGAAAGGAGTCAGAAGAAGATATTCATAGGCTTATTTAAATTCTGGGTCAAAATGTTTAAAGTCTTTCAATGTGAGAAACTAACAGGGAGTGGAAATTTTTTTGACATAAAAATTTAGGATTGTAGAAGACACAGCCAGGCAATGATCTTGATAAGCAAACTGTTGTTTGTTAATCAAAATGCTTGTCACTTGAAAAAAAAAATTTTTTTTGTCCGGGTAGGAGAGCTGTTTATCTAAATGAGCAAGTTATTTCACCAGATATTGGCTTACAAGAATTCCCTGAATCAAACAGTAAATATGTTTATTTGTTTCCATCCTTAAATTTCTGCACAAGACTATCCAGGGACAGACAGTTAAGTCAAGTTGAAATAGTATGGGGGAGAGGGTTCTGTTCTTATTCCAGATAATAGAAATGTTAAATCACGTGGTTTCAATAATTCTTTCGGATAGGAAAATTTCTCATTATGAGTTATGCACATGCTATTCTTATAAAGACTTGTGAGAAATTTTTGTTAAAACATTTTCCAGCTTGCTTCTCAGTGCTTCTTCTAAAGTTCAGACAGGGAACTGACCATTGATCTTTTCTCAGATGAAAAATCATCTGTTGATTGGACTTCATCATAGTTAATAACCCCTGCTGTGCATAATTCTCCTACATGAAAAAAAGAAAAAAAACAACTTTCATTATCAATTCCAGACTTTTCTGTCCAACACAGAGACCACTAGCCAGATATGGCTATTTAAATTTAATTAAATAAAGTTAAAAAGTCATTTCCTGAATTATGCTAATCACATTTCAAGTGCTACATTACATTTCATGTAGCTAGTGGCTATCATGTTAGACTATCAGAATTATAAAACATTTCTACTATCAAAGAAATTTCTATGGAGCAGCATTGATTTAAGATAATCCTCCTTGTTCTGAGAGTTGGTTTACAATATGTTCACTTTTTACAAAGTAAATGAAATTTCTGGGCTTTTAGAACAAATTCTTATTTATGAGTAGGATCAATGCAATTAAATTTCCATGTAGTGGCATTGCACATTAATTATTATTTCTTCCGTATGGACTGACAATGTTTTGCACATTCTATTTTTAAATCAAGTTCCCTTGGCCTGCCAATTTTACATTTCATGAGTTTTTTGATAAAAAGCTATTAAGAGCAATGTGAAATAAACACTTTAGATATTTGTGGGAACACTAAAAAAAATGACTGAGCTATTTCTGGGAAATATAACCATACATGAGAACAATCTCATCATGTGTTATAAAACTTTAATAAGTATTAAAATCAAACATCTATTATTTCAGAACTTTATTATGTTTTCAGGTAGAGAAACAAAATAAATTTAAACTAGAGAAAAATTTACAAGTACACGTTTCTACTTGATAAATTTCTTTTACAACACAACTAAATTGTTGGAACTATGAGGAAACAATCAAACTGATCCTTTGATATGAAAATATCCCTTTGATGATATTTAACTAAACTTGAGCATTTAGCGGTCCCCATGAAATGTGTATCCCCGCAGAGATACGAGTAACAGTAAAAGTACATTTTCATTTAAGTCTAGGCCAGTACAGTAATACGAGTACCTTTTTTAAAATTTGTTTTATTTGTTGTTGTTGAGAATATGCACAGCAGGAACATACACCAATTAAACAATTTCTGTATTACAATTCAGTGACACTGACTACAACCTTTAAGTTATACAACCATTCTCACCCTCCTTTTCCAAATTGTTCCTCCCCCAATAACATAAATTCACTGACCCTAAGTTTCCTATCTAAACTTTTGAGTTGCTTTTGTCAACTTGATCCCACATAGTTCTTAAAAGAGCATGATGTTCAAGACAGACATTATTTACTAGTTAAGCTAAACTATTGTTTGGTTTTAAGATTTCAGGAAATATTTTTGATTTAAGGTTTAAAGATTATCTCAGGGCAATAGTTAACGGAATTCATGTATCTTCCCTGACTCCAGAAAGACTGGATTCCATGAGAATTTGCAATTTTGTTCTGAATTTTTTCTCTTTTGATCGAAGATTCTTTTATAGAATCATTTACTATTTTTCACTGGCTATTACCCAGTTTTTTCTGTTCTCATGGCAAAGGAGGCAATTATTCAAGGAAGCAATTAGCCACATTTCATTTCCTCCTCCTATTCCTGATTCTCCTTTTTTTTCTGTTGTTATAGGTGAATAGAGATCGATTGTTATACCTTGGATGGCCACTTGTAAGCTTTTAAGATTCCAGGCACTACACAATGAACTAGAAGGTAGAACATAAGCAATAAACATGGTATTAGGCCAATTAACTGGAATAGCACATAAAAGCATGACCCTAAACCTCTAAACCAAGAAACCAAAACCCATGAGCTGTTTGGTTGTGCATAAGCATCCTATGGTCAACTAATTTTTGACAAAGGTACCAAGTCCATTCAATGGAGAAGGAAGAGTCTCTTCAATAAAGGAAGTCTGGAAAATTTGATTTCCACACACAGAAAAATGAAACAGGATCCGTGCCTCTCACCATACACAAAAACAAACTCAAAATGAATTAAGTACCTAAATTTGAAATTCAAACCCATAAATTTTTATAGAATAAAATGCAAGGGCAATCTGGTCAGGCCTAGCTTTAACAATGAATTACTTAATATAATATCAAAAGCATGAACAGCAGAAGAGAAAATAAACGAGACTTCAAAAATTAAAAACATCTGTTCATCAGAGGACTTTACCAAAACAGTGAGTACTTTTTTAAAAGAAATACTTTGAAATAGTAAATGACCAAAGCTTTTCTATTAAACATCAGTTGGTTAAATATGATAAAGTAAGAAAAAACAACAATAAAATATAAATTATCTCCTATATACCCATTGGGATCCAGTCGATTCTGACTCATAGCCACCCTACAAGACAGAGTAGACTGCCCTATAGAGTTCCCAAGACTGTAATCTTTATGGGAGCAGACGTCACATCTTTCTTCCGTTTATCTCCTATATAGACATGTGTTTTCGTCTAATTCCTAACGCAGCTTCAAACCAGCTTTAACCCCCAGGGGATCCGTAAGAATCACCTAGGGACCTTGTTAAAATGTAGATTATGATTCAGTATATCTGAGGTGCAAATGAAAATTATCAGCAGGGGGATGAACCAGAATGAACCAATTCGAAGCCCTGGTACCTAAGTGGTTCTAAAGTATAATTATAATTTGAAACACATGTCCACAACCTGAGTTCCCAAGATTTAAAGCCAAAAATTTTCTTGGTCTTTAATAACTATAGAATTTTAAATTAACTGCTGCTTTTTCATTTATTTATTTTTTAATTTATGTTTTTTCCCAATGGAAACTCTTCACTCCTACTATCTCTATAAATTGGTTAAAGTAAGGTACCTCCTCCTGGAATCATATTCTGTGTACAAAAACACTGGGTGTTCCAAGATCATCATATGCATCAATCTTGTTCTTTAAGGGGAAATTTTTAAAGACTCTATTAAAAACTTTCCAAACCCTGCGAATTGTTTCCATATTTTCATAAGACAGGAATATTGAAATAATACTTACCTACTCTGCATTCTAAGTTAGTTCAAACTTGCCTACTATGAGCTATATACTCTATTAGGCATTTAAATCATCACTAAAGCCCAATGTTCCAAATCTGTCTTAGAAGAAGTACAGCCATAATGCTCCTTAGAAGGAAGGATGGCAAGACTTTATCTCACATATACTTTGGCCATGTTTTCAGAAAGGACTAGTCTGGAAAAGGACATAATGCTTGACAAAGTAAAAGATCAGCAAAAAAGAGGAGGACCCTCAATGAGATGAACTGACACAGTGGCTGCAACCATGGGCTCAAGCATAGTAACGATTGTGAGGATGGCACAGGACCAGGCTGTGTTTCATTCTGTTGTACACAGGCTCGCTATGAGTTGGGACCAACTTGATGACATCTAATGACAAAAAATTTCAATGAGAAAAGTTTTGTTACTTTTGTTACAAGATTCTGAATCTAAGTACAATACAATAACTTTCTAAAGGGTATACAGCTAATAGGTGGTAGAATCAGAATTCAGATCCAAGTCTCATATCTCTTGATTCCAAGACAATATATTTTAGTTGCACTTTTAATGCTGAAGTTCGGGAAATTAAATATCCCAAATATTTTTCTAATTAATCTAAAATTACTATCACTTCCACGGTTAAGTATTTTCTTTTTTAGTTACAAGACAATGATACTAGTTATCTAAATGGGATCCTGCTGTTAAAAGGCACCAAAATCAAGGTGCCTGGTAGTCTGGATTAGCTGGCTTAGGGATAGGCCCAACTCCATTTTGATATCTATGCTTGACTTCATTTTGTCAGTTCTGGTTTTACCCTAGCAGCAGTTAACCTTTGTACAGACTTAATCATGCAACTAAGGAAATGTTTCTCTGTGGTCTGGCTGAGGAGGTAGAAAGAATGATCCTGATGCCAGAATCTTATCTAAAATTTCCACCAACAGCAATTATAATAAAAATGCTCACCTAGTGACCTACTGTTATCAGGGTGTTCACAAAAAAGAATGCCTCGTAATCATCCTATGACCACCACCACTATTCCAACTATAGTCACATATTTCTGCAATTATGTATTGTATCCAGTCCAGTGTATCCACATATGACCCTTAGACCAATCATGTTAAGGCCTCCACTTCAAGATATCCTGCCTCCAACTTCCCTAATCATTTTCCTGCCAATCAGAATATTATAATCTAAGTTCCTGATTTAGCCCTATAACTATGCCTTTGTAACTCCTGGTCTCTGGAGCTCTGGCTTTCATTTAGTGAGATGTAGTGTGTCCTCGGCTAGAACTCTTCCTTGTACTCGATAAACATCTTACTTTCATTTTATCTAGAGTGTATGTCATTACTCTATGACATTTCTTGGTATAGTCGGCAGAATTTGAAGGTGCATTATCTTCTGTGTTCTTGAGAAGTCATGGACACAGTGCTCTGGTACCAGCACAGACCCTTTCAGCCCAGTTGTCTCTTCGAACTCTCAAGATTCACAAAGGTAAACTGTCTCAAATTAAGCCTCCACTATACTGCAAAGACAGCTCTTTAAGAGATATAGTGTCAGTCTCTTTTTCTTACTTTTATTTTCTGCTTGCCTCTTGCATATCTTGCTGAGTTCATTAGCAAATTAAGTTTGGTGAGGCTGACACCTAGTGGCCAGTCCCTTTTTTCTTGGTACACCTTGAGGTTTCTGTACATACTTAAAGTTTTAAATACCAAGTTTCTCAGTAAGATGGGGAATGCCACATCAAAAGCTCACTCAAGATCCCCCTTGGGGACTCCTGCAGCTTGTATGGTTAAACATTATGGCCTTGGTTTAATTTTGCACATCAACCACCACCATACACTTACTGAGGGAAATTTAGAAGACCAATGGCCGTTGTGGGGCTCATTTCATTTAAATAAGCTAATCTTTCTGCACAGTAAATCAGAAGTTAAGGGCTCCCAAATAAAACAAATGCAATGGGACACCTTTTTTAATCGGTATCTAGAAACTTCCAAAAGACATCAAAATTGTAAATTTGTAACCCTACAGGACTCTATTTCTAAACAGCAAATGAAATAACTAACTACAATGTCAGAGTTCTACAACCTCGCTGGATACCTTTCCGATGACAGTCCTTTCACTTTCTTCTGCCTCTCTGGCAATAACTTCCCTTTATCCAACGTTACCATTTTACTCCTCCTAAAATACTCTCTTTAAACTCCATATTATCCTGAAGAAAATTTAGAAAATGCTAAACCAAAGATAAAACTTATCTCTGAGATGCCCTTTAAACTTTGTCCTGCACCTCCCCCAGGAAGAGGCTGCAGATAGCCTCCTAGAGAACCTACTGTGTCCTTTCTTTCTTGGATCTGTACTGAATTACATAGCATTGTTCAGGATTTATGAAAGGACCCTTATAAATTTTCTAAGCAATTTAAAATTCCTTATTGAGGCTTAACAGCCCAGGTTGCTGGACTCATACCAGTTAATCCACAAGTTAGCAAGTTCTGGGGACACTCAATTGTGGTTACAACATGCTGATTGGAATGATACTGAAACTAGTCTTGCTTTAGACACCAATAAAACTATTTAAGACTTGCTCCAGGAGGATGGAAAGAGGGAAAATTATTTACTTAAAGCCCTTGAAATGACCTTTCCCCATGTAGTAGGGTAGACGAAAATTCATTCATGCACTCAAAACAAGATGAAAATGTTTATGACTACCAAGCTTGACTTTATCATAATTTTACTGAATATTTGGGTTTAGACCAGAACACTCTGGGGGGTACAGGAGCCTTTAATGCAGACTTTGTATCCGGACTTAATTCTGACCCTTCAGCTTTAGTTAAAAGATATAGGCTAGACTGGAAGGCAGCTCCTACCACCAAACTAACTGGTTTAGCCCGCAAACTAATTGAAACTATGGAAACTAAACAAACTACTTAAATAAATAAGTTGATGACTCTATAGCTGCAACAACTGCAGTCCCCTAATTATAATAAATTTAAAGCTTATATAGGCTGTAAGCAAGGGGACACTAAACCTGAAATTTGTCATTACTGCAAAGAACCTTGGCATTTTAAGAAAGACTGTATAAAACTAAAGAACAAATTGGGCACTTCGTCCTCAGATACTGCCCAGATAAAAACTGAATGACAGGACTCCAGGGATAAAATAGAGGCTTTTTCAATGGTGGCCTTAAATTTTCAAGGGGAAACTATAATTCAAGTTAATGGAGAATCTTGCAAATTTTTAATTAATACAAGGGCAATCCTTTTAGCCATTAACTGCATATGTTTACAGAAACCCCTGACCCAGAGTACTAAAACCTCTAAAGTTGGGGTGGTTGCCAATCAAGAACAAATTTTAACCTACTGTAAACCTGTTCCAATATACTTTGGTCCTATAAGCTACTTACATCCCTTTTTACTTAACAAGGATATTCCAGTTAATTTAATAGGAAGAGATTTACTATCTAAATGGAATTGTCACATACAATTTAATGAACAAGGAAAAATGCTATTAGAACTCCCTGACAATTACCAAGAAATTAAGGAAACTTCAAAAGAAGAAGCTTTATGCTATCTGAAGGCATTCAACATACCCCTGCAGGAATGCAGTTTTTCTACTTCTCCCACTCCTATAGATTGCCTTTCTTCTGTTCCAGAAACCTTATGGGTCACTACTTCTACAGATCTTGGCCATGTATTATCAGCAGAACCTATTAAAATTCAAATAGATACCTGTAAACCCCTACTTAAAATTTCACAATACCCATTAAAATGGAAAATGAAGAAAAGATTTGCCCGCATAATTCAAGATTTTAAAACTAAAGATCTGATTATTCCTTGCATTAGTCCCTGCAATACTCCAGTTTTCCCTGTTAAGAAACTCAACAACTGAGGCTGGAGATCTGTACAGGACTTACATGATATCAACTGTACAGTAATTCCCAAGTTTCCTATAATTCCCATTCCCCATTTACTCATTTATAATGTACCTCCTGAGGCTATCCATTTCACCGTTAATGATCTATGCAGTGCCTTTTTCAGCATACCAGTACACCAAGACAGTCAATATCTTTTTGTTTTCAACTGGGGAGATCAAAAATATACCTGAGCTGTAACATCTAAAGGGTTCACTGAAACTTCTACCTATTTTTCTAAAATATTACATGATTTTCAACCTTTGAAATTTACTTAAGGGTCTACATTATTTCAATATGTAGACAATTTACTAGTATGTTCAAGTTCCCAACAAGCATGTCTTACATAGGATTTTGTAGTTTAACATTTGGCCACAGGTGGGCACAAAGCCTCCAAAGAAAAACTACAATTATCCAAACCATCTGTTAAATACTTACGACACATAATCTCAGCAAAAGGGGTCACTATAGACCCCAAAATAAAAGAAACTATCCTAACTTATCCTGTCTACACCACAAAAAAAAAAAAAGAAAGAAAAAGAAAACAACTGAGAGGAGTTTTAGGACTCTGTGGCTGCTACAGAGTCTTGACAATAAATGTTTCCTTGTTAGTCAAATCTCTTTATCAGTATTTAAAAACTTCAGAACCTAATCCCTTTCGACTTTCTGAAAATGGCCAAATAGCTATCACTGAGTTAAAAGAAGCATTAGTTAATACCTCTGCCTTAGGATTTCCCAGTTATAGCTTAGATTTTTTCCTTTGTGTACACAACACTTCTGGAAACGCTTTAGGAGGCCTCACTCAAAAACACAGATGACAAAAAAGGCCCATTGGCTATTATAGTTTCCAGTTGGATCCCAGTTGCTTGAGGCTACCCCACTTGCCTTAGAGCAGTCCCTGCAACTGCTAGGCTTGTTGAGACCACAACAGATATAGCTTTAGGGAATTTTCTTGATGTTTATGTTTCTGATGCAGTGTCAGACATTTTGAACTGAACCTTGACTCAACATCTTTCAGCCAGCAGGCTGATTTCTTATGAAGCTCTCTTTTTAGCTGCTTCTAACCACAGTGTCAATCCAACTTGCTGAGAGTCTTTCTCTTTTTTGCTGACCCTCTACTTTACCAAGCATGATGTCCTTCTCCAGGGACTGATCCTTCCTGATCACATGTCCAAAGTATTTGAGACACAGTCTCGCCATGCTTGCTTCCAAGGAGCATTCTGGTTGTACTTCCTCCAAGACAGATTTGTTATTTCTTTTGGCAGCCCATGGCATATTCAGTATTCGTTACCAACACCACAAAATTCAAAGGCATCAATTCTTCTTTCGTCTTCCTTATTTTTCCTCCAGCTTTCACAGCTATATGAGGTGATTGAAAACACCATGGCTTGAGTCAGGCACACTTAGTCTTCAAGGTGACATCTTTGCTTGTTAATACTTTAAAGAAGCATTTTGCAGCAGGTTTGCCCAATGCAATTCTTCATTCTTCTTTTGATTTCTTGACTGCTGCTTCCATGAGTGTTGATAGTAGATCCAAAGTAAAATGAAATGTTTGACAACTTCAATCTTTTCTCCATTTATTGAGGTTGCTTATTGGTTCAGCTGTGAGGATTTTTGTTTTCTTTATGTTGAGGTGTAATCCATACTGAAGGCTGTATTCTTTGATCTTCATCAGTAAATGCTTCAAGTCCTCTTCACATTCAGCAAGCAAAGTTGTGTCATCTGTGTAATGCAAGTTGTTAATGAGTCTTCCTCCAATCCTGATGCTCCGTTCTTCTTCACAAAGTCCAACTTCTTGGATTATTTGCTACACATACAGATTGAATAAGTATGGTGAAATGATACAACCCTGATGCACACTTTTCCTGACTTTAAATCACTCAGTATTCCCTTGTTCTATTCAAGTGACTGCCTCTTGATCCATGTACAGATTCTTCATAAGCACAATTAAGTGTACTGGAATTCCTATTCTTTGCAATGTTATCTATAATATATTATGATCCACACAGTCAAATGCCTTTGCATAGTCAATAAAACACAGGTAAACCTATTTTTGGTATTCTCTGCTTTCGGTCAGAATCCATCCAACATCGCAATGATATCCCTGGTTCCATGTCGTCTTCTGAATCCAGCTTGAATTTCTGGCAGTTTCCTATTGATGTCCTGCTGCAGTCACTTTTGAATGATCTTCAGCAAAATGACTGTATCCTTTTTTTTTGTTTTTAGGTATTTCCTGAAATCCATAGTCCTACAGTTTGTTAATTGGTGTAGCAGGGATTATAAACCATGACCATCTAACTGTACAGCCTATAGAGAGATGACATGTCATTCTATTCTGTGATATTTTACCACTCCATCACACACCCATACACATATATACACATCATCACTATCACTATAACAATCACCAAAACCAACACAATGGATGATTCCATTATTCTCCACAGCTAAATAATTGTAATTAGTAGTTCATATTTGGACCAGATGTCATCTCTGTATAGGCTGTACAGTTAGATGGTCACGGTTTATAATCTCTGTTACACCAATTAACTAACTGTGGAACTATGGAATAGACACCAAACTTTTCTAGTATTTATATTCCTTATTATAAAATAAGGGATAATAATGATAACAACATCAACAACACTACTAGATCATTCACACTGAATCCTAAGTGACAAAATGAATATAAGTAGTTAATCTAAAAGCTTGACATATGACAAATATTTATCTAAGTTAGTTATTAAAAATGATAAAACAAGTTGGAAAAACTACCTCTCCTTTTGCTACTTTATTCGCATAACTTTCTTAACACTTACACCAATGCATCAAAATTATCTCATAATTTTCTCATGTAATAATACTTTTCTCCATATTTAAACATCACAAGTATATATAATTTATTTTTACACTCCCAGTAATTACCATAGTATTTGGTAAATAAAAAGATCTAAGACTATTTTATAGAATTAAAACTGAAATAAGGAATATTTATTTTAAACATTGTATCTCTCTTATAGATAAAGTACTTTGAATGGTTCTCTAGCTTCATTTTACAATATTAGAATTGAGGGTAATTATTGTGTATGTCTAAATCCTCTTTTTCACATCAGTCTGTCATTATTGTATCACATCTACAGATCACAAATACTTTTTGTTCATTGACTTTGTCTCCTTAAAAAATTTTGCTTCTTGGACACATACTATTTGCTTTTGAGAAACTCTAAACTTATTTGAGAAACTTTTATTCAACATCAATTCTTGTTATTGTTCAGTTCCCTTAGTCTTGTTTTGTTGTTGTTAGCTGCCCTTGAGTTGATTTGGACTCATAGAGACCCCATGTGACAGAGTAGAACAGTCCCATAGGATTTTCTAGGTGTAGTATTTACAGAAGCGGATTGCCAGGTCTTTCTGCTGCAGAGCTGTTGGGTGAGTTTGAACATCCATGCTTTCAGTTAGCAGCCAAGTGGTTACTTACTTTGCCTACAGGAATACTTAGTCTTGTTTTACTTAGTAATAAACTATTCTACTATAGTGATAGAATAGAGAATCAGTCAAACAGATTTGTCCTCTTTTCTAGGAGGGAAGAAGTTAATGTAGTGGAATCTAATTAAAGAATATAGCTTATATCTTCATAAGTGGTTGCTTTCAAGATGGATTTTAAAAAAATTAAACTTTATAGAGTAAATTATTTTGTTTCTCATAACTTTATATGTTTCAAAGAGAGAATGATTCCAAAGCACTGATGTTCATGAAGAGTTGTGATTTTTTATATTACATAATAAACTGCATATGCATGTACATAATACTATGCAGAATTAATAGAAATATTTATAAATCAAATAGGAAATTTAAATAAAAAGTGGATACATGTAAACTTGTATATAATCTATTGCTGTTGTTAGTTGCCATTGAATAGATTCTACATCAATTCTATTAATGGAAGTAATTAAACTCATATAGACTGTTATTAAAATACCTTATTATAGAAGTTTATTTATAGAATGAAGACAAAGAATTTAAAAGCCCTAAGCAAAAATTCTTACTTATGCAATAATTTTTTAG
>NW_004444060.1:288935-290417 GCF_000243295.1 Trichechus manatus latirostris | reverse complement strand
GAGGAGAGATTCATGCAGAGGTCCCCTATCAGCTAAAGCAGCATGGATCCACTATCTGCTTCCCACTGACACAATCTCTTGTCCAGGAAACACCAGTTGCTTAGATTCCACCAGCCTGCACTACTGGCTCTCTGAGTGCCATTTGTTGGCTGCTGGTGTTGCTTTTTTTCCACTTCTATTGATTTCCTTCCTTACATCTTACCACCTCCGCTTCCTTTCACTTAAATACCTGGCTCTGTGCACCACCTTTGTTTCGTCCTGAGGGGCTGCGGAGCTGTGTTCGAGTGTGGCGCTGCTTCCAGGTCTGGGCTGCCACACTGGTGGGATCCTGGCGCTTTTCTTTGTTTGTTTTAAATTGTTCATTTGTTTTCTTTTCCTTTTCTTGAGTTGGGAGCCTGTTCTGGCCAGGTGGTGCTGCATGGCTTGGAACCTGCCCCCTTGGCTTGCACAGACGTGCAGAGGGATCCCTGAGGGCATTACCTTTGTCGTCAGTTTTTTTTTTTTTTTTTTTCTTTTCCTTTCCGCTTTTTGGGGGCTTTTCTTCTTCTTTTTTTCTTTTTAATTTTTTTTGTTTTCTTTTTCCCTTTTTGTCTTTCTTCATTACTCAGTTTCTCATCTCTCTATATCATCCTTCTCTTTCTGTTCCCTGAATACCTGGCTTTGTATACCTCTACGCCTTCTAGCCAGGCTGTACTGCAACACTTGAGAACAACTTCCCCAGACCTCACAGCCGTACCGGGGAATCCATGGGAACTTTGCTGTTTTTTTCCCTTTCTGATTTTTATTTATTCATTTTTTTCTTTTCTTATCTTCCTCTTCCCCGTTTTGTTTTTCTCCATTTCATAGTCTCTCATCTCTCCACTCCAAGGCAAGCTCCCCAGCATTCTTTTTTGTTTGTTTGTAAGTTTTTGGCACCTGTTCCTCTCTCCTCTCTCCCATATCCATCTTAGCTCCACACATAACAATCTCACTGCTACATCCTGCCTACCTGCACCATGCATTTAACATCACACCTCCAAGCAGCACAGGCATGGCCTACTGGAACCTGTCCTGCACTGATTACCGATCTGCCTTGGTCGCTGTAGTAGGTGCCACAAACAACCTCTCCCAGTAACTCCTCTTCAGCTAAACATGCCCTGCTGCACCATATCTGAGTGACGGACACTGCCAATCAGAGAAGGTGAAAAGTATTGTGCCCACAGATGAGCAAACAACAAAGAACACACAGCCAGCCTGCTCAGACATAGCCAAATTAAAAAAAAAAAAGGGATGAAACAAAAAAATCTACAATCAATAAACAAAAAAAAATAACTACTGAATGCCCCAAAGACAGCAGACAATAACAAAACATTTACAAAAACACAGGATGGTTCTGGTAGGAGTCCAAAATAAAACACCAGATGACTTTCCAGTGGAATAAAATGCACTAGAACTACCTGATAGGGAATTCAAATCTCTAATACTCAGAATTCTCCAAGAGCT
>NW_004444060.1:257493-279862 GCF_000243295.1 Trichechus manatus latirostris | reverse complement strand
GAGTCGTTAATATTCATCTAAAGCAGCACTATTTTGAACCACCACCTGCCTAATATTGTGTAGTCTTTTCAAACTGATGGCAGCAAGAGAGTATTGGCTGAAGAAGAAAGAGGGGGAGGAAGTGGAGGAGAAAGAAGGAAAAGGAAAAGGAAAACGAGAAGGAGAAAGAAAAAGGCAAGTAGAAAGCATATTTAAAGAACATAGGAGCCAACTTGAACTCTTAAACAATTACAGCAACAAAACACTATATTTTATGACATCAACTGTATTTTTAAACAAAGGGAAAATCGTATGGCAACATTCAGAATAGGAGAAATGAAGATCTCCTTTATGTAAAATGGAAAGGGGAGAACGTCAAAAAGTGTCCATAGGCTGAATTTTTTTTGTAATGAAAAGTATTTACAGTAGTTGAGTATTTGAAAAGTTATTCTCTATGACTATCTATGCCCATATATACTTTTAAGAATCTTTGTATATAATCCAGGGTTAGGACTTTCCCTGTATGAAGACCACAAATATATAATGTGGGGTTCCTATTTTACATTTACTATTCTGAAATTCAGTAAGAAAAGAAACAAAGAATAAACTCCAAATGTAATCAATTAACATTTTTACTGAGTGGTACCTCTATGCAGGTTATCTTTCAGAAATCCTATTATTTATGGAGTTTTCATTATGATAGAAACATTTATGTATCACTTAAACACATGCAAGGTGATTTTCTAAATGCTATATACATGTATTAACTCTATTGATTCTGACAATAACCTTATAAAGTTGTTAACATTAATACTTGCATTTTACCACTTGGTTAAAAAAAAAAAGAGAGAGAGAGAATGTTAAAAAAAAAAAAAGGAAAAAAGAAAGACCAAAAAAGAGAGAGAGAGAAAAGGAAAGGAATTCCAGAAATTAATTACTTTTTCCGGAGTCCAAGAGCTAGTAAGTGAGAAAGTTAGGATTAAAACTCAAGCAGCCTATTTAAATTTGAGATTCCATTTGAATCAGGAATTCTTATTTGCAGATGCAGACTTGAAGTATATATATGGTGACTTTATAAATAGTCAAGGGGCTATTAACATTTATAAAAGAAATCATCAAAGAGTTAATTGTTAGAAACTTTTAAATAAGCTCTCTAAATAGCATTATTTGATTTCAGTGTAAGTAGATAAATACAAATCAGC
The DNA here is from genome assembly GCF_000243295.1 of Trichechus manatus latirostris. Classification (NCBI taxonomy): domain Eukaryota; kingdom Metazoa; phylum Chordata; class Mammalia; order Sirenia; family Trichechidae; genus Trichechus; species Trichechus manatus. Next base: position 278,681 of record NW_004444060.1, on the reverse strand, counting down.
TCCAATGATTACTAAATTTCCATGGAAACTAGAAATACATATTTATAGAAAACTTGGTAATTTATAAATATCAAATTGTACCGTTTTCTGCAGATGTGCCAGTTCTATAAAACTTTGCCAAAATTATATAACTATTTCTAAAACAAATGACTTTGTGATGAAAATGGCACTAAAAATGCAGTGTTTCTATCACCGTTTTTTTTTTTTTTTACCATAATGGAATGGTCAAAATTTAATTGTTAATTTAGATTTAAAAATAGATTGCATAATATATTATCATACACACACACATACTTTGGTACTAAACTCCCTATGTTAAATTTTAATAATACTTCTTAAAGTTTTTTAAGACAAATGTACAATGCTACTTTTTATCACTTTGAACCTATTTTAAGAATAATACAATCAAGCATGATAAAAGATGTATTTTTTTAAATTAAGCTTTAGTTTATAAGTCATTGTTTAAATTGCTTATACAATATAAAAGGAGTCCCTGGGCGGCACAAAAGTTAAGTGCTCAACTACTAGCTGAAGGATGGGTGGTTCGAACACACCCAGAGATGCATTGGAAGGCAAGGCTGGCCATTTGCTTCCTAAAGGTCACATAGCCTTGAAAAGATGTGGTTGCCATGAGTTGGAATCAACTCGACACCAGCTAACAACAACATAATATAAGAGTGAAAGATGTTATATATTAAATGAATATTGACTCTTTGTTTCGGGTAGCACAAACATTTAAGAATTCAACTACTAGCCAAAAATGTTGGTGGTTCAAATACACCCAGAGTCACCATGGAAGGCAGGCCTGAAGATTTGCTTCCAAAAGATCTCAGCCTTGAAAATCCTATGGAGCAGTTCTACTCTGCACACATGGAGTTGCCTTGAGTCAGAATCAACTCCACGGCAACAAACTGTTGAGTGCACATGTATGCTGCACTATAATCACCCCCCACCATCTCCATTGCTGCTAATGGACATAACAGCCAATAATAGACACAAATTATGTGTCTTAGAGAGAGATGATTGCCCTCTGAGAGACCCAAGGCATTTATTATCTATCTTAGTGGGGTAGAGGAGGAAGGATTTTTCCCTGACACTAGTAAGCCTAGAATAGCCAATGAGGAGATGATCACACACACTGAGCTTAACTTTGGGGAACCTAGAGTGGTGATGAAGTTTGCTGTTCTATTCATCTCTGTCCTATTTATTCTGTAAGTAATGAACACCTGTTGATCATGTCACTAAAACAGTGTCTGGTCTGTGCTCTGCTTCAAACTGTCTTTCACAGTAAGAACTTGTGAACTTGGTACACTGCACAGCAAAAACAACAGTCTTGCAATAATCAAACTGGGAAGCAAGAAGTTTTTCTTTCATACTTCCTACTTCCTTTTCCTCTCACATTTTGATACATGTATTACATAGCTCAGAGCTGTAAAGAAAAATAAAACACTATTTCACTCAAGGAATTGTAAAACAGTTTAACAAAAACAATTATAATAATTTATGAAATTATTATTAGCATAAAAATATGTGGATGGGGCTTATGAGACATCAATCGTATTTTTCTCCTTGTAATACTGATCATATTATATCACTCATAAATGCTTCTTTGTCTCATACACAATTTGGCCATTGAAATAGCTAATTATTTAGAGAGATTATTATAGATTGTGCTCGTGCAGAACCTGTACGTAGACCAAGAGGCAGTTGTTTGAACAGAACAAGGGCATACTGCATGGTTTGAAGTCAGGAAAAGTGTGTTCAGGTTTTTATCCTTTCACCATACCTATTCAATCTATATGCTGAGCAAATAATAAGAGAAGTTGAACTATATGAAGAAGAACAGGGTATCAGGATTGGAAGACTCATTAACAACCTGGGATATGCAGATGACACAACCTTGCTTGCTGAAAGTGAAGAAGACTTAAAGCACTTACTGATGAAAATCAAAGACTAAAGCCTTTAGTATGGATTACACCTTAAGATAAAGAAAAAAAATCCTCACAACTGGACCAATAAGCAACATCATAATAAATGGAGAAAGGGTTCACTTTGTCAATGATTTCATTTTACTTGGATCCCCAATCAATGCCCATGCAAGCAGCAGTCAAGAAATCAGACATATTGCATTGGGCAAATCTGCTGCAAAAGACCTCTTTAAAGTGTTAAAAAGTAAAGATGTCACTTTAAGGACTAAGGTGTGCCTAAGCCAAGCAATGGTATTTTCAACTACCCCATATGCATGAGAAAACTGGACAATGAATAAGGAAGATCGAAGAAGAATTGATGCCTTTGAATTGTGGTGTTGGCAAACAATACTGAATATATCATGGACTGACAGAAGAATGAACAAATCTGTCTTGGAAAAACTACAGCCAGAAAGCTCCTTAGAAACAAGAATGGTAAGACTTTGTCTCACATACTTTGGACATGCTATCAGGAGGGACGAATCCTTGGAGAAGGTATCATGCTAGGTAAAGTAGACAGCAAAAAAGAGGAAGACCTTCAAGGAGATGGACTGACACTGTGGCTGCAACAATGGGCTCAAGTATAACAATTGTGAGGGTGGCACAAGACCAGGCAGTGTTTCATTCTGTTGTCCATAATGTCGCCATATATGAGTCAGAACCAACTCGATGGCACTTAACTACAACATTATAGCTATACTTATTAGCTATATCCAACTAAATTATTTAGTAATCACTTATCTCTATTCTATAAAATTAACATTGTTTTAAAATATAACTTGAAATTTATTGTGTAATTACCAAAATATAAATGTCAGTAATTGCGTTAACATTGTTTTCACTGAGATCATGGACGTGAGTGAATTTTTTTCAATTTTATTCTTTCGGTTTGGAGTTTTGTGCTTAGAGTAATCTCCTTCAAATAATTTAGCAATTAAGCAATTATTCTTGTTTCATATAAAAATATTTTTCAGGCATCTCTCAATGTAACCTTATCATTGAGTTATTTTTAAAACTACCCAGGTCCTTTTCATTTGTGTATGCATGTTTATATCTGATCCAACCTTTGTTGATGCTGATTTGGCAGCAAAAGTCCAGGTTATCAACCTTTCTGAACTGATGAAAGTGGTTTCCTTAGCAACTGAAGCACTGTAGAATCTCTCAGAACACCTGTTCTCTCCACTCATAATTCCTGCAGCTGAGATGTGTGCACTTCTAAACTGTCTTGATTTTTTGCTTTTTACTTCTATATGTTCAGATGGATTAGGACAAGGGAATATTGGTGAGTATGGATACTGAAATAGTGCAAAAGACTAAAATATTTGCATGCTTTAGACATTATCGTGGTTAGAAATTAGCATTTAATCGCCCCTACCCCTGAACTACTATTTGTATATTTCACAAAGTCCTTAGCAGCCAGTGATCACAGTAAGGTTTGGAAACCCAGCTAGGGCAGTAGGTATTCTGTAAGTGCAAATGACAAAACAGAGACTCTGTTGTCACCCTCAGGCTTTTTATTCAGCCAACATTCATAATTCATTGAGCCCAGTAATATAAAAGGGCAATGTGCCTGACTGCTTGAGAAAATTACTGTCATATTTTAGCTTATAAATTTTTAAAATTATTCATTTTCTTGATTGCATAAGGTCATTCTTCTCTGTTTCTTGGAAATCTAACTCAACTTATTCAGACACACTGTCTGTATTAGGGCTCATAAAAGGCATTTTTTAATAAAAATGAACACTCAGTTATTTTCTCTTCCTTAGCACAAGTTCGTAGAAAAAACCAACCTGAAGTAGGATTTTCATATTGTCATTTTAACAATTCCATAAATAGTTTCCTCTCATTTAAGGTAACCCATTTTTTTAAGATTTCTCTTAAGAGATTATGTAAAATAAACAAGGTATACACATTTGTCTATAGATGCATACAACCCTTCCCATATAGAGTTACATATCAAAAAAATAAATTTATGTAGAGGATATTAGAATTAGTTTTCCACATATTCATCAATAATTCACTCAAATCTCAAAGAGTTTTTCTACACACTAACATAAGCTACTACTTGATTCAATTCTCTACTTATTTCTTGGTCACAATCTGATTTTCTAAATAAGCTAGTAAGTCATTTTCTCAAAAAGCTATCATTTGCCAATTAGTTAAGTAGGACAAGCAAATTACTTTACATGTTCACCCAATATGAAATACAGCTCTAATTAGTGGCATAATCACTTCCCTAGTAGAATAAAAAAGAGCTGTGTAAAAGTTACTTCTAATTGTCAGTCTATTTTCTTTCCCTTATATATGCCTATTTGTGTTGAAAAGCATGTCATATTTTTTCTAGCAAGCACTTCACTATTTGACTTCAGACAGTAAAAATCTGTGTTATGAAAGAGACAAATATTATGTAAATTAAAGACAAATTATTATTCTTTCCCTTTTACCCTCCAACACCACCATTCAATACTTCTCGTCCTTATGGAAATTCTCAAAATGCCAACGTATGCTACAAATCCTGAGGAAATTCACATTTAAATATTCCTTGTTGTTGTTAGGTACCGTCGATCCGGTTCTGACTCATAGTGACCCTATGTACCACAGAACTAAACACTGCCCGGCCCTGCGCCATGCTCACAATCGTTGTTATGCTTGAGCCCATTGTTGCAGCCACTGTGCCAATCCATCTCGTTGAGGGTCTTCCTCTTTTTCGCTGACCTTCTACTTTCCAAAGCATGATGTCCTTCTCCAGGGACAGATCCATTGTTTAAAGTTCTATCACTTAAAGACATCATTGATTTTGCGTTTTGAAATGGACACAGGCAATTTGAGGAAGGGATAAGATGATAAAACTTTAGATTTCATCCTATCATTGTATTTCTCCTTACCAATAGCATCTCTTTGATTATATTCAAAGGAGCCCTGATGGCACCACCAGGAGAAAGATATGATTGTTTGCTTTCATATAGATCGCAGCCTCGGAAGCCCTACTGTGCAGTTCTATTCTGTCCTGCAGGGTCACCATGAGTCGGAATTGATGGGACAGCAAGGGGTTTGTGATTATATTCCCCCAGGGCTCTGTTCCCTTCTCTGATAATTTTCTCTTCCTCTTTCTTTTTTACCTCCTTCTTCCTTTTGCTCTTGTCCTTCTCCTATCCTCCACCTTCTGCTCTTTCTTTTTTTATGATGACTTTGCTTGTTCAACATTATATCTTCAGAGATAAAATGGAGGCAATTTTAATTTTTTTGGAAGAACAGATCAGTCCTAAATTTCTATTTTTATTTTTAACATTCATGTGCATTTACCCAATTATTGACCAGCTTACCTTTTAGTTTTTGTAATCATCTAAAAAACAAGTATAGGAAGCCAAACATAATAAGCATGAACCTTACAAAGAGATTGCATGGATTAGGGTAATTCTAGCTGTTAAAAAAATCCCCAAATTTTCATGGCTTTGCACAATAGACATTTATTTCATGCATTTGTAACAGTCCAATGTGACATTACTGGTCTACAGAATACTCTGCACAGTGATTTAGGGACTAAAGTTCCTTCTGTCTTGTGAATTCATAGGCCTTCAAAGATCTCTAAATTCTATTAATTCATGGAGTTGAGAGCATGAAATAGGCACTTTTTTTTTCTTTCCTAAAATAGACTTTATTTTATAAAGCAGTTCCAGATTTACAGAAAAATTGAGAAGATAGTACAGAGGTTTTCCATACAGACTTCACTCAGTTTCCTCTATTAACATCTTACATTAGTTTGGTACTTGTTGCCATTTAATTGCATCATATCAAAGATATCCCCTATTAATATTATTTATTGTTGTTTATGTTGACTTTGGTCACCTGAATGAGGTAGTTTTTGCCAGGTTTCTCCATTGTAAAGCCACTTTTTTCCCCTTTTCCATTTTGTATTCTTTGAAAGGAAGTTTGCACAGCCCACACTTATGAAGTAAGTACTCTTTCTCCTTTAGGGTGTAATATCTATATAAATTATTTAGAATTTTTATACACCGAAAATTTGTCTCTTCTCCTACATTTATTTATTTATTGAAATATTTATTTATGCCAGTGTAAAGTTGTGAATATTTAGTTTACACTTTCAGTTATAATCCAATACTTCTTTATTTTGCTGCTCAAATTTTCCCACCTTTGGCTATTGAGAGCACTTCCTATTGGCTCCTTCTATATTCATTTTATATATTCTCATTAATTTGCTTATTTATTATTCTTTTCAGCACTTTCTTACTTTCTCACACTTCAAAATACTCCAGGCTTATCATGCATATTTCCTGCTTCAGCCTTCAAATCATCCATTTCTCCATAGTGCCCTGGCTCCTTTTACTTGTGAATGGTATTAGAAACCAAGATCTTGGAGCTAGTTGTGCATATTGGCACTGGGGCGCTGTTGCTTTGAGGGCTTCAGCTGACAGATCAAGGAAATATGTGCGTATACTAGCCTATATTTATACACATATACAAAATATTTCTATATGTAACTATCTATATCTATATTAAGCTAAACATGAGTTCATACTGATGTTTCCAACTCTAATCCATTACCACATGAATCTCTCTAGTCCTTTCCCCTTGCTTATCTGTAACTTCCATTCCAACAATGAGAAACGTGGGCCCTATTCATCTATTGTTCAGTTCTAGTACACATGTATAATAGTATCAGAAACATTAACCTGAACCTTCATACAAAACTACTTTATGAACTAGAGTACAGTGTTTATATGTTTATTTTGCTTTAGTTTTACAGACTTACTCATTTCCAAAGTTACTTAAGTCAGCAACATTTCTCGCCACTCAATTCATTGAGGTTGTTTCATATATTTTTAATACAATTAGATTGTTTTGTCACAGTCTGCATTCTATTCTGGAATCTCCCAACTTCCTAAATGTATGCTGTTTTTAATTTACATTCATTAAGGTTCAATCTTTGTGCTACAAGTTCTATGGGTTTTGACAAATGCAGTGTCTGGTATCTACATTTAATTATCATAAAGAATAGTTTCAACACCCTTGAAATTCCCTGTGTTTTTTTTCACATTTAACACCCTACCCTCTAAAACACTGTCAGCCACTGACTTTTTTACTGATCTTCCTATTCCAGATGTCATAACTGGAATAGTGCCGTATGTAGCCTTTGTAGACTGACTTTTTTACTTCGCAAAATGCATTTAAGTTTCTTCCATGTCTTTTTGTGGCTTGATCATTATTATTATCATTGAAAAATATTCCATTGTTTGTATGTACCACAGTTTGTTTATATATTCACCTACTGATGGCTTAATTATGTAAGACTTCTGTAACAGAAATACAAGTGGGTGGATTTTACAAACAGAAATTTATTTTCCCACAGTTTAGGAGGCTTGTTGCTGTTAGGTGTCATGTAGTCAGCTCCAATTCATAGTGATCCTATGTACAACAGCATGAAGCACTCTCTGGTCAAGAGCCATCACCACAATCATTGGTATGTTTGAGCCCCCTGTTGTAGCCAGTGTGTCAATTGATCTCTTTGAGAGTCTTCCTCTTTTTCACTGACCCTTTACTTTATCAAGCAAGATGTCCTTCTCCAGGGACTGATCCTTCCTAATAACATGTCCAAAGTAAGTGAGAAAGTCTTATCATCCTCGTTGCTTCTAAGGAACATTCTGGCTATAGTTCTTCCAAGATAGATTTGTTCCTTCTTCTGCCAGTCCATGGTATATTCAATACTCTTCACCAGCATCATTATTCAAAGACATCAATTCTTCTTGATTTTCTTGGGTCTTCCTGATTCACTGTCCAGCTTTCACATGAATATGAGGTGATTGAAAATGCCATGGCTTGGATCAGGAGCACTTTAGTCCTTAAAGTGACATCTTTGCTTTTTTAACACTCTAAAGAGGTCTTTTGCAACAAATTTACCCAATTCAATATTGTTTGATTTCTTGACTGCTGCTTCTACAGGCATTGATTGTGGATCCAAATAAAATAAAACCCTTGACACTTCAATCTTTTTTCTGTTTATCATGATGCTGCTTTATTGCTCCAGTTGTGAGGATTTTTGTTTTCTTTATCTTGAGGTGTAATCCATACTGAAGACTGTAGTCTTTGATTTTCATCAATAAGTGCTTAAAGTTCTCTTCACTGTCAGCAAAGCAAGGTTGTGTCATCTGCATACTGAAAGTTGTTAATGAGTCTTCCTCTAATCCTGATGCTTCGTTTTTCTTCATATAGTCCAGCTTCTCAGATTATTTGCTCAGCATATAGATTGAATAAGTATGGGGGAAGGATTCATCCCTGTTGCGTACCTTTCTTGACTTTAAACCACGCAGCATACCCTTGTTCTATTCGAACGACTGCCTCTAGATCTACCTACAGGCTCCTTATGAGCACCAATTAAGTGTTCTTAAACTCCCACTCTTCACCATATCATCCATAATTTGTTATGATCCACACAGTCGAATGTCTTTTCATAGTCAATAAAATGAAGCTTAACATCTTTCTGGTATCATCTGCTTTCAGCCATGATCCATCTGTCATCAACAATGGTATTCCTCATTCCAGGTGCTCTTCTGAATCCAGCTTAAACTTCTGGCAGTTCCTCGTTTATGTACTGCTGAAAAAGCTTTTGAATGATGCTCAGCAAATTTTTATTTGTGTGTGATATTAATGATATTTAATAATTTCAGCATTCTCTAGGATCATCTTTGTTTGAAATGGGCACAAATATGGATCTCTTTCAGCCAGTTTGTCAGGAAGATGTCCTCCGAATTTCTTAACACAGCCGAGTTAGCACCTCCAGCGTTGCGTTTGTTTGTTGAAACATTTCAGTTGTTATTTTGTCAATTCCTGGAGCCTTGTTTTTCACCAATGCCTTCAGTGTATCTTGGGTTTCTTTCTTCAGTACTGTTGGTTCTTAATCATATGCTACCTCCTGAAATGGTTGAAGGTCGAACAATTCTTTTTGGTATAGTGACTCTGTGTATTCCTTCCGTCTTCTTTTGATTCTCCCTGTGTCATTCAATATTTTCTCTGTAGAATCCTTCAATATTGCAACTTCAATTTTTTCGGTAGTTCTTTCAGTTTGAGAAATGCCAAGCATGTTCTTCCCTTTTGGTTTTCTAACTCCAGGTTTTTGCACATGTCATTATAATACTTTACTTTGTCTTCTTAAGCTGTCCTTTGAAATTTTCTGTTCAGCTGTTTCATTTCATCATTTCTTCCTTTTGCTTTAGCTATTCTGCTTTCAAGAGCAAGTTTCAGAGTCCCTTCTGACATCCATTTGGTCTTTTCTTTCCTTCCTGCCTTTTTAATGACCTTTTGCTTTCTTCATTTATATTTTCTTTATGTCATTCCACAAGGCATTTGGTCTTTGGTTATTAGCGTTCAATGTGTCTAATCTATTCTTGAGATGGTCTCAAAATTCAGGTTGGATATACCCAAGGCTGCATTTTGGCTCTTGTAGACTTGCTCTAATTTTCTCCAGCTTCAACTTGAACTTGCATAGGAGCAATTTTTGGTCTGTTCCGCAGTCAGTCCCTGGCCTTGTTTTGACTGATGATATTGAACTTTTCCATCATCTCTTTCTACATAGGTAGTCAGTTTGATTCCTGTATATTCCATCTGGTGAGATCCATGTGTATAGTAGCCATTTATGTTATTGAAAAAAGATATTTGCAATGAAGATGTCATTGGTCTTGCAAACTTTCTATCATGTGATCTCTGACATTGTTTCTATCACCAAAGATATATTTTCCCACTACTGATCCTTCTTCTTTGTTTTCAACTTTCATATTCCAATCACCAATAATTATCAATGTGTCTTGATTGCACGTTTGATCAGTTTAAGACTGCAGAAGTTGATGAAAATTTTCAATTTCTTCATCTTTGGCATTAGTGGTTGGTGTGTAAATTTGAATAATAGTCTTATTAACTGGTCTTCCTTATAGGCATAGGGATATCATCCTATCACTGACAGCATTGTACTTCAGGGTAGATATTGAAATATTCTTTTTTTGATGATGAACACAAAGCCATTTTTTAATTTGTCATTCCCAGCATAGTAGACCATATGATTGTTCTCAAATGGCCAACACTAGTCCATTTCAACTCACTAATGCCTAGGATATTAATCTTTATGAGTTCTATTTCATTTTTGAGGATTTCAAGTATTCCTAGATACATATTTTGTACACTCCACATTCCAATTATTAACTGATGTCTGCAGTTGTTTCTTCTAATTTTGAGTCATGCCACATCAGTAAATGAAGGGTCCTGAAGGCATTATTCCATCCACGTCATTAAGATTGATTCTACTTTCAGGAGGAAGCTCTTCCCTAGTCTTATTTTGAGTGCCTTCCAACCTGAGAGGCTCATCTTCTGTCATTATACCAGACAATGTTCTGCTGCTATTCATAACGTTTTCACTGGCCAATTTTTTCCAGAAGGAGACTACCAGGTCCTTCTTCTTAGTCTGTCTTAGGAGACTGGAAGTCCAAATTCAGAGTGTCATCTTTAGGGGAAGACTTCCTCTCTCTGTTGGCTCTGGAGGAAGGTCCTTATCTCTTTTTGAACTTCTTCTCCTTGGTGTCTTCATGTGGCTTGGCGTCTTTCTTACCCCATGTCTGCTTACTTTCTTGCTTGTTTAATCTCTTTTATATCTTAGAAAAGATTGACTCAGAACACTAATGCTGCCTCATTAAAATAACAAAGACAACCAGTTCCCAAACTGGATTATAACCACAGGTATAGAGGGTAGGATTTACAACATATATTTTGGGGGACACAACTCAATCCATAACAATGGTTTTAATAATTCTATTTTTTGGTAATTATACAAAAAGTTTCTATAAACTTTCATGTGAAGCAAGATGTCATTCTTGGTATTCACCTGTCTACAGATTTCAGGGTGGCAGTTTTCAATGTGCTTTCCATTCTCTAATGGATCCAAGAAAATTGTTGATTTAAATTTGTTCAATATTTTTCTTGTTATAAGTCTGGGAGCAACAACTTTCAAGCTCTTTACTTGTTGGAGCTGAAACTGGAAATCTGGCACACTGATTAACATTCATGTCTCAAAGAGGCACATCATTTATATCCATATACCATCGGCAAGAACTATTATCACGACTCTAACTATTGCAAGTGGGTGTGGGGATTATAGTCCCTGGTTTAGCAACTGCTACTTAATGACAGGTCTGTGAGGAAAATTACAGACGTTGCTGGACAGTTAGGTCTCTTATCCACAAAGCTCATGAAAGAAAAGAGAAAATCAGCATTTAGAAAGCATTCTCTGAGTGCCAGACAATGTATCAGATATTTTATATATGTGATCCAATTACTCTCGTTAATTACCACAAGATATTATTGACCTCATGTAGAAGATTGGACCAGTCAAATGCCCAAGGACATATAGGTCAACTAATAAGAGAATTGATAGTTTAACATAAATCGATATAGCTCCAAAAGGTACGTGCTTTGGAAAATGATTGATCTTGGTTAGAAACTTCATTGGGATTTCAATTTAAATGCAAATACACTTTAAAAATTATATGAGAAGAATTAACATATTGAGATGTAAAATCTTGTAAACAATGAATGTTGTGTATTTCTTCATTTAGTCAAGTTGATTCTTACATACTTGTCACTATGTCCAAGTAAACAATACAACATCCTTGCTTTTGTCTTGCCTATGAATGATCACAGTGTCTAGACCAGAGTTGATTCTGTAATTACTTCCAGCCTTAACCAGCCCTCTTCAACTCTCCAGGGTTCTCTTTCCTTTGTATTACATTCATCTTTGCTGTGCTGAATAGTATTTTCTAACTCCAGTGACTCACTGTTTTGGTAAAAAGGAGAGATATTGAGATGGTAACACATCTCATTAATGAATTCAATTTTAATATTTTCTCAGTTGAATCTTATGTGTATCCCACATAGCCAAGCATATTACCTAAAAATAATAATTCTGTCTCATTTTCAATATTTTTATATCCTTTATCTTATTGCACTTAGTAAAACCAAAAAAACCAAACCCACTGCAGTCGAGTTGTTTCCAACTCATAGCAATCCTGTAGGACAGAGTAGAACCACCCAAAAGGATTTCTAAGGCTGTAAATCTTTACTGAAGCAGACTGCCACATCTCTCTCCCATGGAGTGACTGGTGGGTTGGAAACTCTGACCTTTCAGTTTGCAGCCGAGTGCTTTAACCACTGTGCAACCAGGGCTCTTGCATTTGTTAAAACCAAACCCATTGCAGTCAAGTTGATTCCTATTCAGTGTAACCCTATAGCTAGGACCTTATAAAACAATGCCAATATTAGCAAGTAGGCTTGTCTTTTCAAACATTGATTCATGCTGGAATTATTGAAATAACCTCAAAGCTATGTTCCTAGGCTCCATTGTTATTCTATATAATTGACCTTTTCTCTCTCTCACTCTCTCTCTCTCTCTCCCTCACACACACACACATATTATCATGGTAACGACTTGTTTAAAGTCTGTATTCTGCATTAGCCGATCAGATCAATGATGGCAGGAATTATGAAAGTTTTATGTCAATGACAGCCTCCACATGGATTTCCATAGCATCTGAAACAAAGTATAGCTGTACCAATTATGCTAAAACCTTGCATTTATTTGATTGATAATCAATTGATTGATTTTAATTTTCCTAGCCTTTTTTGAAAAATCTCGTATTACTGAAGGGAATTGCAGAATCCTGTTAACAATCCTACTCAAAAGTGATACTTGTGAAGAAAGTGCCTCTTAGACAAGTAGATACAAGAGACCAAAGGGGCGGCTTCTGTCCAGAGGTGAGAGGGGAAGGCAGAGAGAGTTAGGAGCTGATTGAATGTTCACGGGGAATCAGGGGCGGAGGGAGGAGTGCGCTGTCGCAGAATGGGGTGAGTGGTTGGGGTCTCATAACAATGCATGTTAAAAAAAGAAATTCTGTATGGGAGACTAACTTGAAATGTAAACTTCATTTAATTACAATTAAAAATATATATATATATTAAAAAAAAAAAAGGCATAGCCTTGTGACCAAGAATGGGAACTAATGAAGTTTAAAAGGGCAAGTCAGTAACATTACCCATTGGAAACACAGTTCTTATGGGTATAAAAAATAAACATTCTGATTAAAAATATAAATAAGAATGTTCTCCTTAAAAAATTTCTCCATGAGTTGAATGTACTGCTCCTGCAGGGAATTAAAAAAAAAAAAAAATCCTACTCAGGGGAGTGGGAAAATACAAGAATCTGGGGATATTATAAAATAGGGCTTCCTAATGCATGGTGGAGCCCTGGTGGTTCAGTGGTTAAGAGCTCAGCTGCTAACCAAAAGGTCAGCAGTTCAAATCCACCACCTGCTCCTTGGAAACACTATGGGGCAGTTGTACTCTGTTCTATAGGGTCGCTATGAGTTGGAATCAACTAGATGGTAGTGGGTTTGGTTTGGTTTTTGGTAATGTATGGTGATATGGCAGGAAGAGGAATAGATACCCCAGCTTTACTTCCCCCACACCTTCTGGAATCTCCTGTTATTAATTCTATTGATAAACCCTTCTGGAAAGCAGAATTCAAAGGAACTCACTGAGGAAGCCCAGAAAAGTTAGCTTTATTGGACACTGAGCTGGTTGGGGAAGAAGGAAAGAAAGAGAGAAAGAGGGAGGGGAGGGACAGAAAGAAAGAAAGAGAAAGAGGGAGGGGTGGGAGAGAAAGAAAGAGAGAGAGAAAGAAAGAAAGATGGTTAGAGACAAGGACTAGAAGGCAGGAAGGAACAGGAAAGCTGGTAATAGGGAACCCAAGGTTGAGAAGGGACAGTGTTGACAGGTCGTGGGATTCTTAACCATTGTCATAAAATAATATGTGTACTAACTGTTTAATGACGAACTATTTGTTCTGTAAACCTTCATCTAAAGTACAATTTAAAAAAAAGAAAGAAAGAAAGATGGAATTAGATTGTGAACATGCAGATGGAAATCATCCAGAACAGATGACTCTTACCCACTCTTGTGCTGTGTCAGAGTGAAGCATCATTACCCAACACAGAGCATGCACAGAGTTAGGTCAGCTATTATTCCATTGGGTGGTAATATCAGTTAAATCATACTCACTTCGCAACCTTAAAATGTGAGTCATCACTACTGACTTTCATATAAGGTGTTAGGGCAAAGAGAAACAATGAAAAATTTAAATAAAATAAAACAAAGCTGCCACAGTCCCTATTCCTGTATCTGAACATAATACTAACCTGTTGCTGTCTAGTAGACTCTCACTCTTGGTGACCCCAAGTATGTCAGAGTAAAATAGTAACTGTGCTGCATAGTGTTTTCAATGGCTAATTTTTCAGAAGTAGCTTGCCAGGTCTTTCTTCCAAGGTAACTCTGGATAGACTGAAACCTTCAACTTTTAAGTTAGCAGCAAAACGCATTAACCACTTGCACCACCCAGGAACACTGGACAAAATTCTAACTTGCAATTTTCTTCTTTGCCATTTTTCCTTAAATTTTGCTGGCACCTCAGCTGAAAGGAGTACGTGAAATGGTAACCCCATACTTCATCTCTGCAATATCTGAGCTCTCAGAGCCTTGCATTTATTGTATTGCTGCTCTTTAACCAGGACTATTAGACAACTGACTGTTAAGTATGTATCATTGAATAATCTTGGTTCCAGATATGGCCTTTCTTACTTCCAGTGTGTGGGAGCAATAGAAACTCCCCTTGTTCACGATCTATCCCCATGGTAACCATCTTTCTGTCTTTTGGTTGAAGCCAAAAAACAGCCTCGGCTTTCAATTAATGGATAAAAAATCAATTGTATGCATTAATAGAAGCATTCCTCTCTTGCTAAATGGGACCTCCACATGTACTGAACCTAAGTGTTTCAGGGCAGGAAGCAAAAGATTTGTAATTGGATTATTTGGTGTCATAGCAAGAAAGACCCTCTCAAATACACCCCTTGGCTCACATTTTTGTGTATTTTGACTGTGAGATATGATACTATACACACACACACACACACGTATATATATGTATATGTATACATATATATGTATATATATACACACACGCACCTACTCCTCATTTATTTTCTATCTTGTTAGCTGACATTCTGCATTTATGACAGTATTGAAAAAATTTTCAGGGGCTGCTTCTGATGGTCCAGTCTCCATGCTGGGCCACGGCTAGGTCCAGGGCACCTTCTACGGGTTACCCCAAATGATATACCAGAGACCTTGGCCAAGACAGGGTCACACAAGGAAGCCCAACTTCTCTGTCCAATCTCAGAGGGCATGGGGCAATGGTGGGATGATGTGAGGTCACAGGTGGGCAGGGAGAGGCCAGCCAAGGGCCTGAAGTTGCTAGGGAGGGCAGTGGGGGCAGACCAGAAGAGAGGAAGAGGGAAGGGGGCCACACAGGGCAGCAAGGCAGAGGAAGATGAAGGACAAGTGGGGTCCCTACGCAGGGCAGGTGTTGGGAGGCAGCAGGTGGCAGGCAACACCTGACCACCACCACCACCCCTGACCCCCGTGGGCTCTGCAGTGGTGGGGAAGGTGTGGTGGGAAGGAGGGCTTGCCATGCCACGCACATCCTGAGATACACTGGGAGCGCCCAATTGGCAATGAGCGACTGGCAGGGGGCACTGATGCAGACGACAAGGTGTGGTCCCAGACTCTGATGTAATGTCGATTTCACATAATAGCCTGGTCTTTGGAACCTAACCCTGTCGATAAGTGAGGAGTGGGAATACATATATGTATGTATATGTGTATATATAGCTTAGGTTTAAGGCACAAAGTAAAAGCTCCCCATGTGTCTTCCATCCTTCCATCTAGGGCTATAATAGAAATTTCAGAAATTTCAGAAGAACATTCCACCCTTCTATCAAGCCAGTTGTTTTGTGATGATGGAAGAGTAGAAAAGTAACTCCTGTAATGGAGCTCATTGCCACTCTACTTCCTTTGGTTGGTGTTCATTAATTCCAAAAAAGTATAATGTTGGCAGAAACACTGCAGGCAGTTAAGGGAAATCTGTGTCTGTCTTTTTGAAGACAAATTACTGTCTTGTCCATGACAAAAAGAATCCAATGTAATTCATCTACTGGTTTGGCCCTCTGGGCATAGTGCCATATTAGGAGTTAAGTGTTGGTCAGTGTTTTGGGAAATTGGGCACTCAGAAGTAGCAGGCTCTTGTTCAATATGTTGCCACTATGTCCAGTTTATTCATGGATCCTTTGAGGCACACTGATGGCTGGTAAAAAAAAGCTAGATGGTGTCTGCACTAAATAAGTGGGCAAATCTCACCTTCACTGCTATCTGAATGTTTAAGATCAGCATGAATTCAATTCCCAAAGTTTGGAAATTTATCCAGTCCTCACCCTCCCACTTCTCCATCCTTGTCTTCAGTGGCTCAGGTGACATACTCTGTCTCTGTCTGACCCCAGACACCCAGAATGGGTCAGGGCTCACAAACTGGATGGGCACCATCTTTCAGATTAGCTGCCCGTGCAGCAATTCTCAGACCCTAGCCACTGAGAGCTAGGTCATCAATCACGCGATAGAAGGATATCTTTTTTCAGACTGTCAGATAGGCAGATGCCAGCTCCTGCTTACTCTCACTGTCCCTGTGGATTTGTTAATCTGCAGGAACAACTCACCAAAAAGAACACAAATGAAGAGAAACATAGGGAGAGGTCTAGGAGAGGGTACAGTGTGAAGCTTCCGTGTTCCAAAGAGGGAGGTATTACCCCCTCTTGGGCATGGCCACCAACCAGGAAACTCCTTCTGAGCCTTAGAGCTCAGATTTTTTATAGGCCTCATTGCTTAGTGAGAGAGAGAGATTATATCTACTGTGAGGCTTAGTCAGCAAGGCCCCCAGGTGGTCCCTCTTGGTCTGATAAGCCCCTATTCATTACCCTCAAGTGTTGAAAAGGCACAAAAGAACCAAGAACAAATGCCAAATGTCTTTCTGCAAGGTGATTCCACACCTCACAGCATTTGTAAAGCTATAAAATAATTTTCTTTTATTTTATGTTAGACTAATTTCATTGATCAACAACTTTTCTGTAAAGGGTTAACCCATAGCCGTGGAGTTGATTCTGACTCATAGTGATTCTATAGTACAGAGTAGAACTGCCCCATAGGGCTTCCAAGAGTAGCTGGTTAATTAGAACTGCCAATCTTTTGGTTAGCAGCTGTAGTTCTTAACCACTGCGCCACCAGGGCTTTGGGCTTTACAGTCTATACTATTTTTATTGAAACTACTCATCTCTGTGGTTGTACGGAAAGAACAAAAACAAACAAAACACAGCCAGAGACAATACATAAACCAACAAACATGGCCGCGTCCCAATAGAACATTATTTACACAAAGAGTTCCTATGGCAGGTTTAGTCCACAGGACATATTTTGACAGCTGCTGATCTACTTGATTTCAGAGTACTTCTTCCACAGTGCTTTCCTTCTGATGGGAATATACATGTGCATATAACTCTTCCTTAGACTTGTTTGTCAGAAATATTCCAAGCTTGTTCTTTCCAAATTTCTAAGCAGATGATCCTCCTGTTGCTCATTTCTTTCAGTTTAGCATAGACTTCTCCCATAGAACATCACTCTTTCCAATAAAAGGGATACCATGCAAGCCACCTGATACTTTTCCTGTTAGGAGAAGTTAATTTATTAATGTCTACAAGGTCAAAATCCTTAAGTGTAAGCTACATGTTTTACTCCTCATGTTACCCTCTATATTTGTATTGAATGAAATGATGGAGAAGGGAGAAGTGTAGGATTTTCCTTTTGCTTCATACAAGAAGATGAGAGTTATAGTGTCTGTGGTATCCCTTGATCAAGCTACATTGTTTGGAATTCAAAATATCTTGTAATCTAATTTTCAATTAAAATCAAAATAAAAAGAAAAGTTTCATATTTCATATTTGTTTTGTTTTATTTGGTTTCCTGAGCTGCTCTCCCCCTACTCTCCCTTCTCACCCCTGTTAAATCCACAAGTTGTTTTTGCATATCTTAAGGGGAAACACAGCTATAGAAAATCAAAGCAAAAAATCTCTAAAGCAAGATACAACTGCCTTTTAATTTATTAAAATAAATTGAATTTTACCTACATTTTGGAGCTGGTTTTCGTGCTTATTCCTCTTATAAAAGGAAGATGAATTTCTGCAGATAAGATTTGTTACACTTAAAAATATCAAAAAATGATACTCTATTTAAACACAGTCTAGTATTATTCATAAAATATTGCAAATTTGCACAAGAAGGAATAATAAACTATTAAAAATGCCATTTTAAATATGTACTTAATCTAAATCAACAGAATTTTTAATTGTGCAATGCTTTCATAATTAGAATTCCATAATTTTCTGATGTTTCACTAAAAGACAATGGAGATCATTTTTTATTTAAATATTAATTATATATCTTGTTTAAGTGAACAAGGTGATACATTAGAATATGTTTTAATTCCCACAAAAAAATAATGAAATAATGTATCTCACATTACCTTAAGAGATTGAAGATAAGAAAAATATTATTATTGGAAAAATACAAGTGCTTTATAAATGTTAACTAAAAGGTCAGCAGTTTGTATCCACCAGGTGCTCCTTGGAAACTCTATCGGACAGTTCTACTCTGTCCTATAGTGTTGCTATGAGTCAGAATCGACTCGATGGCAGTGGGTTTGGTTTTGATTTATAAATGTGGGAGAAAAAAAGCATGCAAAGAGAAACTACATACACTCTAAATGTGACTCAAATCTTCTGGAAACAAACAAGCAAAAAATCTCATTACTTATCAAATTATAACATCTACAAACATCTTTCTAGGTGCAAAATCTCTCTTGACAAATAGTTTTCACCTGTCTAGCAGTTAGTTTAGTGAAGTATATCTAAAGCACCAATATGCTAGAATCTTGAATGTTGTGTATTAATTATATTTGAAGTTTTTTTTTTTTTTTTAACAGGAGAAAATTTTGTTCAAAATTTAAACTAAAAAGATTAAGAACATCTATAATGACTCCTGGTGTCTCTTGAATATTCATAGTTGGGTCACTGTATTTCCAAGAGTGGTAGACACTTTGCTTTCTTGCTGTCCCTTTTGCTATGAATTCTGATATTTTCGTTCAGGCTGTGAGATACTAAACACCTCATTGAGATCAACATCATTCTCTTTATTTCGAATGCTTCTTTCCCATTTCTACACTGTGATATATAATACAAGGATACTCTTCAAAAAAATAATTTATTTTATACTGATCCTCATCCAGCTATGGAGGCTAATATACTACATAGCTTTACTTTACCAGAGAGTAATATTTTTGGTTGCCTTGGTGTGTTTAAAAATCAGCTCTTTTCTCTTAAAAAATAGATTTCCTTCACAATAACTTATTCAGCATTATAGGTTTTAATTAAAAAAAAAAAGTCACATTTCACATAATTTAAAATAATTTATTCAAGATGTAAGTATAAAACCAAATAAATCTCTTAGAGACAGTAAGTATTGCAATGTGCCTAACTTTAATAATTTTGAAAAAAAAAAAACTTTTAAAATTATTTTTATTTCACCTGTAAAACTGACCATTTTCTACTCATCAGCTCAGTATGTTTATGAACATTTTCATTTGGCTTCCTTTCCCTCACCATCCTAGACATTTGAAATACTTTGAATGCATATTGCCAAACTTATGCAGATGTAGTCCATATATGTGTAAAGTATGTCTCTACATGGGTGAAAGTAACTCATATCTTTGATAATTTGATCTAATAAAACTGACACAAATATTAATTGGTGAAAAACTATTTACATTATTAACTTCTGCCATTAAAAATTATATATATATAATATATTAATATTTGAAAAAGTTGATCTGAATTGTATATGAGTTTTATTTTACATCAGGCATTCTAATTTGGTTGATATGTACACAATATTATGCTGCTGTTGCTGTGTGTCATCAAGTTGATTCCAACTCATAGTGACCCCATATGACAGAGTAGAACTGCCCTGTAGGGTTTTCTAGGCTTAATCTTTACATGAGCAAATTGCCTGGAGTTTTCTCCCATGGAGCCGTTGGGTGGCTTTGAACCACCAACACTTCTCTTAGCAGCTGGCTATTTATCCACTGTGCTACCACGATTCCTTACAATATTATACTAACTATTAAAAAATGAAGACATTACACTGAAAGGCAATTACATTTAAGACTAATGTAGGGAAAGGAAGTATGTGGCATTTAAAGAAAATCTGAATAAATAAAACATTTCAAAATATTGTTTTTTTATATTAAGTTCATAGGATTGTCAGTTAATATATGTGCTGTCAACTTTGTTTATTTAAAATTTACAATTCATAGTAGTCTTTAATTTTTATTAATATGCACTATTTTTAATTTAATGCTTGTTTGTTGCAAGACACTAAAATAAAACTTTTATAGCCATTGTTTTACAATGTTCATATTTCTTCAAGTTACAAATTACAAATTCCTTTTTACATGAGTGTATAATTAACCTGTACAAGGTTACAGAGCTATTTGGTTGATAATCCAGTACTCTGAATCTAAATTTTAAGATCGTTTCATTGCACTCGGTGGTCTCCATATTAAACTTAGTAATATAAATAGGAACTTTTCTGCCTTTATGCAATATTTATCAGAATAAAAATCATACTCTGTATTTCAAATATATTGTTGGTCCAAACTGACTTGTAAACTCCATGAAAGCAAGGGTAAGGTGTTTTCATCTTTTTCTCCCCCTAATTTTTTGAAAGGCAAGATGGGAAAAGTGGAAAGGGTGTTAAGAATCACATTGTACTGATTCAAATTCTATCTCCTGACTCAGTAGAATAAGTTTGAGAAATCATATCAGTTTCTTTAATTAGAGAATGGGGACAATAATAACAACCTTATAATATTATTATTGGAGCCCTGGTGACATAGTGGTTAAGAAGTCAACTGTTAACCAAAAGGTTGGTAGTTCAAACCCACCAGCTGCTCCTTGGAAACCCTATGGGGCAGTTCCACACTCCTATAGGGACCCTATAAGTCAGAACCAACTCGATGGCACCTAACAAAAACAACAACAACATTTTTATGTGTCTTTAATGATAATAATATATGGAAGATGTCCCATAAAATGTATTCACCATCCTTTTCTTTACTAAATCTTGCTCACTTGATTCAATTACTGATTTATGTACAGAATACTCTCTCTATATATA
>NW_004444060.1:250381-252141 GCF_000243295.1 Trichechus manatus latirostris | reverse complement strand
GGTTGTTAACCAATGTCATAAAACAACATGTGTACTACTGTTTCATGAGAAACTATTTGTTCTGTAAGCCTTCACCTGAAGTACAATAAAATATTAAAAAAAATTAAAAAAATCAGTATTTCTGTTTGACCAAGGCAAAGGTATAGAAGTTTCCTAGACACATCCAAATACTTTGAGGGATCAAGTTGCTGGGGCCGAGGATTGGGGACTATAGTCTCTGGGGATACCTAGCTCAATTGGCATAACATATTTCACAACGAAAATATTCCATCTCCTACTTTTGTGAGTAGTGTCTGGGGTCTTAAAAGCTTGCCAGTAACCGTCTAAGATATATCTATTGATCCCATTCCATCTGGAGTAAAGGAGAAAGAAGGAAACCAAAGACGCGAGGAAAATATTAACCCAAAGGACTAAAGTACTATATGAACCAGATCCTCTACCAGCCTGCCCAGAACTAGATAGTGTCTGGCTACAACCACCAACTGCCTTAAGAGGGATCACAATAGAGAGTTCCGGTACAGAGTGGGAGAAAAATGTAGAACAAAATTCAAATTCACAAAAAAAGACCAAGTTTACTGCTATGGCCCCCGGACACTCTGCTAACTCAGAACTGAAACTATTCTTGAGGCCCACTTCTCAGACAAAGATTAAACAACCCTATAAAACAAACAATAACACACATGAAGAAAGTGCTTCTTAGTTCAATCAAATATACGAGACCAAACGGGCAACTCCTGACCAAAAGCAAAATGAGAAGCCATGAAGGGACAAGAAAACTGGACAAAGGGAAACAGGGAGACTGAGGTTAAAAGGGGGAAAGTGCTGCCACATTGTAGCCATTGAAACCAATGTCACAAGACAACATGTGTATAAAATTTTTAATGAGAAACTAATTTGAGCTGTAAACTTTCACCGAAAGCACATACACAAAAAAAATCAGTATTTCTTCTAAAAAAAGATTCAGACATAACTGCAGACGATTCTCCTACAACACAAGATAACAAAAATTAAAACTGGAAAGAAATAAGTTCAAAATGCAAAATTAAGATATAAATTAGAGATTGGAAGAAAATTAAAATGCATTATACTAGATGTGCCAGAATTTAGTTTATACTACCTTGCTGCCAAAAACTATAAGCAAATCTGTTTACTACACAATTACCATAACCACTGAATAAATGCAAGGACATTACAAAAAGTACAACTATTCATAAATAATAACAAACTGATAAAACTAAGGTAATCTTTGACAACATTTTTAAGAGAAATGCAGTGGTTACTTCCATTGCTGATAGTACTGCACCAAATACCTCTTAAAAAAAGCATGCCTCGGAGGCATTCAATGCACATGCATAAGGGCCAAGTGTACAATTCAATCAGCCTGCATAAGTAGATCTCTGCTGATCTGACATAGACCGGCAGCATACTAAGTACATCTGGAAGTGGGGAAAAATTGTATGCCATTCAGTCATTCCTTCCTGAATATTTTTTTTTTCCTGTTTTTTTTAGCACTGAACTTTCTGGAATACCCACACCCTTCTATTGTTAATTTAGTTTGAGTAATTTTACCTCACTGTTTGGTATACAACCTCCAACACAGAATCAAAAAAAATGATGTGTGTCTTGGGTTTAAATGTTAGAATTTGTTAAATCAGTATATTTATTTTTTAAAAATGATCCACAGATAGCTTTTGGGCTATGCACATCTATATTGTAGTATGGCTTGAAGACAGTTAAACGTCTTTGAGTCTAATATAGAA
>NW_004444060.1:249105-250000 GCF_000243295.1 Trichechus manatus latirostris | reverse complement strand
AGTATATTACACAATATCTAGCTTTAAACAATACTGCTTATACGTTCTA
Organism: Trichechus manatus latirostris; assembly: GCF_000243295.1. Lineage (NCBI taxonomy): Eukaryota > Metazoa > Chordata > Mammalia > Sirenia > Trichechidae > Trichechus > Trichechus manatus. Next base: position 249,951 of record NW_004444060.1, on the reverse strand, counting down.
CAAGACAAACCATTTATGAACTATATACCAAGTTAATAAATTGAGATATGTTATATGGGCTGCTAATTTTCAAGAAGGGTAAAGATACCTCTGGCAAAAATAACAATTTTAGTTTAAAAAATTTGATATTTTTTATGATTATGTCTAAATAGGACTATTAACATTTTTTTTTTTTAAATCATAAGCTTTTATCTTAGTACAGTTTTGGATTTACAGAAAAATTGCAGAGATATTATAGAGAATTGCATATACCCCTAACCCAGTTTCTACATCTTACATTATCAGGGCACATTTGTTACAAATCAACTAAAATTCATACATTATTATGACAGAAATTGAGACTGCATTTGGATTTCACTTTTTTTCCCACAAATGTTCTCTTTCTGTTCCAGAGTCCCATCCAGTACACCATATTACATTTAGTTGTTATATTTCCTCAGTCTCCTCTGGTCTATGACTTTTTTTTGCCAGATTTTCCTTGTGTTTCATGACTTTGACAGTTTTGAGGAGTACTGGTCAGGTATTTTGTAGAATGTCTCTCAATTGTATTGCATCACTACACTTTATTTAAGCCAATCCCTGTTCAAAGGAATAAAGTCATGGTACATGTGAATTTAGCAAAACATTTTGAACTTTGTTGTTGTCTTGTGCAGTTGAGTTGATTCTGGCTCATGAATGCACGAACGATTTGCACTTGGCTACTACCTGGAATGGTTGGCGGTGTGAACCCACTCAGCAGTGCTGCAGAAGAAAAGGACTGGTGATCTGCTTCCCTAAAGATTACAAACATGAAAACATGATGGAACAGTTATACTCCATAAACACATGGGGTCACCATGATTTAGA
>NW_004444060.1:240618-241374 GCF_000243295.1 Trichechus manatus latirostris | reverse complement strand
ACCACAATTCCAAAGCGTCAATTCTTCTTTGGTCTTCCTTATTCATTGTCCAGCTTTCATTCGCATATGATGCGATTGAAAATTGCATGGCTTGGCTCAGGCACAACTTAGTCTTCAAGGTGACATCTTTGCTTTTCAACACTTTAAAGAGGTCTTTTGCAGCAGATTTGCCCAATGCAATGCCTCTTTTGATTTCTTGATTGCTGCTTCCATGGGTGTTGACTGTGGATCTAAGTAAAATGAAATCTGTGAAAACTTTAATCTTTTCTCTGTTTATAATGATGTTGCTTATTGGTCCAGTTGTGAGGAATTTTGTTTTCTTTATGTAGAGGTGTAATCCATATTGAAGGCTGTGCTCTTTGAACTTCATTAGTAAATGCTTCAAGTCTTCTTCACTTTCAGCAAGCAAGGTTGTGTCATCTGCATAACAGCATTGGTTGTTAATGAGTCTTTATCCAATTCTGATGCCCCGTACTTCTTCATATCATCTAGCTTCTCTGATTATTTCTTCAGCATACAGTTTCAGTAGGTATGGTGAAAGGATACCACCCTGACGCACAACTTTCCTGTCTTTAAACCACGTAGTATCCTCTTGTTCTCTTTGAACAACTGCTTCTTGATCTATGTACAGTTTCTTAATGAGTACAATTAAGTGTTCTGGAATTCCTATTCTTGGCAATGTTATCCATAACTTGTTATGAACCACACAGTCGAATGCCTTAGCATAGTCAATAAAACACAGGTAAACAACTTTCT
>NW_004444060.1:239233-240309 GCF_000243295.1 Trichechus manatus latirostris | reverse complement strand
GTCGACCAATTTTTTTGTATAATGACTCTTCATATTCCTTCTATCTTCTTTAGATGCTTCCTGTGTCGTTTAATATTTTCCCCATAGAATCCTTCACTATTGCAACTCTAGCGCTTTTATCCCTCTAGTATTCTTTAAAAAATTAGTCATGTCTCAAAGTCAGAAAGAGAAACAATCCTTTTTTACTCAAAGGCAGGACCTCAGGTTTAAAATAAGTGTTCAGTAATGAAAACATTTCCCCATGTTTAAAACCCACTCAGGTAAATTCCTTTTCTAACCATTTTTTTTTCTTAAGAGTTCAGGGTTAGTGTGCAGATTGGAGAATTACATACTGAGGTACAAAACATCCAAGACCTCTTGCCCATGAAGTTTTTACCTGAGTGGAGAAAGTAATGCAGTAACATACAAATGGGGTAAAAACATGCTTTATTAAATTATGGAAACCATTTTAATCACAGGATGAAGAGGAATCTCTTTTCTAAACCTTAAATTGTGGGCTTTTTATTTTAGGATGGCTGTGCAATGTTGTTCAAGTTCCCAGGCAGTCAAAAGCACTCTCAAAAGCTGATCTCATACACTCATTCATTCATTTATTCATACTTTTAAAATTAATGTACCACATTATTGATGGTAGACTTTCTTCCACTATCTAACAAGCTGATGGGAATAAAAGGATAGGAAAAGAAAAGGGGAGGTCACCATATTGGAGGGTCTGAATTAAGACTAGTGAGGTTGCCGGTTTCTAGAAAGTGTGAATGGTTTCAGCACAGGGAAAGTTGGTAAGCTGAATTCAAAATGATTTTTTATGAATTTTCATTTGGAATTCATTTAGAGGCAGTCTCTGGGTTACAAATGTCAGACTTACATATAACCCATAGTTACAAATCGACCCCCATAAAACCTATGAAAAATTTGAGGTACATACAATGGTTCATAATAACAGGTGCTACTTTGCTACATTCATCCAACTATTATTATGATTATTTCTGTATTATTATGTTAAGGATGTTTTAGTGTATCTGGAAGTCTTTCTTTTATGTATTTTATACATAGAAAGGCACACTATATACTATATA
>NW_004444060.1:233756-238449 GCF_000243295.1 Trichechus manatus latirostris | reverse complement strand
TAATAGAGTTAATTATCACTCTTTCCTTTGATGAAACAGAAAAAATGAAGATATGGAATCCCTAAAAACCTTGAAACTATCATGAAGGAAAAAATACACATGCTTAATCGCCATTAGAGGCAATTAGAAGCAGATAATATAAAGTCACTTAAGAATGAATAAGAAGGCAGATTTTTAAAAATTTATCCATTAGTACATTAAGCATCTCTTTGATTCTACTATGTTATTTTATAAATTATAATATGATAATTAAAATAACATGGTATTTGAATATTTACTATTAATCAAAAATAAGAACAAATCCCTCTTTTCACTCCAAATTATAATTTTGAAATTTATACTCCAACTGCAACTGAATTGTTTGTTTCTTTATAAGGTACAGGAGGTGTGAAAAATAAGAAGGTTCAAATATAATGAAATCCAAAGTATTTTAAACTGGCTTAGAAGAAAAAAACAATATTGTGATATAAATATAGAAACACCACTGACACACAAGTGAAATCTGATTTCACATTATTTTATTTTCAATAACAGCACTGCCACTCACAGTTTTCAGTACAGTTATTCTCTGCCAAAAGGTTTATTTGCTTTTATTGACAGGCTAAATGTGATCATGTTCATCATACTCAAAAATCAACTTGTATTAAGAGAGACATCTGAAATGTTTCCTTGGCAAGTGATAGATTTTTTAGACCAGTAATAATCAGAAATAACAAAGAAATAAGCTTCTAAATTCAGGTTTTAAAGATATAATTACTTTTTAAATGTTTTTATCCAAAGGAGTCATATTTATATCTCATTAAAATATAGAAAAATAATATACCATTCATTTAAAAGTAGAAATTTTGTATATGCAGCCAGTCTTTGCATAGTCAACAGTACTTAGACATGCCTATAAGAGGAAGTTTTTGCAACTGTAACAATTACTGAGATTCATTATTTCTTTATTTTTATTTGTATGTACAAATGGGGAAAAGATGAATTATCTTGTTTACAGTATTTTGATGTAAAAATCTATTTTCTGATGAAAATTATTGGATTCATTACATTATTAATCCTGTAGTAGAATTACATTATTTTCCCCAAATCAACCCGAATAACACTGGACAACCACTAAAAATAATCCATTTGATTCTTAGAGAGGAGAGAGAAGGAAAGAGAGACCAGAACAGAATTCAATGCAGATGTCCCAAGATAAATGCATACATCTGGCAATGTATACAGAAATCAGGTGAGCTGACACACAATTTGATCAATTTTCTAGTGCATGTGTAATTTGCTATTGTTATACAGAAAAGATATAAAGCTTTTGTTGGCTACATCTTTCTCTGTGGCTTTGCATATAAGCGGAGTTAGCTGCTTCAACAGTGTTGTGATGTGAGGAGCTTCGCTGTATCGTTTCTAATGAGAACACGATTGTAACCATAGCTTATTGTCATGACAACAATTTGATGCTTCTGTCTGAGAATCAATACTAATTCTTTGAGACTATTTGTCTGCTACTGAAGTTCTACAGTAGTATAGAGAAAAAGCATGTAGCAACAGATGATATAATGCTCAATGCAATTGCTGAAAATAATTCTCTGATATTCCTGGCTTTTCTATACAACTAATATATAATGTGACAATTCTTTCAATCCAATGGTTGGTTACATCTGATGAAATCCAAATTTTCTCAACAGGAATTTATTGGTGCCACGAGAAGTAATGGGTAACTGCCTATGGCATTGCAATCCAGGACTCACGATGTTGTGTTTTTAAGCTAGTTCCAAGACTCATTTTCTCTGGTAAAACCAGTTATTGTCTAGTTGATTCTGAGTCACAGCAACCTCATTTGTATCAGAGTAGGACTGTGCTCTATAGGGTTTTCAGTCGTTGATTGTTTAGAAATAGATCACCAAGCCTTTCTTCCAGGAGTCTCTGAGTGGACTCAAACCACCAACTTTTCAGTTAGCAGGAGAGAGCATTAACCATTTTTACCATCCAGGGACTCACATTTTCTCTGGTATTTGTTAGAAATCAGTTTGTCTTTTCTTATGTGCCTTTGAAAAAGGGGCACTGGCTAATAAACAGTGCTTTGCAATATAGCAAGATTAAGATATAATTGCATTAAGAGGCAGAGTTTTCCAAAATTGTGAAACTATCAAATGTGAAATGTTTATTTTATCTCTTCCTAGTTATTCATTTAATTATAAACAACATTAAAATGTTCATCTTGCATGGGCACATGTCTCTTCTTTTCCTGAACATTTTGTCTATCTAAAACAGAAATTTATAACAATAATATTTTCCCTCCATACCATTTTACATAAATTGTAGTTGAAAAGTATCAAGCATCAAGTTTTTCCAACCTGGTGCTTTGATGTCAGAATATAACACTAATGAAATATAATCTTTTTAAACTCTAAAAAGAAGTCGTGTACTAAATCAATTTCATTTTCAGGGTCACTGCTTCCTTCCTAATTGAAAAGACTTTTATTTGCTGGCAGTTGTAGGGTGTTTTCTCTGGGATATAGAAGATGAGAAAGAGTTAGGGGCACAAAAAATTATATTGGGGAGTAACACATATTAACAATATAGAGAAGAAGCAGGGATGGCCAGGGGGAGCTATCAGACTACATGAAGACTTCACAAATTATCTTCAGACCAAAGAACAATTCTGGAGGAAAGTCCTGTCTTGGATGGATATGGCTAGACCCTTGACCCAAGGATTTGTTTAGTCATTGTTGGGGGTCACCAAAGAAGGGCATGACACTTGATACCAATGCCTTGATCAGTCATTGGCCAAGGTCTTCCTGTGAAGAGCTATCAATAAACATTACTCCTTATAGCTAAACCCTGGTGGCATATTGGTTAAGAGCTATGGCTGCTAACCAAAAGGTTGACAGTTCGAATCTACCAGGTGCTCCTTGGAAAACTTATGGGACAGCTCTACTCTGTCCTGTAGGGCTGCTATGAGTTGGAATTGACTTAACGGCAATGGATTTTGGTGTAGTTATTTTGGTTTTCTTGAATGGGACTCTGTGTACATACGGGAAATTATTATTTTATTCTATTTTTGATCATATCAAATTCTAAGTCATAACTAATTGTATTCATTTTTTCTCTATTTGAAGTTTAATTGTTTTTATTTGAAGGAAAATGGAGATTTGCCATTATTGTCACTTTGTTCATTTTTTCAAGCAAAGCATAAACTGGAAAAATCACATCACGAGGAAGTCTTCCATGACAAAAAAAAACATAACAACAGCGAAATTACCCATTTGATGTTGAGTAATCACAATGCAGAATGTACCAAGTATGAATCTAGGAAAATTGGAAGTCATCAAAAATTAAATTAAACACATAAAGATTGATATCTCAGGCATTAGTAAGCTGAAATGGATTGATATTGGACATTTTGAATCAGAAAATCATGTGGTCCATTACACCAAGAATGAAACACTGAAGAGGAATGGCACTGTATTCATCATCGAAAAAGCACATTTCAAGATCTATCCTGCAGTACAACACCAACAGTGATAGGAAGATATCAATACACCTACAAGGAAGATTAGTTAATACCACTATTATTTAAATTTACGCACCAAACACTAATGCCAAAGATGAGGAAATTGAAGATTTTTACCAAATTTGCACTCTGAAATAGAACAAAAATGCAGTCAAGATGCATTGATAATTACTGGTGATTGGAATGTGAAAGTTGAAAATAAGAAGAATCAGTAGTTGGAAAATATGGCCTTGGTGATAGAAATGACACTGCGGATTGCATGACAGAATTTTTCAAGAACAATGATTTCTTCATAGCAAATACCTTTTTTCAACAACATTAACAGTAACTATACATGTGGATCTCACTGGATGAAAAACACAGAAATCAAATCGACTATATCTGTGGAAAGAGACAATGGCAAAGCTCAATATCGTCAGTCAGAACAAGGCAAGGGGACCACTGTGGAACAAACCATAAATTGCTCATACACAAGTTTAAACTGAAGCTGAAGAAAATTAAATCAAGTCCATGAGAGCTAAAATATGCCCTTGAGTATATCAAACCTGAACTTGGAGACTATCTCAAAAATAGATTTGATGCCTTGTACACTAATGACTGAAGACCAGAGGAGTTGTGGGAAGACATCAAGAACATCATACAAGAAGAAAGCAAGAGTCCGTTTAAAAGACAGGAAAGAAAGAAAAGACCAAAATAGACGACAGAAAAGACTCTGAAACTTGCTGTTGAACATCCAGTTGCTAAAGCAAATGGAAGAAATGATGAAGTAAAAGAACTAAACAGAAGATTTCAAAGAATGTCTCAAGAAGAAAAAGTATTACAATGAAATGTGCAAAGACCTGGAGTTAGAAATCCAAAAGGAAAGAACATGCCCAGCATTTCTCAGGCTGAAGGAATTGAACAAAATATTCAAGCCTTGAGTTGCAATATTGAAGGATTCTATGGGCAAAATATTAAACTACTCAGGAAGCATGAAAAGCAGTTGGAAAGAATGCACAGAGTCACTGTACCAAAAAGAATTGGTCCATGTTCAGCCATTTCAGGAGGTAGTATAAGATCAAGAACAAATGGTATTGAAGGAAAAAATCCAACCTGCATTGAAGGCATTGCTGAAAAACAAGGCTCCAGGAATTGTTAGACTACCAATTGAAATATGTCAATAACAGGTGCAGTGCTGAGGTG
>NW_004444060.1:230963-232129 GCF_000243295.1 Trichechus manatus latirostris | reverse complement strand
CAGGAAACTAATCAAAGGAAAGAAGTACTTGAGTTGAGACCCTGATTGTGGTAGTTTCAAAAATAAATAGTGATTATCATCACAGTATCTTTAATGTCTTCTCACTCTGCAAATTACTATAAAAAAAACAACTTACACAGTTTATGATGTAAGCTTTCTAGGCAAAATCATTTTTATTTTGTTAAATGCAAGGTTGAAACTCAACAATTTTTTAAAAAATCTATATCGTCTACTTTGTAGATTATGCATTTGATATTTAATCTATTTAATACTTAATCCACTTAACCCTTTAATATAATTTGTATTTGTTCCAAGTCAGAGAATATTGTCTAATATTTATGACTTCCAAAAGGTTCTATATATTTTAAGTAAAACAATATTTTCCTAGTTTGTAATTTCTATGATTACAGAAATTTGTAAGCTCTCCTTCAAATCCCCAGTGTTTGAATAACAATTGTTATATATTAGGCATTTAATAAACATTTGTTAAGTTAAAAAAAAATAGATTTCATTTTATATTTTAACCCATTCCTGGTTTGTTTAGAATGATTAACTTAGTATTAATGTTTAGGCACTAGACAACAGTTCTGAATGCATACAGAATAGTATTAAGATCTAAGTAAACTGATTTAAAATATTCATTGTTTATCGTATACAGACTATACTGAGTGTTGCAACAAAACATGCCGAAATCTCAGTGCCTTAAACCAATAAAACTTTATTTCTTGATTATATTACATTGCAATGTGGATTCAGTGGCTCCTCTGTAAACGGTAACACAAGAGAACATGCTCCTTTCTCTTTTGTTACCCTCCTCATCACTACTTGTACTCCAGGCTTTCTCATAAGTGAGTGATAATTGAGAATTATGTGGGTGGTATTATGTGATCAGTTTCGTAAAAGGGATATATCAGTTCTGCTCATATCTCTTTCACTAAAACTTGGTGTCATAATTCTACCTAACAGCAAGGGTGATGGGGAATCTAACTGAGCTTTGTGCTCAAGACAAGGAGAAGAAAATAGGTATTGCTAACGACTAGTAATCCTTGCCACAGAAATGTATTTTTCTCTAGGTTTTAGAGCTACTACTTTTTAAAGTATTAAGTGACATTGGATTTTATTAAATATATTTTTGACATCCCTGACCAATTTAACTCTTTTAAGAA
>NW_004444060.1:224437-225524 GCF_000243295.1 Trichechus manatus latirostris | reverse complement strand
GTATTAGTGTAGGGTGTGTCTTAAATCAATATCTTTTGAGATATGAAAAAAGATTAAACAAGCAAGCAAGCAATGATAGGGGAAGACAGATATCATGCCACATGAAGATCACCAAGGAGCCAAGGAACAAGTACCTTCTCCCAGAGCCGACAGAGACAGAAAGCCTTCCCCTAGAGCTGAGGCCATGAATTCAAACTTCCAGCCTCCTAAACTGTGAGAAAATAAATTTCTTTTTGTGAAAGCCACTCATTTGTGATATTTTTGTTATAGCAGCACTGGATAACTAACACAGGTACCTTTTTGTATAATGTATGTCCTCATAAAATAATTGTTTTTATGTATATATGCATTTTCAGTTTACGTAATTGTATCTTGTTATTATTTATTCTTTTTCTCTATACTCAAAATACACTTTTAACGTACGTCCATATAGTTGTGTATTCATCTATTGCTTTGCCTCTTGCTGTTGCATAATACCACAAAGGGGCAATCTATCAAATCCGCTGTATATTAATGATAGACCCCAAATTCCTCTAACAATAGGCTACCAGAGGTAACAGTCTTTCCAGACTGAAGTGAGTACAGAACTTAATATGCTGAGTTGATATTAGATATTTTCATTTTTCTCTTTTCCCACTGTAATTTTGTTTTTCTTTAACCTCCCCATTTCAATTTTAACTCATTATATTTTATTTTGCCCTTAGGTTCTCATTCATCCATAAATAATTTTAAAGAATATTATATTTTTTCTACCAGAAGAACCTCCAGGATATTTTCTCTTTCTGCTCTACTATTAAATACCTCCTGTTTTATTTTTTTTTAAGCTATCACTTTTTTTTTCCTTTTTCATTATATTCCATTTCCAGGGAATTTGACCCCTTGGTAGCTTTTATTTGTTACCTTTATTTTTTTAAATTACTGAATCTGCCAAGATGGAATGAGGTTGTAAACAAGAGTTACAGTCGATTCTACTCAGACATAACTATAGTTTTGTTAAGTGAGGAGACGTCAATTGCTAAGAATAGATTGTGTATAGATATTAATGTTCCCATTGAAGATCAAACTGAGTCTTCGTTATAACTTAACA
>NW_004444060.1:218498-219507 GCF_000243295.1 Trichechus manatus latirostris | reverse complement strand
GTAGAACAGATACAGACACCAATCCAGGAGTCCTGAACCTTGAATGAAGGGATAAAGTACTAGATTGGAAGCCACTGAGAAGAAACTGATTGAAAACAGCAAAGGAGTAGAGATATGAAGTGGAGATTCCCTGCCAACTGGCATGACACAGTGTGACCATCTTGGAATTCCCTGCCAACAGGCATGACATAGTGTGACCATCTTGGAATAAAGCCAACAACCCTGCATGAAGATCACAGAAAGACACCTTCACAGAATTTCCAACAGGAGATAGAGGTACAGTGCAGACACACTCAGAGTTAAGTAAGACCACGCTTGCTGGCTGCAGCTCAAGGAAGTGCCCAGACACTCACACGGTAACCACAGGAGCATGTTTCTATAATACCCACCCTTCTAGTGAATAGCCCTGACTGCCAGGGACCACAGTACAAACCAACCCTGTTGCCCTCCTCTATCTAGCCCCATCCGCCCATCCCTTCACCGCCTCCCACCTCTCTCCTTTGTCCCATTGCACCCTGAGGCCCCAAGCAGAAATAGACTAGCACCAGCCGCATCCCCACAGGCTTTGTCATGCCATGTCCCGCAGCCTCGAGCAGAACAGGTCCCATGACAACCCCCTCCCCGCCAGCTCCATAGAGACCCCAGGTCCAAAGGATGTGCTCCACTCTGGTACTTCTTCCTTGGTGGCATGGGGTCTCTCTTCTCTCTGCTGACTCTCTCTTTTATATCTCAAAAGATATTGACTAAAGATACGACCTAATCTTACAGATTGAGCCCTACCTCATTAACATACCTGCCTCAATCCTGCCTCATTAACATCAGAGAGGTTAGGATTTACAACACATAAGATAATCACATCAGTTCACAGAATGTTGGACAATCACACAATACTGGGAATCACGGCTTAGCCAAGCTGACACATATTTTTGGGAGACATAATTCAAACCATAACACTGAAAAACACCTTGCTTAAAAACCACTGCGTAATAGAAGAAATCAAAGATGGAAT
>NW_004444060.1:215711-216738 GCF_000243295.1 Trichechus manatus latirostris | reverse complement strand
TTAGAAAATCAATCAATGTAATCCACTACATAAATTTAAAAAAAAAGAAAAGAATCGCATATCATCTCAATTGATGCACAAAAGGCTTTTTCAAAGTCCAACACACATTCTTGTTAAACTCTCCATGAAATAGGTATAGAAGGGAAATTCCTCAACATTATAAAGGGCATCTATACAAAACCAACAACCAACATCATTCTCAACAGAGAAAGACTGAAAGCATTCCTCCTGAGAATGGGAACAAGACAAGAATGCTCTTTATCACTACTCCTTTTTAATATTGTGCTGGAATTCCTAGCTAAAACAACAAGGCAAGAAAAAGAAATAAAGGACATCCAAATTGGTAAGGAAGAAGTAAAACTATCCCTATTTGTTGATGTTAAGATACTATACATAGAGAACCCTAAAGACTCTACAAGAAAGCTGCTGGAACTAATAGAAAGATTTAGCAGCATAGCAGGATACAAGATAAACATACAAAAATCAGTTAGATTCCTATACACTGATAAAGACAAGTAAGGAAAGGAAATCAGTAAAGCAATACCATACATAACGGTCCCTAAAAAAATAAAATACTTAGGAATAACTCTAACCAGGGACATAAAAGACTCATACAAAAAAAAAAAAAAAACTACAGAACACTACTGCAAGAAACAAAAAGAGAACCACCTAAACGGAAAAACATACCATGCTCATGGATAGGCAGAATCAAAATTGTGAAAATGTCAATCCCTCCAAAGTGATATACAAATATAATGCAATCTGTATGCAAATACCAACTAATCATTAACTTTATATATAAAAGGAAGAGGCTCCAGATAAATTATGCATTATTGAAGAAGAACAAAGTAGGAGGCCTCACACTACCTGACTTCAGAAACTACAATACAGCTGCAGTAGTTAAAACAATGACAGACACATTGATCAACGGAACAGAATTGAGAACCCAGATGTAAATCCATCCACCTAATCAGCTGATCTTTGACAACAATCTAAAGTCCATCAAATGGGAAAAGACAGTCTTTTT
>NW_004444060.1:203251-203974 GCF_000243295.1 Trichechus manatus latirostris | reverse complement strand
TTTTATAATATTATGCACTAACCCATTTTACATTTGGATCTTTTAAAATAATCAATTTCGCTCAGGTCATGTATACTTAATATATCTTAGGTCTTCAGTTGTAGCTTGAGGATTAGATGTAATAATATTTTATGTAGGCTACTGCAATTTAGAAATGTGAATTGCATCCACCGGAAAATGTATGAGATATGAAGAAACTGTCTGATGTAGGTGGTCCTTCAGAAATCTATTACAGCAATATTCTGGATTTATTGACTGACCATAGCTATACTGTAATAAATTCCATATTCGCTCTCCTAGATTCAGTGTGATTCAGTATAGGAAATCCATAAAACACTGCTATGGCCTCCGAAGATTGAAATGCAAGTCTGTGAGCAAGAGGTTGTTGAGGGATCTCAGATTAAGAGCCCCAGTCTGACAGTGTAATATACAACTAAAACTAAACTAGCCTTACAACTGAAATGATCTGGTATATTCCTATAAATCTATCTTCTCTTAGGAGAAAAAAAAAGCAACTTAACTTCTCATTTCAAAGAATTATTTAGTTACTGGCTAACATTCAATGAACAATTATCCTAGTTTAGTAAATTTTTCAATGTGAAATTATGCTAAGCAGGGCATGATATCTAAAAGAAAGATAATACTTTCACTCCTTATGTCCCATTTTATGACATGCCTTGTCATTTAATGCTTGCAGTTTAAGGGCATAAGTGCACTAAGGCC
>NW_004444060.1:201293-202394 GCF_000243295.1 Trichechus manatus latirostris | reverse complement strand
TGAGCGCAATAAGGAAGAACTGCAAGGATATAAGTAGGAGAAAGATAGGATGGTCTGGGATGGATAATGGTCTGGTAGTGAAAATGGAGGATGGCATGAAGTGGCAGGACTGAAAATGGGAAGAATAATTATCCAAATATGATTAATAATTAGAAAAATATGGGAAATAGCAAATCAGTGATAGGAACCTATTGTAAATCACCTGTGTGAATGAAAAGAGGAAATGGAGTTAAAAGCTATTAAGGACACAATCAATAGAACTTCTTGACTGAATATACAGCAAATTAAAGAACAGGAAAATTTGAGGGTTGTAAAATATCTTGCTTTTCAACTATCTGGCTAGAAAGAAGGGATATAAGAAATGATTGGAAATAAACAGCTCTTGTGGATGTCATGAAGGTGAACCGCCTTTGGACCAAATTCTGTTGGAAGTATTTGTGAAACATGCAGGTGAAAACAGCGTTAGGCAGATGGAAGAATGTTGCTTAGCAGAAAAGTCTGTGCTGGACAAATAGATTTGGGAACTGTGTAAATGTTAACTTAAGCCAAAGTAATGAAGAAAAGTATTTTTGTTTGAACTGAAAAAAGAAATTATTTGCCTGTTATAAGGTAAAGAATTTTATTTATATGAACAAGAATGTAGTGATATATATATACATGTACACACATATATAATACTATATTAAATGATTTTATATTCTTACTTAAATATTATTATTACTATGTATCTTTTTACTCCCAAAACATATTTTAATTTTTATAACAATTTACACAAGGACTTTACCTTATGTCTTTGTCATCTAATGCTGCTATAACAGAAATACCACAAGTGGATGGCTTTAACAAAGAGAATTTTTTTTTTCCCCTCACAGTCTAGTAGGCTAGAAGTTCTAATTAAGGCTGCCAGCTCCAGGGGATATATTTCTCTCTCTGTCAGCTCTGAAGGAAGATCCTTGTCATCAACCTTTCCTTGGTACAGGAGCATCTCCAGGCAGGAACCCCAGGTCCAAAGGATGCATTCTGCTCCCAGTGCTGTTTTCTTGGTGGCATGAGGTCCCTTTGTCTCTCTGCTTGCTTCTCTCTTTTATATCTCAAAAGAGA
>NW_004444060.1:196836-198976 GCF_000243295.1 Trichechus manatus latirostris | reverse complement strand
ACATGCCAGATTATTTCTACATATTGCTGAAATTTTGAAGCATAAAGAAAAACACTCAACTCCATCTTATTTTACCATAGCAAAGAGTTTTTCTACATACTATAATATAGTATTACATTTCTTCATCCCTCACATCAAATAGAATTACACTTTACTGAAAGTTGTAAAACAGGATGGTAGCAATATCTTTTTTTTCTTTTTTGCAGTTAAGTAACCTCATACAAAATGGTCAATAAATTATTAAACAGAAATCAAAACCCCCAAGCATAATAATTGAAAAAAATTATTTTAAAAACACAATTTTAAGGATGACTTCATTTTTAATATTATAGTTAGATTTGAGAAGATAATAATTTTCTTATTTAATATACCTGAAGTATGATGATTATAAATGTTACTTTGTTTCTCATATACCATACTGTATGATTTTTTCTGGAATGTGATGGCATTCCAGAAAACATTATCTTTATAATCCTCAAGATTTTAATTTTGGTCGCAGCAAATCATTTTCTTTTCTAGCGTTGTAACAAAGTTCCCAAAAGGGGTATAGGAGACCTATCCTCAAAGTGAGCACTGTAGATATTTTATCATGCATAGATAGGCTAGAAGTTCAAATTCAAGGTGTCAGCCCCAGGGGAAGTCTTTCTCTCTCTGTTGGCTCTGGAGGAAGGTCCTTGTCACCAATTTTCCCCTGGTCTAGGAGCTTCTCTGTACAGGAACCCCAGGTCCAAAGGAGGCATTCTGCTACTGGTGCTGCTTTCTTGGTGGTATGAGGTCCCCCCTTTGGTAAACATTCTCATGGGACACAAATATCTTCACTTTCTTGACCCATTCAGAGAGGCCTATCCACATACATCTTCCCCATACCTCCTTGTCTCCAATTTTCCAGTCATATTCCTTCCGAATCCCTGACCATACAGCCAAACCATTGGCCACAGGCCATGAATCAGTATGCAATAGCACATCTGGCCATTTCTTCTTCCAAGCAAAGTGAATAACCAGGTGCACTGCTTGAAGTTCTGCCTATTGGGAGGATTTCTCTTCACCTCTGTCCTTCAGTGAGGTCCCAGAAAGGGGCTGTAGTGTTACTGTTGTCCACTTTCAAGTGGAGCATGCATATCACACAGAACTGCCTGTAAACCAGGCATGAGTTTTCTTTTCCTCAGTCAACTGATCATAAGGAACTCCCTATAAGGCTATAGGTGCAAACTGGGACATGGAAGGTAATGTGACAGGAATGGAGAACATGGACATTTGGGCCACTTCCTCATGCAACTTACTTCTGCCTTCAGGTCCTGCTCAGGCCCGATCTCATATACACCACTTCCATTTAATGATGAAGTGCTGCTGTGCATGTCCAACTTTATGACTCTGTGGATAAGACAACACCCAGTTCATTATAGGCAGCTCAGGTGACTTGGTGTCCCATGGTTAAGCATTCAGTCTCTACTAAGGATCAGTAACCAGCCAAAACTGTTTCTCAAAAGGAGAGTAGTTATCTGCAGAGGATGGCAGGGCTTTGCTCCAAAATCCTGAGTCTGTGCTGTGATTCATCAGTAGGGGCCTGCCAAAGACTCCAAACAACATCTGTCACTGACACTTCAAGCACCATTGGATCAGCTGGATCATATGGCCCAATGGGCAAAGCAGCTTGCACAGCAGCCTGAACCTGTTGCAGATCCTTCTCTTGTTCTGCGCCCCACTCAAAACTAGAAGCTTTTTGAGTCACTTGATAAATTGGCCAGAGTACTACACCCAAATGGGGAATATGTTGCCTCCAAAATCCAAAGAGGCCCACTAGGCATTGTGCCTCATTTTTAGCTGTGGGAAGAGCCAGATGCAATAACTTATCCTTCACTTTAGAAGGAATGTCTCGACATGCCACACACCACTGGACCCCTAGAAATGTCACTGAGGTGGAAGGTACCTGAAATTTTGTCTGATCAATTTCCCACCCTCTAGCATGCAAGTGTTTTACCAATAAGTCCAGAGTCATTGATAATTCTTCCTTACTAGGTTCATCAATCGAATGGACCAATGTGATGTCTCATGGAAGGGAAAGGTGATCAATTTCCCTGCAGACTAAATTATGACATAGGGCTAGAGAGTTGATGTAGCTCTGTAGTAGGCAGCTGATGGT
>NW_004444060.1:193773-195993 GCF_000243295.1 Trichechus manatus latirostris | reverse complement strand
TTGGAGGCTGACGAATCCCAAGATTGGCAGGAAAGTTGCCAGCTAAACAGAGATCAGATAAACAGGAGGGAGCCGCAGGATCTAGAGTAAGCATAAGCCAGCGAGACTTTTCAGAAAGTCCACCTATATTGCATGCAGGCCCCATCCCTCAGGAAACACCCTTTCAACTGATTAGCTACTCACAGCAGATCCAATCATGGAGGTGATTACATTATATCAGATTTAATCATGGAGGTGATTACACCATGTTACAACTACTAAGCTACATCATAACTGTCAAACCACTGAGAATTTTGGCCCAGTCAAGTTGATACACAACCTTAATGATCACTAGAATTAAACTTGCAAATATGTAATTGATTCACTTGTAAATATTCATATTGATAGTTGTTCCTATACTTGATTGTAAAGCTGTATTATAATGAGAAATATTTTGGTCCTCAGGAATTAATGCTGAATCCTGTGCTTGTCAAAAACTCAAAATCTTGTACTTTACCAAGTTTTCAGATATTCTTGACTCAGAGCAGTGATAAGAATACCACTGTTGTCAGGAGAAATCCTAGGTTCATTGAGATTGGTTACTAAGGGTAAATAAGGTACGTCTCCAAATAGAAGAAAAAAAAATAAAATGAAACTAGGGATAGATAGAGTCACATGAACATATGGTTTGTGAGCTGAATTTATACAACAATGACATATTATGTCATAAATACCTTCCTATGATGTTATAAAACATATGACGATTCAGTAATTCAGAACATTTCCTGTGAGTCCAACACTCAAATCTTTGATGGCCAATTTTTATATTGTTTCATTAAAATATCTTTAATGAAATAAGAGAGTATTGCAAATCACTGGCAATAAAATTATCTTTACTTTGATTTTTAATGGTATCCACAGGTTTTTTTAAAAGATAATATTTAATATAGTTTTGTCACAATATCTGACCAACATAAATGTAGCATTACAGCCTCAGACATGTTTAGAATTATAGGTCTCTAAAAATATTTTTAGTGTTCCTATTGGAAAACTATTAAATGTAAAAAAAAAAAAAAACTATAAGCTCTAGATGACAATTAATTTAAAACACCCGTTTTGTGATGTTCCAAATAAATAAAATATCTACTGATTTGTCATTTTCAACATCATTATCAAATATGTTAAGTATAATAGAACTATATTATGGATTGAATTATGTTCTCAAAATTTATGTTGAAGCGCTAATCCCTGTAAGTGTAAATATGATCCTAATTAGAAATAGCAGTTTTGTTATGTTATTAGGTAATATTAGAGTACGGTGAGTGCTAAACCTAATCCCTTTTGTGTCACATCTTATAAAAAGAGCAGAATGGACCCATAGGAGAAGATACCATGTGAAGGTGAAGGCAGATGAATCTGTAAGTCCAGAAACACCAAGGATTGTTGGCAGCTAATAAAGCTGAAAGACCCAAAGAACTTTGCCCTATAGCCAACACCCCAAATTTGCACTTCTAGGCTTCAAAACTGTGAGAAAATAAATTTCTGTTCTTTAAACCCACCAATTTGTGGTATTTTATTTTTGTAATGTCAGAAACAGCAAACTAAGACATTATATATAAGTAAAAGTGTTTGCATAGTCATAAAATTCAGAACATTTAATAAAACCTTATAGTATACTATTGTTTTTACATGTTTTATTTCAGTAAAAATACATATTAGGGAAGAAGCATTGTGAGTTGTTTTTTTTTTTTTTTTTAATTTGCCTGCCATATGAGCTTCTTCTAATTGATTCAGGAATTATTAAAAATGTGCTGAGAGGAAGAAACAGTTATCACTATACGCATAGATTAGGTCAATTATGTTTTAGAGAGCTTAGAACTTCTGAGAACTAGTGAAGTTACATTACTAGAAAAGTACATAAAAAATATAGTCTTAATATCCAATAACAGACGTCGTAATATAAACCTTTAAGATTACATTTTAGACTAAGCCACATAGTCAAATTGTTGTCAACCCATTCTTTTTTTTTTTTTTTTTTTTTTTTGGTATTAAAAAATTCACAACTCTGACAGAATAACTCCTTAGAAAACATTATTCTTTGACATCAATATGTCTTGCACAAAATTGTAT
Source organism: Trichechus manatus latirostris (assembly GCF_000243295.1). Taxonomy (NCBI): domain Eukaryota; kingdom Metazoa; phylum Chordata; class Mammalia; order Sirenia; family Trichechidae; genus Trichechus; species Trichechus manatus. Next base: position 193,884 of record NW_004444060.1, on the reverse strand, counting down.
GGCAAATGAAAGTTTCCCACAGTGAAAGTCTAGCAAATAGTACATGAATGTGAAGACCTTGCTCATTACAAATTACTTGTATGGGATGGTCTTCTATAGTGAGTGAATTAT
>NW_004444060.1:191422-193007 GCF_000243295.1 Trichechus manatus latirostris | reverse complement strand
TCTGGCTTTCTTCCCCACACATTCCACTGAACATGAAAATGATCTTCTGAATGTCAAATAATCAGATTCTTGATCATATTGTATTTCCCCTGTTGCCTATATTGAATACAATTAACTACTGCAGTTTTCATATGATTTTGGAACCAGTGGACCCACTATGAACCAAACCTGTACCAAGGCAATATTTATTACTTTAACCTCCATTAGGTGAACTCTGTCAGAAGGGTCTATGGGTATCAATGTCAACTGGAACCTGAATTTAACAATCCAGGTTTGAGCATTCCCTTTTCCTCAATTTATGTTACCTCAATAAATGCCTGTAGGTCTCTTTCAGGGAGGACGGGGGTAATCATTACTACATTCTCTTGCCACAGTTTTGCAGCATTCTTTGGGGGCCTAGCCTCTTCTTTGTTCAATGGGTTCCAAGTCTACAATCTGGCTCAAGAACTGGGCAAGAGAACACTATATTAAATTGGAGTGTCTGTTCTCAGTGGCTGATGTTCTATTGTTTTTAAATAGATTGAGCAATACCCTTGTTGACAGGGACAACTTTTTTTACATACAGATGTTGTGTTCTGCTATCTATCTAAATAGTTCTCTATGGGTCACCTTGCCCACTTAATCCCTCCTTACTCATTATGATAATTGCACCCACCTTTCTTGTGATGGTTAAGTGCTGTCTCTTGGCCTCTAAGATATCAGGATCATATCATCCTCAGTGGTATAAAGGAACAGAGTAGTGAAGCAGCATTTTCTTCTGTCATCCCTAGTCTACAGAAGGTGATAACCTCTGAGCTTTGGAGATCTTTTTGCCTCTCTCACCATCACATTTCTGATCACTCTGGTGAAAGAGATGTTCTTTGGGACCCATTCACAAAACACAGCTCTCTGGTGAGTTTGTTGACTTTAGATACTACGTCACTTCAGCATTCCTACATTCTCTGAGTGTGTTAAATGGTATCCTTTCCATCTGCCATGGTATTTTCTGGAATTTCTACTTTATTTGCTTCCTCCAAGTTTCTAATACCAGTCCTAGCAATGGGTTGGCCCTGTCTCCCAGGGTTCTTGCCAGAGTATTGATTATTGTATCTTAGAGAGTGCTCCTCAAAAGATAAATTTTTCACTTTCTAGCTTTCTGTTTTGTTCTCCCTTGATCAGGCACCCTCAGAATGCAGTCCAAACTATATTTTCCCACCTCTTGGTGGTACATATTGACTTGTTCTTGCTCCTATTTTGGAGTATAGTCTCTTTTCTCACTTAGCATTCAGAACCTTCTGAGCAGCGTTATGTTGGCCTTCATCCTAATTTTGTACAAATAACCAGGAGGGAAGGAAGGAGCTGGTCCGGAGCAGGGTGTGTGCTGTCTTATAAGGCAGAGTCCTTACAATTTTCATCAAGCAAGTTAAACTCTGTATTTCAGCATTTAACTGGTAGGAGTGGGCCACATCTATGAGTTCAGAGGGGTCAGATATATCTATGGATTCATGATTTTGGACAGTGTCAACCGTATGTTTTTATCCTATGGTTCAGTTCATTTCCCCTTTCCTTCTCAATTAGTGCCTTGGCCTCTTTGTAGTATATGTAT
>NW_004444060.1:189589-190696 GCF_000243295.1 Trichechus manatus latirostris | reverse complement strand
GTATTCCACCTTATTTCACTACCAGTGGAAGTTTTAACAATTGTACATTTACAATGCTGTCCCATGTCAAGGGTTATCCACCACCAGTGACGAAATAGTTATTGCCATTTGTCAGTAGGTGATTCAGGTCAAATAATCCATTTCAGCATCTGCTTTTTGGGGCCATTTCTGTTGCCAGCTATTGCTAGCTGAATTTTCCAAGAAACATCTTGACACAGAAATTTTGAAATAGCAATTTTAATGGAGGATGTTTTCAGGATTAACAGCTTTGGATAATTAAGGAAGCAGGATTGGATGGAGGAAAAAGTTGATTGTTTGAAGATGCAGTCATACAAAAGCCTCAGACAATCGCACAGGGAGCTCTGAAGCTGGGATGATCATATAGAATTGCCTTGAATTGAGACAATAAGTTCCCTGTAACTGTTTCTTGTTCAGTTATTGGATGTGTATTGCAGAGAAGAAGGGAGATTTTCCTTTGTAATGGTAGCTAACTTCAGCTAAAGTCAAAGTCTGCAGGGAGGTTCAGCTGTGAACAGGCAGTTCTTAACATTCTCAGCAGCTGGGGTAATGAATCATTCAGTCCTGAAAGCAGAGAGATGGGAGTCTGGGCAACTGGCTCTCAGGGTGTAGTTCTTCTCTGAATGTTGGTTGATATTTTTGTTTATGTTAATGATCAAGACAAAACAAAAAAATAAAATAAAATGTATAACTGCATTTGTTAATCAATAAAGTGAGCAATTTCTTTGCTGAATCCAACAATGGTGTTTGAATACTTACAGAATTTCCTGAATTGTTGGCAGCCATTTGCACTATAACTACAGACACAACACACTTTTAAGTGGAATCTGCTTAATTAAGCAAATCGATCATTGCCTTATATACAAAATCCCTTCTCTTCACAATGACTTTTTTTTTTTAATGCTGCCTAATTTTCCTTCTTTTTCTTACTCTTCTCCAAATTATCTTGTTTTTTATTGATCTTACTTACTGGTTTATTTTTGTCTCCTCTACTAGAGAATAATCACCATGAGAGCAAAGAACTTTTCTATATTGTTCAAAGCTGCATCCTAGCATTTAGGAAGTACTTCCCACGACACATAATCAATA
>NW_004444060.1:178233-188177 GCF_000243295.1 Trichechus manatus latirostris | reverse complement strand
ACATCACAGGGTTCTCTTGGCTATAATCTTATGAAAGAAGATTGTCAGGCCTTTCTTCTGTCACTGGGTGGATTTGAACCCCAATCTTTTAGTTCATAGCCAAGACTAAACCGTTTGTGCCACCCATTATGTATTGTGTTTGTTGTTATGTGCTGACTCATAGCAACCCTATGTACAGCAGAACGAGACACTGCCTGGTTCTGTACCATCCTCACAATCCTTGTGATGCTTGAGCCCATTTTTGCAGTCACCATGTCTCTCCATCTCTTTGAGGGTCTTCCTCTTTTTTTGCTTACCCTCTACTTTACCAAGCATGATGTCCTTTATGTACTTGCCCTTAAATCGTTCTACCCAAAACTGACACAAATTATTACCCTCATATTTCACTAACCAAAGCAAATTTCATGGTACTTCTTAATATGATGTGGTAGGTATCAAAAGAGAGACAAATTGTAAGTTTTAGTGGGTGCTAATAGTGTTTGTCGCAGACATTATTGGATAATTTTGTCCTGTACTTGACTTATTGAATATTCAGATTCAACTATTTATTTATGAAATAACCACAGGAATTACTTGGTCAACTCACTACTTTATTGAAGTCCTGTGTTCTAATTAGTCTCATAAATGTTGAAAGAAAGAATTACACCTAGATCATCTCTGGAAATAGGACTCTGCTGAAAGGATATCAGGAAACTTAAAGGGTCATGTATGTTTGAATGCATTTTGGCAACCATTTGGATCCCTATTTTATAAAAAAAACTATTGTAGCCAGAAAAATTTCACATTCAATTTTATTCAGGACTAATCCAGAGCTTGAGAAAACTGCCTTCTCTTTGAGAACGTAGTGTTTTTAATATAGATATATTTGAGGCATATTGAGCACCTAATCACTTCAGAAAAGGTCACCTTCACTCATGTCCAGTCCCATATATATCTCACGGGAACTTTCTTGGTCCAATGAAGTTGTCGTTGTTGTTAGGCACCATAGAGTTGGTTCCGACTCATAGCGACCCTGTATACAGCAGAAAGAAACACAGCCCAGTACTGCATCATCTTCACAATCATTTTTATGCTTGAGCCCATTTTTGCAGCCACTGTGTCAATCCATCTCCTTGAGAGTCTTCCTCTTTTTCGCTGACCCTCTACTTTACCAAGTATGATTTCCTTCTCCAGGGACTGGTCCCTCCTGATAACATGTCCAAAGTATGTGAGTCAAAGTCTTGCCATCCTCGTTTCTAAGGAGCATTCTGGCTATACTTCTTCCAAGACAGCTTTGTTTGTTCTTTTGGCAGTCCATGGTATGTTTAATATTCTTGGCCAACACCATAATTCAAAGGCATCAATTCTTCTTCAGTCTTCCTTATTCGTTGTCCAGCTTTCACATGTATATGAAAACACCATGGCTTGGGTCAGACCCACTTAGTCTTCAAAGTGACATCTTTGCTTTTGAACACTTTAAAGAGGTCTTTTGCAGCAGATTTGCCCAGTGCAATACTTCTTTCGGTTTCTTGACTGCTGCTTTCATAGCTGTTGATAGTGAATCCAAGTAAAATGAAATCCTTGACAATTTCAATTTTTTCTCTGTTTATCAAGATGTTACTTATTGGTCCAGTTGTGAGGATTTTTGTTTTTTTTTTATGTTGAGGTGTAACCCACGTGGAAGGCTATATATAGTCTTTGGTCTTAATCAGTAAGTGCTTCAAGTCCTCTTCACTTTCAGCAAGCAAGGTTACGTCAGCTGCATAAGGCAAGTTTAAATAAGCCTTCCTGCAATCCTGATGCTCAGTGGAAAGCTGTCCACCATAGGTGACCTTGCTGGTATTGCATGTTGCTGTGATGCTGGAAGCTATGCCACCAGTATTCAAATACCATTGAAGTTAGGCCAAGGTATTTTCATTTCACAAACGTAATATACATCAGAGACATTTTATGCCAAAAAAAAAAAAAAACTAAACTGTTTTTACCATCTGCCTAGAATGAAGCTTTGAGTGCAGAAGATGCAAATAGTCTCTTATAATTTTCTCCAGTTATTTTGAAATCTTGTCTGAAATGCATACCACAAACTATTGCTGGATATTTTCTTTTTGCCTTTCAGAGCCATCTGGCTCTATCCTTCTCTTTTCCCTGGGAGGCTTACTCATAAAGACAGCATCAACAGCTTCCCTTGCTTCTGGCTATCATTGCTATTGAAAGGAAGCAAGAGGAGATCTTTGTATATGAGGTGAATGAGGCGAGAGTGTTTATCTGCCAGATCACACTGTCTGTTGGGTTTCCATAGGTCAGTTGCTTTCCACTATCAAAAGCCACAACTCCTGTGGAGTTCCTCTACCTTTCCCCTCTTGTTGCCTTTGAAATCTAAGTTTGGTAAGAGCTCCCTGATTTTATTAGCCTTAGGGTACTGTCCAGATTTTTAAATTTTAAACTCTCCTGAATGACATCTTTTTCTCCTGCCAGGACTCTGACTGATATATGTGACTGTCTCAGTTTCCTAGTGCTACTGTAACAGAAATATCACAAACGGGGGCCTTTAAAAAAGGGAAATTTACTTTCTCATTTTCTGTGGGTTAACTCAGTGGCTTTCAGTCGATTCTGACTCATAGCGACCATATAGAACAGAATAGAACTCCCCCATAGGGTTTCCAAGGAGCAACTGGGTGGATTCCAACTGCGGACATTTTGGTTAGCAGCTGAGCTCTTAATCACAGCGCCACCAGGGCTCCTTCAGAAGGCTAGAAGTCCAAATTCAGGCTACCCGCTTTAGGGAAAGTCTCTATCTCTGTAGGCTCTTCCTTCTCTTTTCCTGGGTTCCTTGGTAATCTTCATGTGGTATATACCTTCCTTGGTTTATGATTGGTTTTCTCTATGTTTATCTCACACTTTATTTCACTCAGAAGTTCATTAGGTTTAGTACACACAGTACACTGATAAAGCCTCACTAACAAAGAAAACCCTGTTCCCAAAAGTGATTGTATCCACAGGTATAACCCATTGCTGTTCAGTCGATTCCAATTCATGGAGACCCTACAGGACAGAGTAGAACTGCCCCATAGGGCCTCCAAGGGGTGCCTGGTGGATTTGAATTGCTGACCTTTTGGTTAGCAGCTGTAGCTCTTAACTACTACACCACCAGGGTCTCCATCCACAGCTATAAGGGTTAGGATTCCCACACATATTTGAGTGGTAGGTGGGGATAATTCAATCCATAACACCTTCTTAAGCAAGCATCTGGGAATATGTCTCTGCCTATAACACACTACCCCCAAACAGAGCCTCAAATGTACTTCCACACAATAGGGTGGCCTTGCAATGAAAGCAATGTGTTACTGCGCTAGTAAAATACACATCATAATTTGAGTCATGTCTTCCTTATGGTGTTTTTTAATATCAAATGAGATAATGTATGAGAAAATATTTTATAAATTTTAAAATGTGATAAGCATTATTTTTGTGTGGATGACAAATCTAACTACGGGTTCTCTTGTCTATAAGATAAACACAGTTACAGTATGAATCAAGCCATTAATTCCTGATGGTGCTTAATTATTATTGAACATATTTTTCTTCACGGGAGCTGTCAGTTAAATGTGTTTGCCAACTAGCTTGTTTATCAAAATACTCTAGCACCTTTCCAATTCTCATTTATATTGTCTCATGTTCACCACTCCCATAAATGTGTATTATCAGCATATTTAACTACCTGGGCTATTTTGGAAATGGAAAAGAGAGTTGATTTATCATGTGCAGTATCTCACACATCTGTCATTTCTATTCTACTGCCATTTGGTTACTTCAGTCTCATATTACTTCATATTTGGATAATTGCAATAGATTTCATACTGTTGTTCTTGTCTCCGAACTTGCCTCCTCTATTCCAATATACACACTCGCATCCATCTGGCAAAATGCCATCAGATTATTATTTTTTCATCTACTTCCAAGAATATCTGTCCTCTACTTTCTCCTCCCCCCCCCCATTCTACCCTCTTATTCTATACATACTTTACCAATTCTCTCTGTCTACACAAACCTGCACTCTTCAAAATAGAAGTAAAACCTGACCTCCTTGGAAGTGCTTTATTACAAAGCATATAGAGCAAAGGTCCTATAATACAATTTATGCCACCTCTTAGGGACATCTTTTAGACCCCAGTCATGTGCTTTTCTTATAGTACATTAATATTAATTGTTATAAACTCAAAATAAGGTACGCACTCAGAATTTCTTATCCATTTCAGCAATAAAACATTTTATTTTTCTTTCTTGTACTAAATATTTATTAAGATCCTACTCTCCTTCAGGTCAGCTTTTTTTTTCCTTCTCTCTTCCATAATGAAAGTGTTCAGCAAAATTTGTTAACTTATTTACTGATGAAGGGAACTGATTAGTAATTTGAGACTATAAAAATCTTCAGATGTGCATTCATATTTTTTTTTTTAAACATTAAGCCGGTGTGTGCCTGCAGGCACTATTTTTGTCAGATGAACAGCTGGATACTGTATACTGTGTTGGCCAGTCGTTTGAGGGAATAAATTAGTCATCATATAGAAGCAGCCTAAAGAATGAGTCAGGCTAATAGTCTCGTCTCTTTAAGAAGGGGAAAACGAAGTCAAGCAAACTATTTTAAAGCTTTTGTCACTTCTATCATACAGCCTCAGAGCACAATCTCCATTAACAGAAAAATAAAATAAAAATGATATCATCATATATTTATTGTTTAATCTGTGTCTAAGCACTAAAGTATTGATACAACATTTGTACGTTTTCTACATGGCTGAAAAGAATAAATAGTAACTTTACATAAAACATAGAAAGGGTATATTTATATAGAAGATGAGGAAATTGTTTAAGTCTTTAAACAGACATTTTAAAAACATTACTCAAATTCTTATTAAGAGTTTGGATTTTTACTTCGATTTGTGTGTTATCACAATCCATGCTATTGGACTTAGTTCAAATAATCAATTTCATTTCAATAGATTCCAAGAGTGGCTTTAGGTTGTCTACAAATATATACAACCTCAAAGCCACCCTTGGAATATATATATATATATGTATGATATGTACAATTAAATAAAAGTTGAGCAATAAAGACAAACAGAAAAAGAAAAAATAATGTGATAAAATCAGAGTTGAACTCATAAAATAAGATCTTCAATATTTTTTTCTTCAGTTTTGTCTCTGAGTTTGCCACATTACTAATGCAAAGAAAGAAAAGGATCATTATGTGATTAAGAGTATCTCTCTGCTGATGGCTGTGAGTCACAATCGATGCGACAGCATCAGGTTTAGTTTTTGGTTTTTATGCTGAAAAACAAACTAGTTCATCAGAAGAAGCTTCATTTTTTTTTTCTTTTTATCCCTGTGAGCCCTAAAGACCACTATATAACACAACAATACCAAAACAAAAAAAAAATCCAAACCCATTTACATCGAGTCTATTCCGACTCATAGTGACCCTATAGGACAGAGTAGAACTGCCCCACAGAGTTTCCAAGGAGTGCCTGGTGGATTCCTACTGCTGACCCTTTGGTTAGCAGCTGTAGCGCTTAACCGCTAGCCACCAGGGTTTTACAATAATACCAGCTCTTACCTTTTGGATCTAGAATGTCCGCAGTGCTCCCTTACTACTCAGGAAACATACAAGAAATTCAGGGCAGCATAACCTAGTCCATATTCATAGATTTTAAATTTAGACAGAACTAAACAATAATCTTTATTAGTTACATGATTTTGGGGAATTATTTACTATATATCAACCTCAATTTCTCCCTGTAAAATAGAGAAAAAAGCATAGTTACATCATATGTTTCCAGTTTGAAAGGAAATGTAGCTTAGCAGCAGCCTATAAAATAACCAGTATTTTATAATCATTATGTATCGTTGTTAGCAACATATTATTTGGAAACAGAACATGATGTTGTAGCTTTCACTAGTGTTCCGTATCCATTGGCCAGCAGAATTTTGACCCATTCTTGCCTAGTGTGATGGTTAAGGTTATGTGTCAACTTGGCTAGGCCATAATTCTCAATCGTTTGGCAAATATTTTGTAATTATCCTCCATGAGTGGCTCTGATATGAGAAGCCAATCACTTGGAAAGGGAGTTTCCTTAGGAGTTTGACCTGCATCCAATATATATGGATGTTCTGGCAAAAGTCACCCTGTCTGGATCCTGTATCTGACTTGTCATACTCTGACCTCTGGTCCTTGGGACTTGAGCCTTTAGCCTACTGTCTGACCTGCAGATTTTGAGATTCACCAGCTCCTGCAGCCCTGTGAATCAGCCATCTGACCTGCTCATTTTGGGTTTGTCAGCAACTGCAACTAAGTGAGTCAGGACAAACCTACAGATTGATGTCTGACTCACAGATTTGGAACTTGCCAGCCTCTACAACTGTGTGAGCCATTTCTTTGAAATCTCTCTCTGTATATATATATATCTATATTTATATTTACATTTATATTTTTACTTACTTTTATGTTTATGTTATATTTATGTTTATGTTTACTCCTCTAGACAACCAGCCTAAAGACATTTGGTACCAAGAGTGGTTCTAGTGGAACAAAATTGTAAGGATGAGTTTTCTAAATTGGTTCTCAAGTATGACAAGTCTTAAAGGTGCTGATGACTCTGCCTCCAGTAGTAAAGAGGGCACTGTTGTTCCATGGTGTGAGGTGACAAGAAAAATATGCAAAATATCATCACCAATGAATCAAATATTTGTGAGAAACATGGCTCTGGGTGATTGCATATTAATACTTTTCTACAATTTTGCCAGAATAAGAAGTATGGGGAGTCTGGTTGGCTGGTCCTACTTTCACTAGACAAAGAGGTGAAAGAAAGAGATGAGATCAGGGCTTCGGAGTCATAGCTCAAGTGCCACATAAAATACCTGAAAGTTTCCACTTGTGCCCTGAAAGAAAGCCTTGTTTTTTCTAGTAACAGAGGTGATATTGCTGAAAACCAAACCCACAGTATTACAGTGAGAGTGGCTGAATTACATGACAACTGAATTCTCAACCTCAAATGGTTTCTGAAGTTAAAGTGACAGCACTGATTGGGAAGAAACGGGGTCCCAAAACTTGGGATAGGGACATAAGGGCAGATGATCAGGAAGCTGAAGACACTGAGCCCCTAACTGCCATTGAAGTACTCCTCCCAACAGGGCCATCCCTCTTACTCCCATCTGAAGAGATTACTCCATCATTGTCAGCTATGACACCCTTCTCAGTAAAACCATAATCCCTTTCACCCCCATCTGATTAGATTTACCCAATTTGTCTGAAGAGTCTTTTTCTCAGGTATTGCCTGGGATAAAGCCTGGGACATTACCTGGTGCATTGTCTGAGGCAGATGCCTTATAAGACATTGCTAAATATCCACTGAAAAACAAGCTAATCTGTCTTGGAAGAAGTACAGCCAGAATGCTCATTAGAAGCAAGGATGGCAAGACTTCTTCTTACATACTTTGAACATGTTATCAGGAGGGACCAGTCCCTGGAGAAGGACATCATGCTTGGTAAAGTAGAGGTCAGCAAAAAAGAGGAAGACCCTCAAAGAGATGGATAGACATGATGGCTGCCACAGTGGGCTCAAGTATAACAATGATTATGAGAATGGCCTGGGACCAGGTGGTGTTTTGTTCTTTCGTACGTGGCGTTGCTACGAGTCAGAACCGACTTAACAACACCTGACAACAACAGCAAATGTCCCTAGGAACCACTCCCACCATCCGTCTTTGCTTTTAGACCTGTAATTAGACTTAAGTTCTAGCAAGTCCAAGAGGTGAAGTACAAAGTGTGACCAAGGAGAAGGTACACGACAATACAAAACTACTGCCTGGTTTTTCTAATATATGCAAACAGAATCCTGGGGAATACATGTAGGAATGGCTATTAAGAGTGTGGGATAATGATGCAAGAAACATATAGTTGTATCAGTCTGACTTTATTGATATGGGCCCACTAAGCACAGATTCTTTTTTTTTTTAATTTTATTGTTGTACTTTAAGTGAAAGTTTACAATTCTAGTTAGTCTCTCAGACAAAAATTTATACATACATTGTTATGTGACTCTTAATTGTTCTTCTTATACTGTGACAGCACACTCCTCCTTTCCACCTCTGATTTCCCATGTCCATTCAACCAGCTCCTGACCTCTCTACCTTCTCATCTCCCCTTTGGACGGGAGCTGCCCATTTAGTCTCCTGTATCTACTTCAGCTAAAAAGCACACTCTTCACAAGCATCATTTTATGTCCCATAATCCATCTAATCTTTATCTGAAGAGTTGGACTAAGGAATGATTTTAGTTCTGGGTTGACAGAGATTCTGGGGGCCATGCCTTCTGGGGTTCCTCCAGTCTCAGATCATTAAGTCTGGCCTTTTTGCTAGAATTGGAGTTCTGCACCCCACTTTTCTCCTGCTCCATCAGGGACTCTCTGTTGTGTTCCCTGTCAGGGCGGTCATTGGTGGTAGCCAGGCAAAACCCAGTTCTTCTGGTCTCAGGCTGATGCAGTGTCTGGTTTATGTGGCCCTTTCTGTCTCTTGGGCTAATACTTTCCTTGTGTCTTTGGTGGTCTGCATTCTCCTTCATTCCAGAAGGGTTGGGACAAATTGATGCATCTCAGATGGTCTCTCGCTAGCTTTTAAGACTCCAGATGCACTTAACTGAAGTAGGATGCAGAACATTTTAATAAACTTTGTTATGCCAGTTGACCTAGATGTTCCCTGAAAGCATGGTCCCCAGACCCCTAAACCTGCTACTCTGCCCCTCAAAGTGTTTGATTGTATTCAGGAAACTTCTTAGCTTTGGTTTAGTCCAGTTGTGTTGTCTTCCCCTATAGTGTATGCTGTCCTTCCCTTCACCTAAGATAATTCTTGTCTACTGTCTAGTTAGTGAATAACCCTCTGCCCCGCTCCTCACCCTTGTAACCATTGAAGAATGTTTCCTTCTGTGTTTAAACCTTTTCTTGAGTTCTTATAACAGTAGTCTTATACAATATTTGTCCTTTTATGACTGACTAAATTCACTCAGCATAATGCCTTCCAGGTTCCTCCATGTTATAAGATGTTTCACAAATTAATCTTTGTTCTTTAACATTGTGTAGTATGATGTTGTGTGAATATACCATAATTTGTTTACCCATTTGTCCTTTGATGAGCACCTAGGCTGTTTCCGTCTTTTTGCTATCGTGAACAGTGCTGCAGTGAACATGGCTGTGCATATATCTATTTGTGTGACTGCTATTAGTTTATATTCCAAGGAGCAGGATTGCTGGATTGTATGGTACTTGTATTTCTAGCTTCTTAAGGAAGTGGCAAATCGATTTCCAAAGTGGTTGTACCATTTCACATTCCCACCAACAGTGTATAAGTGTTCCAGTCTCTCCATAACCTCTCCAATATTTATTATTTTGTGTTTTTTGGATTTGTTAGGGTGAGATGGTATCTCATTGTAGTTTTTATTTGCATTTCTCTAATGGCTAATGATCGTGAGCATTTCTTCATGTGCCTGTTAGCCTCCTGAATGTCTTCTTTGGAGAAGTGTCTGTTCATATCCTTTCCCCTATTCTTAATTGGGTTATTTGTCTTTTTGTTGTTGAGGTTTTGCAGTATCTTGTAGATTTTAGAGATTAGATGATGATCAGATTTGTCATAGCCAAATTTTTTTCCCCGTCTGTAGGCAGTCTTTTTAATCTTTTGGTGAAGTCTTTTGATGAGCATAAGTGTTTGATTTGTAGGGGCACCCAGTTATTTAGTTTCTCTTCTGGTGTTTGTGCGTTGCTACTTATGGTTCGTATTCTGTTTATGCCGTGTATTAGGGCTCCTAGCATTTTTCCTATGTTTTCTTCCATGATCTTTATCATTTTTGATTTTATATTTAGGTCTTTGATCCATTTTGAGTTAGTTTTTGTGTATGGCGTGAGGTATGGGTCTTGTTTCAG
>NW_004444060.1:175988-177100 GCF_000243295.1 Trichechus manatus latirostris | reverse complement strand
CCTAAATATAATGTGGCTGACTGGATGCTGGGTGGTAAGGGCCACATGGTGGTACTGAATCAACAAAGACAAGATGGGCTTGGTTGCTATAATGGAGAGCAGAGTCAAAGCAGTAATCAGAATAGTCTGACTCTTATGCACATTTTTTTCCTCTCCTTGCCTAATCCTGTACTTAACCAAGCACGATGTCCTTCTCAAGTTTTTAGTCCCTCTTGAGAACATAAGCAAAGTTCCTGAGATGAAGTTTTGCCATTCTTGCTTCTAAGGAGCATTCTGGCTGTACTTCATCCAAGAGAGATTTGTTCATTCTTCTGGCAGCTCATGGTATATTCAGTATTCTTCAGAAAAACCGTAATTCAAAGGCATCAATTTTTCTTCAGTCTTCCTTATTCATTGTCGAGCTTTTGCATTCATAAGTTGTTGTTGTTGTTAGGTGCCTTTGAGTAGGTTCCAAATCACAGAGACCCAAAGAACAACAGAACAAAACACTGCCTGGTCATGTGCCATCCTCAATATCATTGCTATGTTTTAGCCAGTTATTGCAGACACTGTGTCAATTTATCTCATTGAGGGTCTTCCTCTTTTTTGCTCCCCCTCCACTTTACCAAGCATGATGTCCTTCTCCAGGGACTGGTCCCTCCTGATAACATGTTCAAAGTATGTAATATGAAGTCTTGCCATCCTTGCTTCTAATGAGCATTCTGGCTGTACTTCTTCCAAGACAGATTTGTTCATTCTTTTGGCAGTCCATGGTATTATCTGATATTCTTCACCAACACTACAACTCAAAGGCGTCAATTCTTCTTTGCTTTTCCTTATTCATTGCCCAGGTTTCACATGCGTATGACACCATTGAAAACACCATGGCTTGGGTCAGGCACACCTTAGTTTTCAAAGTGACATTTTGCTTTTTAACACTTTAAAGAGCTCTTTTGCAGCAAATTTTCCCAATGCTATCCACCTTTCGATTTCTTGACCACTACTTCCATGGATGCTGATTGTGGACCCAAGTAAAATAATTTTCTTTTTTTAATTTTGTTTATTGTACTTTAGGTGAAGGTTTATAGAACAAATAGTTTCTCATTAAATAGTCAGTACACATATTGTTTTAT
>NW_004444060.1:172369-173583 GCF_000243295.1 Trichechus manatus latirostris | reverse complement strand
CTTGCCTTATTGCTCTAGCTAGAACTTCCAGCACAATGTTAAATAGGCGTGGTGATAAAGGGCATCCTTGCCTTGTTCCTGTTTTCAAGGGGAATGTTTTCAGCCTCTCTCCGTTAAAAATGATCTTGGCCATTGGTTTTGCATAGATGCCCTTTATTATGTTGAGAAATTTCCCTTCTATACCTACTTTATTGAGAGCTTTTATCAGGAATTGGTGTTGGACTTTGTCAAATGCTTTTTCTGCATCAATTGAGATGATCATGTGATTCTTTTCTTTCCTTTTATTTATGTGGTAGATTACATTGATTGATTTTCTAATGTTGAACTATCCTTGCACACCTCGTATGAATCCTACTTGGTCGTGGTGAATCATTTTTTTGATATGATGCTGAATTCTATTGGTTAGAATTTTTCTGAGACTTTTTGCATCTATATTCATGAGAGATATTGGTTTGTAATTTTCTTTTTTTGTGGTGTCTTTGCCTGGTTTTGGTATCAGGATTATGCTGGCTTCATACAATGAATTTGGAAGTGTCGCTTCCTTCTCTATGTTCTGAAATAGTTTGAGTAGTACTGCTATAAGCGCTTCTCTAAATGTTTGGTAGAATTCTAAGTGAAGCCGTCTGGGCCAGGGCTTTTTTGTTTGTTGGGAGTTTGTTTTATTACCTTTTCAATCTCTTCTCTTGTTATGCATCTGTTCAGATTTTCAACATCACTTTGTGATAGTTTGGGTAGGTAGTGTGCTTCTATCAATTTATCCATTTCCTCTAGGTATTCAAATTTATTGGACTATATTGTTTCATAATACACTGTTATGATCCTTTTTATTGTAGTTGGGTCTGTGTAAATATCCCCCATTTCGTTTCTCACTTGGGTTACTTGCATCCTTTCCTGTTTTTCTTTTGTCAGTCTGGCCTTTGGTTTGTCGATTTTGTTGATTCTTTCAGAGAACCAACTTTTGGTTTTGTTGATTCTTTCTATTGTTTTTCTATTCTCTATTTCATTTAATTCTGTTCTGATCTTTCCTATTTCCTTTCTTCTGGTGGCTGTGGGCTTTTTTGCTGTTCTCTTTCTGTTTGTTTGAGTTGTGTAGTTAATGTTTTGATTTTGTCCCTTTTTTCTTTTTTGATGTGTGCATCTATTGCTATAAATTGTCCTCTGAGGACTGCCTTTGCTGTGTCCGAAAGGTTGTGGTATGATGTGTTTTCATTCTC
>NW_004444060.1:167918-171904 GCF_000243295.1 Trichechus manatus latirostris | reverse complement strand
TTTATTATTTTTATGTCTTCATGATGGATTGCCCACTCAATCATTATATAACATCCTTCTTTGTCTTTTATGGTGGATTTTGTTTTAAAATCTATTTTATCTGAGATTAATATTGCTACTCCTGCTCATTTTTGATAGTTGTTTGCTTGATATATTGTTTCCAACCTTTGTTTTTTAATTAATTTACATGTTTTTTCTAAGGTTTGTCTCTTTTAGACAGCATATTGATGTATCCCGTTTTTTATCCATTCTATCACTCTCCATCTCTTTATGGGTGCATTGAGGGTATTTACATTCAGTGTAATTATTGATAGGTGTGAGTTTATTGCTGTTATTTTGTAGTGCTTATTTTGTGGTGCTGTAGTTTTCTTGTTCCTCTTACTCTCCTGTGCTAAATTCTTTTTGTTTATGGATTTTTTCATTTCTTTTGTTTTTGTAGGTTTTGTTTTTGCTGAGACTTTAAGTTTTTCCTCTTTATTTTATGTTTGTTAACTTTCTTTGTGGTTACTGTGAAATCTACCCTTATCTTTCTAACTTTGAAGCAATCTGTTATTACTTGGTATCGCTTGCCTTCCTCTCCGTTAGAAGGTTTTATACCTACATTGTTTATTTCCTCTTTTATTGCTCTGAAGTTGTCATTTAGATAAACTGCTCTGATTCCATATTGTATTTCTTTTGGTTTTGGATAGGCCTTGAGAGTTCATTTCCAAGATTGGTATCTGTCTGGTATGATCTTGTGTCCTAGGTTCAGCCTGTGAGCTGAAGTTGTTTGTTCTCAGATAAAAGGACTCCCTTTAATAATTCTTGTAAGTTTGGTTTGATTTTTACATATTCCCTTAATTTCTGTTTATCTGGAAATGTCCTAATTTCACCAACATATTTGAACAAGAGTTTGCAGGATATATTATTCTTTTCTGGCAATTTTTTTCTTCAAGGTTTTATATATGTCATCCCATTGCCTTCTTGCCTGCATGGTTTCTGATGAATAATCCGAGCTTAATCTTATTGTTTCTCCTCTGTATGTGACTTTTAGTTTTTCTCGAGCTGCTCTCAGGATTCTTTGTTTGTCTTTGGTCTTAGCGAGTGTGATTATGATATGCCTTGATGATTTTCTTTTGGGGTCTATCCTATATGGGGTTCATTGAGCTTCTTGGATGGCCAGCTTTTCATCTGTCATGACATTGGGGAAGCTTTCTGTTAGCAGTTCTTCAATGATCCTCTCTGTGTTTTCTGTTTTCTCCCCCTCTCCTGGAAATCCAATCACTTGAAAATTTTTGCTTTTGATTGTATCCCACATAATTCTCAGGGTCTCTTCATTTTTCTTCATTCTTTTTTCTGAGTTTTCCTCAAACAAAGTTCTATCCCAGTATTTGTCTTCAGTTTTGCTGATCCTGTCTTCCACTGTTTCAAACTTGCTCCTCAGCCCTTCTATGACACTGTCCATTTCTGAAGTATTGTTGTTTATGTTTTGGATTTCTAATTGTTGTTTTTGTATGCTTTCTAGTTGTGAATTTATTTTTCATTTTGTTCCTGCATTATTTTCCTTAATTCTTCTGTTCTTTTTGTCCCTATTTTCCATGAATTTGTCTGCCTTTTCCATGAATTTGTCTATTTTTTCCTCATTTTTGTCTGTTTTTTGCTTCAACTCTTGGATAGTTCTGAATATTAGAGATTTTAATTCCCTATCTGTTAGGTCTAGTGCCTTTTCTTCTACTGGAATGTCAGCTGGTTTTTTATTTTGGATGCCTACTGGAACCAGTCTGTCCTGTTTTTGTAAATGTTTTAATTTCGTCTGCTCTCTTTGGAGCATTTGGTAGTTATTTTTCTCTTTCATTGATTGCAAATTTACTTGTTTTGTACTTTTTTGTTTTATTTGCTGAGTCTGAGCAGGCAGGCTGTGTGTTCTTTATCATTTGCTCGTCTGTGGGCACAATACTTTTCGCCTCCTTCTCCAATTGGCAGGGTCAGTCGCTCAGATATGGTACAGCAGGCCAGGTCTAGCTGAAGAGGAATTGCTGGGATGGGTTATTTGTGGCACTTACTACAGCCACGGGGGGGGGCTGGTAATCAGTGCGGGGCAGGTTCCAGTAGACAATGTCTGTGCTGTTTGGGAGTGTGATGTTAAGCGCACAGGGAAGGTAGGCAGGATGGAGCGGGGAGATTGTGATGTGTGGAGCTAAGATGGGTATGGCAGAGAGGAGAGAGGGATAGGAGCCAAAAACATACAAACAAAAAAGAGTGCTAGGGGAGCTTGCAGTTGGAGTGGAGGGATGATGGACAATAAAATGGAGAAAAACAAAAAGACAAAAAAGAACAAAAACATGAATAAATAAAAACTAGAAAGAAAAAAGAAAAGAAAAGCTCCCAGGGATCCCACTGGTGTAGCTACAAGGTCTGGGGAAGTTGCTTCCAGGCCGTGAAGTACAGACTGGCTAGAAGGCGTAGAGGTGTCACTCTGCACGGGGTATTCAGGGGACAGGAAGGGAAGGAAAGTATGATAGATGAGAAACTGAGTAATGAAGAAAGACAAAAAGGGAAAAAGAGGAAAAAGAAAACTAAACAAACAAATTAAAAAAGAAGAAGAAGAACAGAAGGAAAAAAAAAAAACAGAAAAAACAAGAAAAAAGAAATGCTCTCATGGATCCCTCTGCACTTCTGCACAAAATCAGGGCATAGGTCCCAAGCCACGCAGTACTACCCAGCTAGAACTGGCTCCCAATTTGGGAAAAGAAAAAGAAAACAAACAAACAAATGTCCCGGGATCCCACTAGCATGGCAGCACAGGCCGGGAAGCAGTGTCACATTCTAGCAGTGTTTCACAGCCTTTCAGGAAGGAGAAAATATGGCACACGGAGCCAGCTATTTGAGAGAAAGTAGGGGAAGGTGGTGAGATGTAAGGAAGAAATCTAAAGCAACAGCAGCAGCAAACTAATGGCACTTAGGTAGATGGCCAGTGTGGGCAGGTTTAATCCAAGTGAGACAGGGGTGAAGCCAATGCTTCCTGGCCAAAAGACTGTGGCTGCAGGAAGCAGAGGAGGCTGAGTGGGGGTAAAGAAGGGTGGGGGGTGGGAAAGCTTATATTGCTGGTTACTGGTTGTTCTGTCTCCTACTGGAAGCTCCGTGAAGCTACTTTCTCATACCCCCTGATCACTGGTCTGTGATAGGAGTCCAAGATGGCAGATCTGTGCTGCGTTAGCTGATAGGGTACCTCTGCATTTATCTCTCTTTGCTCTCTGTTCTCTGTCAGTTTTTTTATTCCATTTGGTGCTTGGCTGAGTTCTTTGTCTCTTCATTTGATGCTTAGGGTTTCAGTGTTTCCGTTTTCTCTGTTTGGCTTAGTTTTTCGTATCTTTGCTGTGGAGAGATGGCGTGGTGCTTCTGCCTATACTACCATGTTGCCCAGAAGTCTCTAAAATGAAATTCTTGACAACTTCCGTCTTTTCTCTGTTTATCATGATGTTGTTTATTGGTCCATTTTTGAGGATTTTTGTTTTCTTTATGTTGAGGTGTAATCCATACTGAAGGCTGTGGTCTTTGATCTTTATCAGTAAGTGCTTCAAGTCCTTTTCATTTTCAGCAAGCAAGGTTGTGTCATCTGCATAATTCAGGTTGTTAAATGAGCCTTCCTCTGATCCATATGCATTGTTTCTCTTCATACAGTCCAGCTCTTCAGATTATTTGTTCAGCATACAGATTGAATAAATATGGTGAAAGGATACAACCCTGACACATACCTTTCCTGACTTTAAACCACACAGTATCCCTTTGTTCTGTTCAAACTGCCTCTTGTTCTATGTACAGTTTCCTCATGATCACAATTAAGTGTTCTGGAATGCCCATTCCTCGCAATGTTATCAATAATTTGTTATAATGCACACAGTCAAATGATTTTACATAGTCAATAAAACGCAGGTAAACATGTTTCTGGTATTCTCTGCTTTCGCCAGGATCCATATGACGTCAGCAATGATATCCCTGGTTCCATG
>NW_004444060.1:162121-167014 GCF_000243295.1 Trichechus manatus latirostris | reverse complement strand
CATATGAGCAATTGATGGTCTGTTCCACAATGGGCCTCTAGCTTTGTTCTGATTGCTGATACTAAGTTTTCCATCACCTCTTTAAACAGATGTAGTTGATTTGTTTCCTGTGTATTCCATCAGGTGAAGTCCACATGTATAGTTGCCATTTATGTTGTTGAAAAAAAGGTATTTGCAAGGAAGAATTTGTTGGTCTTCCAAAATTCTACCATGAGATCTCCAGCATCATTTCTGTCAACAGGGCCATATTTCCAACTACAGCTCCTTCTTCTTTGTTTCCACCTTTCACACTTTAATCACCAGTAATTATACATTCACCCTGATTGCATGTTCAATCAATTGCAGACTGCAAAAGTCAATAAAAATTTTCAATGTCTTCAGCTTCAGCCTTAGTAGTTGGTGGGTAAATTTGAGCAATATTTTTATTAACTGGTTTTCCTTGTAGGCATATGGATATTATCCTAATACTGATAGCATTATACTTCAGGATAGATCTTGAAATGCTCTTTTTGATGAAGAATGCAACATCATTCCTCTTCAATTTGTCATTCTCAGCATAGTAGGCCTGATTCAAAATAGTCAATACCAGTTCATTTCAGCTCACTAATTCCTAGGATATCAATGTTTATGTGTTCCATTTCATTTTTGTTGATTTCCAATTATCCTAGATTCATACTTTGTACATTCCATGTTCCATTTCCTAATGGATATTTGCAGACCTTTCTTCTCATTTGGAGTCATGCCACATCAGCAAATGAACGTCCTTGAAAGCTTCACTCCATCCATGTCATCAGAGTGGACTGTACTTTCAGGAGACAGCTCTTCTCCAGTTATGTTTTGAGTCCAATGGTAGCTGCTTTTCCAGATGTGGTTTCATTTCTTAAGCAAATTAATACATCTCATGGTAACTGGTATGCAGCAGTTGATCTGTTCAATTGCCCTTTTTGTGATTCTTTTTCAAAGGAACACCCAAAATAGTTTGCCTTCAACTGGCTAGTCTAGCAATACACCTTCATGATGCTATGTAAAGTGTATATCAACTCTCCAGGCCTATGTCATAATTTAGTCTGCAGGGACCTTGATCATCTTTTCCTTCTGCAAGACGTCACACTGGTCCATTACATTTATGACATTATGCTCATTAGACCTAACAAGGAAGAAATATCAATTACTCTAGACTTATTGTTAAGGTATTTGTGTGCTAGAGTGTGAGAAATTAATGTGACAAACATTTAAGCACCTCAGCGAAATTACTAGGGGTTCAGTGGTGTGAGGTATGTTGAGATAGTCTTTCTAAAGTGGATGATAAGTTGCTACATCTGACCCCTAAAACTAAAAAGGAGGCACAACACTTGGTGGGCCTCTTTGGATTTTGGGGGCACAATATTCCTCGCCTGAGTGTGCTACTCCAGCCTATTTATCAAGTGACTCGAAAAGCTGCTAGTTTTGAGTGGGGCCCAGAACAAGAGAAGGCTCTGCAACAGGTTCAGGTTGCCATGCAAGCCGTACTGACACTTGGGACATATGATCCAGCTGATGCAATGGTTCTTGAAGTGTCAGTGGCAGATACAGATGCTGTTCGGAGTCTTTGGCAGGCCCCTGTTAGTGAATCACAGAGCAGAACCTTAGGATATTGGAGAAAAGCCCTATCATCCTCTGCAGATAACTACTCTCTTTTTGAGAAACAGCTTTTGGCTTCTAACTGGGCCTTAGTGGAGACTGAATGTTTAACCATGGGCAACCAAGTCACTATGCAGACTGAGCTTGCGCATCATGAACTGGGTGCTGTGTGACCCACAGAGTCATAAAGTTGTACGTGCATGGCAGCACTCCATCATTAAATGGAAGTGGTATATATGAGATCTGGCCCAAGCAGGACCTGAAAGCACAAGTAAGTTACATGAGGAAGTGGCCAAAATGCCACGGTCCCCACTCCTGTCACATTACTTTCCATCTCCCAGTCCATACCTACAGCCTCATAGGAAATTCCTTACAATCAGTTGTCTGAGGAAGAGAAAACTCATGCCTGGGTTACAGATGGTTCTGCATGATATGCAGCACCATTCGGAAGTGGACAGATGCATCACTGAAGCCTTTTTCTGGAACCTCCCTGAAAAACAGTGGTGAAGGGAAATCCTCCCAGTGGGCATAACTTTAGCAGTTTATCCACTTGTTCATTTTGTTTGGAAGGAGAGATGGCCAGGTGTGTGATTGTGTACTGATTCCTGAGCTGTGGCAAATGGTTTGGCTGGGTGGTCAGTGACTTGGAAGGAACATGATTGGACTATTGGTGACAAGGAGGAATAGGGAAGAGGCATGTGGATACACCTTTCAAAATGGGCTAAAGAAGTGAAGGTATTTGTGTCTCATGTGAACCCTCACCAAAGGGTGATCATGGAAGAAGAGGATTTTAACAATCAGGTGGATAGCATGACACATTCTGTGGATACCAGATTTGGCTTCCCTGCATGTAATGCTTCTGCCTAAACTACCATCAGTGTACTTACAGAATCCCTTAGTCACTGTCATAGTATCCCACAGAGTATTGCCTTGGATCAAGGAACTAATTTTATAGCAAAAGAAATGCAGCAATGGGCCCATGCTAATGGAATTCACTGGTCTTACCATGTTCCCCATCATCTGAAGCAGCTGGCTTGATATAACTGTGCTCTAAACCAGCATCTGATATATGGTGTTATTTCTCCCATAGCCAGGATTCATTGGTCCAGAAATCAAGGAGCAGAAATGGGAGCGGCACCACTCGCTGTTACCTTTAGTGACCTACTCACAAAACTTTTGCTTCTTGTCCCTGTGAAGCTATGTTCTGTGGGTCTAGAGGTCTTAGTTCCAAAGGGAGAAATGCTCCCACCAGGAAACACAACACTGATTCCATTGAACTGGAAGTTGCAAATGCCACCTGGTCACAATGGGCTTCTCACAATTCTGGATTAGCAGGCAAAAAAAGGAGCTACCATATTGACTTTTGTGACAGATCCTGATTACCAAGGGAAAATCAGATTTATATTGCATAATGGAGGTAAGGAAGCGTATGTCTGGCATACAGCAGATACCTTAGGACATCTCTTAGGATCACCATGTCCTGTGATTAAATTCAATGGAAAATTATAGCAACCCATTTCCAACATAACAACTAATAGCCCAGATCCTTCAGGAATGAAGGTTGGGTCACCCCACCAGGCAAAAACCACAACCAGCTGAGGGACTTGCTGAGGGCAAAGGGAATACAGAATGGGTGGTATAAGAAAGTAGTTTTAAATACCAGCTATGACCACGTGACCAGATGTAGAAAAGAAGACTGTAACTGTTTTTAGTATTTCCTCCTTGTTTTATTATACACGAATGTGTGTGTATATGTATACATATGTATGTATATAAGTATATATATATAAATATATATATATATATATATATATATAGAAAATATTCATGCTTCCTTCCTTCCCTTATTCCCTGAAGTATTAGAAAATATAAGATGTAAAAGCAGCTACGGTGTTTTTGGTTGTACCAAAGTTAGTTGTATCATGTTAGGCACAAGTAAGACTTTATAACTGTGTTTATTTGGAGATTATATATGGTTTAAGGAGATGTGTACAGGTGCCAAGTTGACAAGGGGTGAACTGTGATGGTTAAGGTTATGTGTCAAGGTTAGGTCATAATTCTCAGCACTTTGGCATATGTTATGTAATCATCCTCCATGATTGGTTCTGATACGAGCAGCCAGTAAGTTGAAAAGGGAGTTTCCTTGGGGGTGTTGCCTACATCCAATGTATGTGGATGTTGTGGTAAAGCTCACCCTTTCTGGATACTGCACCCGACTCGTTGTCTTCTGACCTCCAGTTCTTGGGATATGAGCCAGCAGCCTTCTGTCTGACCTGCCAATTTTGGGTTCATCAGCTCCTGTAACCACATGAGTCAGGAGAAACCTCTAGCCTGATGTCTGACCCATGGATTTGGGACTTGCTGGCCTCTACAACTGTGTGAGCCAGTTCTTTGAAATTGATCTCAATCTCTCTTTCTCTTTATATATATGTATACACACACACACACACACACACACACACACACACACACACACGCATATACCTTCACTGGTTTTGGTCCTCTAGAGAACCCAGCCTAAGACATCTAGTATGCAGAAAAAGGTGTTGATTTTTTTTTTACCCACTGCTAAACTTCTTTCTGTAAGCCAGTAGTTCTCAAGGAGGAGTGATTTTGACACCCAGAGAAGATTTGGCAATGACTGGAAATATCGTTGATTGCAGACCACAGACCCTCAAACACAGAATTATCTGGCCCCAAATGTCTATTGTGGCAAAGTTAAGAAATCCTGCTCTAAGTCTTCTTTTCTTGTTAGTGACCTCTCTTCTTTTCCTGCAACTGTTTTTTGGACTTTGGATATCCACACTTTTCACTGTCTCACTCACAGTTATAAATGTTTTAATTTGATTTTTGTGGTCACTTCTGGTTTTGTCTCTCTCTAGATTGTAGTGTACTTATAGAAATCCAATTTCTTTTTGAGCCTGGTAGTTTTACTGAATTTCTATTTGCTTTATCTGGGATGGAGCTCAATATTACAAAATACTGTAGTCATTATAAGGAGGCTTGGTGGCACAGTTGTTAAGTGCTCAGCTGTTAACTGAAAGGTCAGTGGTTCAAACCCACCAGCTACTCTGCTGAAGAAAGATGTGACAGTATGCTTCCATAAACATTACTGCCTTGGAAACTCCATGGGGCAGTTCTACTCTGACATACAGGGTTGCTATGAGTCAGAATTAACTTGACAGCAATGGGTTTTGGTTTATAAACATAGTATTCATGCAAGGTATTTAATAATATTATCACTTATTTCCTTCATGTATCTATATATAGATA
>NW_004444060.1:158637-161353 GCF_000243295.1 Trichechus manatus latirostris | reverse complement strand
GCATATGTTGTGTTTTAGTAAATTTTTGTTATAATTCAAGTTATCATATAACTTTTGAAAATTAACATATCTAATACATTTTAGGAAACGCTAGTGGCATAGTGGTTAAAAGCTACGGCTGCTAACAAAAAGGTCAGCAATTCAAATCCACCAGGCACTCCTTGGAAACCCTGTGGGGTAGTTCTACTCTGTCCTATACGGTCGCTATGAATCAAAATTGACTGGATGGCAACAGGAAATACATTTTAATTTCAATACCATTTTAGTGGACCTCCCTGACTCTATATTTTTTAACAGTTTGCTATTTTCTAAAGGATAAATTGAAACATTTTACTCATATATACCAAAGTTCCGAAACTGTCTTAGCTCGGAAATATAAAATCAAAAAACCAAACCCTTTGCAGTCAAGTCCGACTCATAGGCACCCTACAGGACAGAATAGAATTGCCCCATAGGGTTTCCAAGTCTGTGATCTTAATGGAAGCAGACTGTCACGTTTCTACTGTGGAGCAGGTAGTGGGTTCGAACCACCGAACTTTCAGTTAGCAGATGAGCACTTAACCACTGTGCCACTATGGCTCTTCTTGGAAATAATAAGGTTTTTAAATTACATTTTCTAACTTAACTTTCAAATGTTAGGTAGTTAAAAGATTCTAATATAATCCGGATAAACACTATAATCTAACCATTTTTCATATAGCAACACAATATCATTTCCTTGTCCTTTCTCTCAATGTTGCATCCATAAGGAACACTAGCTCAAATTCCAAATCGTTGATGAATTAATAATTTCCTATTTCATAATTAATTTTTTTTCATTTAATAAATATTTAGTGAATGATTACTGTGTGTCTGGAAGTGTAATAGGTGCTCAAGGTTAAACTAGTGGACTAAATAGGCATAGATCCTTCTTAATAGGGTTTATACTTTAGCTGTGGTTGCATGGATGCCTCTAAGACAAGTTGAATACAGTTGTAAAGGAAGAGACATTTGCAGATGCCTGGTAGGCAACATCTACTGCACAGTTCATTGATTTAGTCTCATTTTCTGGGAATATCATTCACATGGATTCTTATTTTGTTAATTTAAATAAGAAAGATTCTTAAATTCTTTGTTTTAAAAAGGACTCCATCAAAGTCATAGGCTATACTTTTATGCATAAAGGAAGAGGACAATAAACCTAAAGTTCCCTCTCTGGCTTAATATAGGACCTTATAAGTATTGATTTGTTTACAAAAATATGAAAGGTGTTTTAAATATTATTAACATGGTAACTAGTAATTAAAGAAGAGAACCAAGTAGTAAAACAGGCATTTAAGGGTTAAAGATTATACTTTGTAGAGGATAGAAGCAATCTCTGTAGAACATTTGCCTTAAAATATGCCTTTGTTAAACACTGACTTGAACAGGATAATACATTTTTATAAACGTCTTCACATTTAAAAGGCAAGTAAGATTGATGCTTTTGTTAATACTCTCAATTCACCACTTTAACAAAACTAGTTCCTTAATGCAAAATAGTGTCTGCATTTCCATAGCCATAAGGGAGGAAGAAACACTTTCTCCTTTATATCTTTCTGATTTTTTTTTTTCCCCCAAGCAGCTTTGTCAAGCCTAAGCACCAGAATTCCATTTGTTAGCTCTGAAAGAAAAACCTGACTAAGAGAGCTTAATATTTGCAATACAGAACCAGAAAATAATTTTTAACAAATGGGCATTGAAGCATGCAATGCTTTGCTTCTACGTCTTTAAGAGGTTTCTGTATTTTTTTCCAAAATGTGACACTTCTAGTTGTCTGACTTGCCCATCACTGTTCATGCACAGGGTTCTACAATGCCAAGAACCATCATTAGTCATTATGTTGGGTGTTCCATAGTGTTATTCTAATGTTTCAAAAGGAAAAAAAAATTATATAGCTATAGATCCTACCATGGACTACCAGAAGAATGAACAATTGTATATTGGAAGAAGTATAGCCAGAGTGCTCCTTGGAAGTGAGGATGGCAAGACTTCATCTTACGTACTTTGGACCTGTTATCGGGGGGACCAGTTCCTGGAGAAGGATATCATGCTTGGTAAGGTAGAGGGTCAATGAAAAAGAGTAAGACCCTCAACGAGATGGATTGACACAGTAGCTGCAACAGTGGGCTCAAACATAGCAAGGATTTTGAGGATGGTGTAGGACCAGGCAATGTTTAGTTCTATTGTACATAAGGTCACTATGATTTGGAATCTACTTGATGGCACCTAATAAGAATATAGACACTACCATATTAGTTATTTTATCAAAGTGAGGATTATTATAGGCAATAAAGAGTTTTCCAAATATATTAAATTATAATGATTATAGTTAATGTACTAAGTGCTCCTTTTACATAATTTAACTCAAATAACTGTTATAATAGAAGAATGGTGAATTTTAAAATATAATAATTCCTCTTGGAGCAGATTTTTGCATTTGAAATATTGTACTTAATACAACTATTGGAATATTCAAGTCTTATTATTTTATATATTGTCTTCCAAAAAGTGTTTTCATATTTAACCGTATTCTGTTTTCACCAGCCATGTAAATTGTGTAATGAGAAAAAATATTATTCTTAAAATAATAATTTATTAGTAAAGAGTTTAATTTGCAAGGTAAAAATGTATTATTATGCTTGTACGTTGTATAAAAAATGAGTATGTCTATAAATAAATATAGCATGAATGTATA
>NW_004444060.1:157382-158249 GCF_000243295.1 Trichechus manatus latirostris | reverse complement strand
GGCCAGAGCCTTGAAAACCCTATATAGAAGTTCTACTCTACACACAAGTAGGAGGTTGCCATGAGTCGAAATAGACTGGATGGCAACTAACAGTAACTATATATGTACCGTTGCCAACAGGCTCCTGTATTAAAAGTGATTGCAGCAAAGTGAACTTTAACATGAAATTTTAAGCAAGATTGTAAAATGTGGTTTATAATACTACCTACTTTAAAAAGTTTTTGTGAGAATGAACTGTATATAGAAGTCCAAACTTCACTGAAGCCATTGGAAAAAAACAAGGCTCTTGGAATTGACAGAATACCAACTGAGATGTTTCAACAAATGGATGCAATGCTGGAAGTACTCATTCATCTAAATAAAAAAAATTGGAAGACAGCTGCTTGGCAAACTGACAGGAAGAGATCCATATTTAGGCCCTTTCCAAAGAGAGGTGATCCACAAGAATGCAGGAACCATTGAACTATATCATTAATATCACATGTAAGTAAAATTACACTGAAGAAAAACAAAAAAATGGTTGCAGCAGTACATTGCCATGGAATTGCCAGAAATTCAAGCCAGAACAAGGCATATCATTGCTGATGTCAAATGCATCTTGGTTAAAAGCAGAGAATACCAGAAGGATGTTTACTTGTGCTTTATTGACTATACGTAGGCATTTGACTGGATCACAACAAATTATGGATAACACTTCAAAGAATGGGAATTTTAGAACACTTAATTGTGCTCATAAAGAACCTGCACATAGACCAAAGGCAGTCACTGGAACAGAACAGTGGGATACTGCATGTTTAAAATCACGAAACATGTGCATCAGGGTTGTATCTTTTCACCATACTTATTCACTCTGTATGTAGAGCAAAT
>NW_004444060.1:155126-156684 GCF_000243295.1 Trichechus manatus latirostris | reverse complement strand
CATTGAGAATCCTGGCCCAGCCAAGTTGGCACACAACCTTAACCATCATAGGCAAATCTGTTGCAAAAGACCTCTTTAAAGTGTTAAAAAGCAAAGATGTTACTTTGAGGACTAAGGTGTGCCTGACTTAAGCCATGGTATTTTCAATTGCTTTATATGCATGTGAAACCTGGACGACGAATAAGAAAGACGGAAGAATTATTGAATTATTATGGTGTTGGTGTTGAATATTTAATGTACCACGGACTGTCAGAAGAACAAACAAGTCTCTCTTGGAATAAGTACAGCCAGAATGCTCCTTAGAAGCAAGGATGGTGAGACTTCATCTCGTATACCTGGGACATGTTATCAGAAGGCACCCGTCCCTGGAGAATGATATCATGCTTGGTAAAGTAGAGGATCAGCAAAAGAGAGGAAGACCCGCAAGTGATGGATTGATACAGTGACAAAAAGATGGGCTCTAGCACAGCAATAATTGTGAGCATGGTGCAGGACAGGGTAGTATTTCCTTCTGTTGCACAAAGAGTTGATATGACTCAGATCCAACTCGACAACACCTAATAACAATTATAAGCCACATTTTACAATCTTGCTTTAAACTTCATGTTAAAATCCGCTATGTTACAATTACTTTTAAAATAGGAGCCTGTTATGGATTGAATTTTGTCCCCCAAAAATATGTGCTGTAAATCCTAACCCCTATACCTGTGGTTATAATCTCATTTGGGAATGGGTTTTCTTTGTTATGTTAAAGACACCACGTCAGTGTAGGGTGTGTTTTAACCCAATCACTTTTGGGATATAAAAGAGATTAAACAAGCAAGTGATCAAGCAGAGATGGGGGAAGAGAGATCTCAGGCCACATGAGAATCTCCCAGGAGTAGAAGCTCAAAAGAAACAAAGACATTCTTCCAGAGGTGGCATAGAGAGAAAGACTTCCCCTAGAGGTGGCACCCTGAATTTGAATTGTAGCCTCCTAAACTGTGAGAAAATAAATTTCTGTTTGTTAAAGTCACTCACTCATAGTATTTCTGTTATAGCAGCACTAGGTAATTAAGGCAGTCTGTAAGTCCTATTATTTAACATAACTTAGTATTTTAGCTGGCGGAGAGCACTTTAGTCATGCCACAAATATAAAAATCACCTAAACATTTTTTTTTTTAATTTAACTTATTAATGTGTGTGTGTGAGTGTATGTTTCACTTTTGCATCAGAATTATTACATTCCAATACTAGTTGGCTAGTAGTTCAACTAATATTCAAATGTAATTATAGCTTTGTGAATAAATTTTTTACTATATTGGAAGAGTGGGGAGTTTTCTTTAGGTCTTTATATTGTTAAAGAAGTGTGACTATCACTGTAACAAAACTGATTTAAAGTGGGTATTTGCTCCTAAAGTTTTCCCTGATGACTGGGTTGGCATTGTATAAAAATTTTTAAAGCTACTTGTGATGGTTAAGATTGTATGTCAACTTGGCTAGGCCATGATTCTCAGTATTTTTGCTGTTGTATAATGTTGTGATCACTTCCCTGTTGAAATTTGATATACAATCACCC
>NW_004444060.1:116933-149497 GCF_000243295.1 Trichechus manatus latirostris | reverse complement strand
AGGGGAAAAGGAAAACTTTAATATCATTCCAGGTAATTGTGAATATACTTCGATATTACACCAAAACTTGACAAATGATAGTTTCTTAAAGGTTAGTTACAATGAGAACTTGAACCACATTAATAAAATTTCTGGGCTATTATATTAAAATCCACTGGTCTCTCACTTAAAATGGATTTTTAGTCATGCATAATTTTATAACATCATGCACGGTCATTTGGAAAATATTGGCTTACCAAGTTATGTAGAACTTCTAAATGCCAGCATATGACATTTTATAATATCAAAAAATTCATTTTTTAATGATATCACCTGTCACATCAGAACAGAAGCTGTCAAGTTCATGAAGGCAGGAAAGAGTTCTCCATAATCCTAATGTTCTTGCATGTAAATTTTAATAACCATTTACCAGGATTCTAGGGGGTGGAGGGAGAGACACATTTGAGATTTTGTTGAAATAGAATTGAATTTATAAATTTATGGAAAATTGACGTTTGTGTGATATTGAAACTTCCAATACATGAATCTAGTATTCGCTCATACAGGTCTTTATCTTTTTTTAATTTTTGTTGTTGCTACGTGCCTTCAAGTCGGTTCCAAGTCATAGCTACCCAGTGTACAACAGAATGAAATACTGCCTGGTACTGTGCCATCCTTACAACTGTAGCTGTGCTTGAGCCCATCATTGCAGCCACTGTGTCAATCCATCTGATTGAGGATCTTCGTCTCTTTTGCTGACCATCTTCTTTAACAAGCATGTTGTTCTTCTTCAGGGACTGATCCCTCCTGATAACATGTGAAAAGTATGTGAGACAAAGGCCCACCATCCTCACTTCTAAGGAGCATTCTGGCTGTACTTCTTCCAATAAAGATTTGTTCTTTCTTCTGGCAGTCCATGGCATATTCAATATTCTTCACTGACACCATAATTCAAAGGCATTAATTCTTCTTCGGTCTTCCTTATTCATTGTCCAGCTTCTGCATGCATCTGAGGCAATTGAAAATACCATGGCTTGTGTCAGGCACATCTTAGTCCTCAAAGTGATGTATTTTCTCCTTTAATTTTTATTCAGTGATATTTTGAAGCTGCTTCTGTATAGATTTTAGACTTCTTTAGTGAACTAATTTCTGGGTAACATTTTTTTGTTACTATTTTGAGTGGAATTTATTTGTCCTATTTTATTTTCTAATTGGTCCCTACTGGTATATAGGAATGCTATGCTTTTATTGATAATAAGGGCAGTTCTGTTTCTGGTGTTTAAATCTTATATTGTTTATTATAATTTATCTTTTATTTTCATATTGGTTAGAACCTCTGATAAATACTGAATAAAAGGAATGACAGTGATCTTGTTTTTGAATTGAAAGAAATTATTTCTTAGTTTTTATGATTTGCTTGGTGTTTATTATACTTTTAAGTATTAACAAGAATTTTATTATATTTAGAATTATCCCTTTTATTGTTGATAGACTAGAAATTTTTATCATAAAAAGTATTGAGTTTTATCAATTTTGTCTCTTAATGAAATTGATATTTATAAAGGTGATACATATGGATATTTTCATTGCTTAATAAATTACAGCAGTCTATTCCTACATGTCTACATATCCCTGAACCTCAAAGTTTGAGGCAAGTTCAGTTGTCTTCTTGTATGCAGTCCTTATTTCTCAATAAAGACTATTTATTGTTATTTTTGATTTAATGAAAATTACCTATTAACTTATGTCCATGAGATGAGCAATTAGCTAACTTAACAACACTTTCTGATTCCATTTGTTGCCCAGATATAGTCACACCATAAATTTTAGTTATATCATTATTTAAAGTTTGCAGTATAACAACCTATGTGTGACACTAATGAATGCACATAACATTTCCTTAATTGTATGAATCACAATTTACCCTGAATTAATTATTACATAGTTTCTAGTGGTTTAGTAGATATATTCATATAACTAATTTTGTCCCAAAACTTTCTGACATAACAATGCCTCTAAATATAGTGCTGGTAAATATTGTCGATTGGTGCCATCCCATTTTTCTTCCAGCTGAAATGATTGAAAAAGTAAAGAAATACCTGAAATTTTTTGCTCTGAGGGTTCTAGATCTGAATAGGAGTCCTGCAATTATATGCACCTACAGGAAACATGGAATGCAGAGAGAGGGAGAAGATATGTTTCTGTAGTTAATTCTGTTGGCGGACTAGGATATAGAGACTTGAGTATTTGTGGTATTGACACATAACGGACACCTTTTCCTGACATTAGAATCATAATAATTGTCATAGGAAACTGACCTTAATATTTCAGGAATGGCTCCTTATTTCCAACACTGTCTTTTTTGTAAGCATCTAATTCAAGTTAATTCTAAATTTTTAAATCAAAGTTTTTTTCTTTTTGACTTGAACGTTGGCTGATAAGTATTCACACAATAGAATAATGCCTGAGTACTTCCTTCCCATCCTTTGCTCCCCACCCCTAATGTGGATCTCTTTTTCCTGATGTAAAGGACCTGATGCCTTTCCAGGCCATCTCCGACCTTTCTCAACATCATGTTTAATATTCACTTTGACTCTCTTCTTTGCTGCGTACTGATTGCTACAATTCATGTTATCGTCTTTCTTGTTTTTCTTTCTTTTTTGGGGAGGGGGATACAAGACCCAGTAGGTCATTTATGTTTTGAATTTTTTTTCCAGATATTGACATGTCATCTTCTATTGTTCTTATTTTTCACTGTCATCATTATTCCTCAACTTTTTCATAAATTCATAAGAATTATGTTGAGAAATTTTGAGCTAGAATATAAAATTATGTGGACTTCTTATAGTAATAACCTTGAAATTATGGCTTAACTTAGTTCTATGACATTTAAGGGAGTGGTGTTTTTGGAAGCTGTGTTTAAGAAAATAAGAATGGAATGATGTTTCCATGGTGAAGTAAGGTTGAGAAGTGCCCCCTCTCAGAGGTTTCAAATGCATATGTGCATATTTAAGGCTCTAATTGGTCTGTAGTAAATGCATTTAGTTAATGTAATTTTGACTGCTGCTTTCAAAACACATTTGAACTCATAATATTTTAACTCAATAATCCCATTTATATTTGTTAGACTGGTGTTCTGTGGACTACTAGATTTAGAAACGCAGACTCAAAATTTTCATTGATCTTCAAAAATACTTTCCACCATTTAAATTCTGCCCCCCCCACCCCAAAGAGATATGTTGAAGTGCTAGCTACTGTGCCTGTAAATGTAACTTTGTCTGGAGGAATAGAGTATTTCTTTGAATATATTATTGATGAAGTCATACCGGAGTAGGGTGGGTTTTAATCCTAACCTCTTCTGAGTGATGTTTCATAAAAGGGGAGAAGAGAGATGGAAATTGAGCTATACTCAGGGAGAAGACAGACCCCATGTAATAAGAGAAGAAGATGCATCTATGAGAACCAAATAATGCTAAGGATTTCCAGGAGCCACCAGAAATTAAGAAAGAGGCATGGAACAGTTCATCTCTCAAAATCCTCAGAAGGAATTGACAAGGAGGATACCCTGATTTGCACTTATGGCTTCCAGAACTCTGAGAAAATAAGTTTCTGTTCTTTGAAGCCAAGTACTTTGTGATACTTTGTTACAACAGTTCTAGGAAACTAAGACACCATTGTAATATTCATATTTACTTTTAAATTGTGTTCAATACTATGCTTAAGCACATAATATGAATTATGAATAAATATATCTTATAAGGGATATCTAAATTTAATAAACACTGACAGAAATTTTTTTTTTCTAAAACAAAGAGGAAGGGAGAAAAGAACAAATCAGTAGTTTCAACAATCATAGTTAAAATACCTTAGTACTACAAATTTTGTAAGAGACATGAACACGTGATCACGTGTCATGGTCATAAATTGAGGGATCTCCGTATGTGATATCATCAGAGTGCAGTGTTACACTGACATCGAAACTTACACAACACAAACCAGATTTATGATATATTATTTAGTAAAAAGAGTAGGGTGCAAATTAGAACAAATTAGATATTAGTGAAATATCTAAATTTCTTTTACAAGTAAATTTAACAGGCTAAAACTTAAAACAATTCTAAGGCATTAGGGTTATGTATCATTAAAAATAATATAATAATAATGATATTGCTGTCTTATTTTTCCATAAAAAGTGTAAAAAAAAATAAGTTAAATAACCAGATTAAAATTATCACAAGTTAAGTCAGTAAAAATGATGTAAAATATATTTATAAAATACTCAGGGTAATATTTCAACTAAAATACCACTGATCACTTTGAAATTCTAGTAAGTGCCACAGAATTATCCTATGTTTGATTTGTTTTCCATTAACTTTCATAATCTAGATACAACATCCTCTCTGGTCTTCTTTTACCTGTCTGTGTCTAGTGGTATTTTGGTACGTCTAGAAGCACAGTACGGTTCATTAGTTGCTGTCCTTACTTCTTCTTTCCTAACACTCTATTTTTCTTTTTTTTCTGTTAAATTGGAGTTTGAATATTGTTATTTATTTTTTAATATTTGATTGAGTTTTTGGTGAAAGTTTACACAGCAAATTATGTTCTCGTTTAACAATTTGTACACATACTTTTCAGTGACATTGGTTAAATTTTCCACATTGCATCAACATTCTCATTATTTGTTCCATTTCCATTATTCTTGTTTCCCTGCCTGCTCTCTCTGGCCATCTCATCTTTGCTTTAGGATAAATGTTGATGATTCAGTCTCAAATAGACGATCGGTTTAAAAAAAAAAAAAATTTTTCGTATAAAAGGAGCACAGTACTTACAGGTGATATTGTTTATTTTACGAGTCAATCTCTTATTTCATTGAAAGGTAACCTCCAGGAGTAGTTTCAGTTCAAAGTTTCAAGGATATCTCAGGTAATAGTCTCAGGGGTTCCCCAGGTCTCTGCTAGTCTAGTAAGCATGGTCTTTTTTTTTTTTTTTTTTTTTTAAGATTTTTAAGCTTTGTTCTACAATCTCTCCCATTCTATCCAGAATCATCTATAGTGGCCCTGGTCAGAAGAGTTGGTAGTGTTAGCTGGGTACCATCTAGTTCTTCTGGCCTCTGGGTAGGTGAGGCCGTGGTTCATTCAGTCAGTTGGTCCTGCTGACTCGTTTCTTCTTTGATTTCCTTCTTTCCCTTTTGCTCCAGACTAGCAGAGACAAATTGTTGTTAGATGGCTGCTCACAAGCTTTTAAGACCGCAGACACTACTTACCAAACTAGAATGTAGAACAAACTTTGTAGACTATGTTGTGCCAATTGACCAAGATGTTCCACGAGTCTATGGTCCTAAGCCTTTAAACCCAGTAAACCAATACTGTGATGTGTCTGATTACATCTGGGAGGTATCCAGGACTGTACCCCCATGTGCTTTATTATATGTATGAATATATGTTCAACATTCACAAACGTGTGTATAGATATGCTTACAGAAACACCTATATGTGCTTATGTATATACACACATATATATTCCTATAGACATATATGCATACCAGGAATGCAAAGATGGTTCAACATTTGAAAATAAATTAATGTAATTCACCACCTAGATAAAGCAAAGGAAAAGAATCACATGATCATCTCAACTGATGCAGAAAAGACATTTGATAAAATCCAACATATTTTCCTGATAAAAACTGTCAGCAAAATAAGAATAGAAGGGAAATTCCTCAATATAATTAAGGGCATATATGCAAAATCAACAGCCAACATTATTCTAAATAGAGAAAGATTGAGAGCATTCCCTTGAGAACAGGGATGAGACAAGGATGCCCATTATCACCACTCTTATTCGATATTGTACTGAAGTCCTAGCCAGAGCAATAAGGCAAGAAGGGGAAATAAAGAGTATCCAGATTGGAAAGGAAGAAGTAAAATCATCTCTATTCACAGACAGTATGGTCCTATACATAGAAAATCCCAGAGATTCCACAAGAAAGCTACTGGATATAATGGAACGATTCAATGAAGCAGAAAAGTACAAGATCAATATGCAAAAGTCAATTGGGTTCTATTTTTCTTTAACAAAAATTTGTCATGTAGTCTTCAGTTGTTTAGAGATTCATTCTTGATATATTTATTTTGTTACTCTTTTTAGTCTTATCAATGTACTTTCATAGTTACCTTCTAAATTCTCTGTTTCTTGATTCTAGTGGTTAAATTGCTTTGCAACCTGTCTTGATTATCTAGTGCTGCTATAACAGAAATTCTATAAGTGGATGGCTTTAACAGCAATAAATTTATTCCCTGACTCTCTAGTAGGCTACAAGTCCAAATTAAGGGGGTCACCTCCAGGGGAAGGCTTTCTTTCTCTGTTGACTCTGGAGGAAGGTCTTTCTCATCACTCTTTCCCTGGACTAGGAGTTTCTCCGTGCAGGAACCTCGGTCCAAAGGATGCACTCTGCTCCCCGTGCTTCTTTCTTGGTGGTATGAGGTCCCCGCTCTCTACTCCCTTCACTTTCCTTTTATCTCTCTTAAGATAAAAGGTGGTGCAGGCCACACCCCAGGGAAACTCCCTTTACATTGGGTCAGGGATGTGACCTGACCAAGGGTGTTACATCCCACCCTAATCCTCTTCAACATAATCCAGTCTTGCCTCATTAACCACAGGCAGAGATTAAGATTTACAACATATAGGAACATCAATCACAAAATGGAGGACAAGCACACAATACTGGGAATCATGGCCTAGCCAACTTGACAGATATTTTGAGGGGAGACATTTCAATTTATGACACAACCTTAAGTCCTTACTGTTTTATCTTGGTCTAAGAGTGTGTGTATGTGTGTTTTCTTGAACATAATACAAACAATAGAAATTTCACTTACTTTGACTTCACAAACAACATATAATATTTAATTATTTTGACTTATTTTTCTTTCCTTTAGGTTGACAAGAATTATACTATTAATTAT
The DNA here is from genome assembly GCF_000243295.1 of Trichechus manatus latirostris. Classification (NCBI taxonomy): domain Eukaryota; kingdom Metazoa; phylum Chordata; class Mammalia; order Sirenia; family Trichechidae; genus Trichechus; species Trichechus manatus. Next base: position 142,553 of record NW_004444060.1, on the reverse strand, counting down.
TATATTTCATTATGCAATCTGATTCATATTTTATCAGCCATTTTAACTGATCTGTTTGTTGTTGCTGTTGCTATTTGTTGTTGTAAGCTTTCAATATTTTTCTTTCCTATTAGGTTTGTTATTATGTAAGATTACATCATACTTTAAACAGCTGATATGTTCAAGGTTGAGCACCTGAACTAAAATGGAATAATAGGTTCCTTTGCTGAGATTTTTTATTTGGTACCAGTGAAGTCACCTCAGTCTATCTGTAGTGGATACGCCTATGAAAGGTGAATTTCAGACATGTTTTGTGGGCCATGCCTTCCATAATGTAAAGTAAGCCATGTGTGGCATGAGAGAAGAAAGAAACAAAGATATTAAAAAGAATGTCTCGATGAATCCCCTGTTTCATTTGCTCCTGGATCTAGCCCATTTCTGTTCTTGAGAACTATGAACAATTATGTTGTGATTCCATCATGAATTTAAAATACAGCTTCATATCGTTATAATTACTACAGATGTCTTTTTGTTGTTGTTACTACTTTCTTTTGCCTGTTTCACTACTATGGATTTTATACAGATTATTTCTTTAAGTGGAGCCCTAACTGTCTTAAGATATGATATTAAAGATAATTAATATCATTTAGCACCATCACTGAGCAATCTGAGCCATGCAGGCCATAGTGCTGTGCAGGAGTATAGTGGCTTCTTGCTGCACCAGATAAAAATCTTTGTTTGATGAACCATGGAGAGGGCTAAAGGATACTCATAAGAAGTTGGAAAGCAATCCAGACAGTTGGAGCAGAGGCTACAACTCTCTGATACAGAATTATTTCAATATTTCAATAGCCAGTGCTGCTACTTAACTGCTAAACAGCAGGCTCACTTGTAACTATGGAGACTGTTATTTAAACACCCACTTACCTTACCTTAACTGGGGAAAGTCACCTCCATGATGACATCTTCATTACCTTGTGCTGCCTTAATTTAAAAAAAAAAAAAAATACTAAAATTGGGTGGCTTTAAAGAACAGAAATTTATTTTCTCACAGTTTTGGGAGTTAGCAATTCAAATTCATGGCATTGGCAGGGCTAAGCTCTGTCCACTCTAGGAGATCATTCCTTTTCTCTTTCAGTTCTTAGCATTCTTTGGATTCTAGTCGGATCTTCATGTTGTGTCTTCCTCTCATGGTGTGTATGTGTGTGTGTGTGTGTGTGTGTGTGTGTGTCTATTTCCGTGTCTGTTCTTCCACTTTATAAGACATTACTCAGAGGGATTAGCTTTAAGACTCACCCTACCCAGGTATGACCCTATTAACTTAACAAAACAGAAACCTAAAAAAGAAAGAGCATCATATTCACAGGTATAAGGGTAAGGACTTCAACATATCTTTTAGAGAAACCCAGTTAAATCTATAACACTTGCTATGATGGTGTGGTTAATTTCTATTGGGGGGGTATATTTAATCTTAAAAAAATGAGTAAGAACATCTGTTGGGCTTAACTTGCAGCATTTGAGTAATTAATGTAGACTGTATATGTCTAGAAAAATCATTTGTTATTATTAACAGTATTAAAGTAAGGTTATCAGGCTAAGTTGTTGGAATATGACCAATATGAAGTTAAAACGATATTGACAATGAGATTGAAAACTGAACAATTATTATTTTTATGCTGATGCATTATATTATTGGATCCAGCTTTATGCTCATAACTATGCTTGAAACATGTTAATGAAAACGATCTTTTCAAGACAGGAGATTCTGAGCTTTGCATTTATAAAAAACAAGAAATATTTCACTTATTATAAACCAATGTATATTTCTGTAGAATTTTTTTCCATTTAAGGAAGATATAAACTAGATAAATATTTTATGTCAGCAAAAAGGGAAGCAGTAATTTACCCGGGATTATAAGCAATTTCTATTAAATAATAAGTAAAGAAATAGGATACAGGAAAAAATAGGTACATGAAGCTCATTAAATTTCCCATAAAAAAAGATAAAGCACAGATTAAGATAATAAAATCAAAAATTTATGTGTGAGCTTTACAACAAAACACTATGTTGTAAGCTGAATGATGGCCCCCAAAAATGTCCAGGACGTAATATCTCAAACCTGCGAATTAATGATATTATATATGGTAAAAGGAGCTTTGCAAATGTGCTTAAAGATTTTGAGATGGCAAGATATTGATGATGACCTAAATATAATCATATCTTTGTAAGAATGAAATAGAGGGAGATTCAATACAAAGTAGAAGATGTGGAAGCAAAAGTTGGAGAAATGAGAGAAAGTGTCACAAGCAAAGAAATTCAGGTGCACTCCATAAGCTAAAAATGGCAAGTGAACAGATTCTCCTCTCACCATGCAGAAGGAACACTCCTGCTGACATATCGATCTAAACCTAGTCCAAATGGTTTTGGACTTCTGGCCTCCAGAACTATAAAAAAATAAATTTGTGTTGTCTTAGAACATGAAGCTTGTGGTAAAATGTTATCGTACCCACAGGAAATTAATATACTGCATAACAATGTATCTCCACAAACCTCAAAACATGAGTGGGTAAGAACCAATCACCACCAGCCTCAAGAACCTCATGGTATCAGAATCTGTGCATGAAGAAAGGAGGAATGGCATAGGAATCTGTTATAGTCCTTGGGTCTAGAGAGCCCACATATCACCATAATGCACTCCTCAAAAGTCTGAGAGAATCAGCACAAAGCAGAGGAGACAACACAGGCTAAAATTTACAGAGAGGGCCCTGGAAACCAAAGGAAGATCTACTGGGGTTAAAGCTGTCTCAAAATCTAATTACAAATCAAAGTACCATTCAGTGATAGAAGAGAAACCTCTGAGAGCGGAATAAAAACTAAGCAAGACAGGAACAATAGATGCAATAGAAAGAACATGCTCAGATAAAAGGATGGAAATCTCAGAAAGTAGAAAATCCTATGTCCATGATTTGGTGAAAAGAAAACAAAAGCAAGCTGAAACAAAATTTATACTATAATCCGGAAAATAAGAACACTGGCTGTTCAATGAAATTAAGGTTTTGACAGCATTGCCCATGTATCTTTAACAGATAGACAACTCTTTTTGATATACATATTCCGAAATATTTCAACAAAATTATGTGATATCTGTAATTTGCTTCAAAATAATCTGGTGCTAGAATTGGGATGGTAAAAAATGTTTGGAGGAGGTGGTACACAACAATTTAGCCATAAGTTGATAACTCTGGAGTATGTGAAGTTTCATTATACAATTCTTTCTACTTTTTTATATGATTAAATTTTCCAGAAGGTGTTAAAAAAGGAAGAAAAAGTAAAAAAGCTTACCACAGTACTTGGAATGGAATAGACAAGAACTAAAGTAAACTATACACTCAAATATTTATTTGCAGCATCTTTAGTTATCATATTATATTGTTTAAAATCTAATTATGAATAAGAACCTTAAAAAAAGATATCATTTTGAAAACAGTACACGTTTACTTGAAATCTGCAGTTAAGTCAATGGAGTTTTTCCTGTTATAGATGAAAGATTTTTTCCCTATTTTTATTGTGTATCTATTTGTCCTAAAAGTAATTTTGGTGCTGATTACTCCATTTTTATTAAATCAGATGTCACCATGAAAAAATCAAAATGAGATGATCATGGTCAAGCGTAGACTATCCTTAGAATAGAATAATAAAAAGACAAAAGGCCCCACGGAAGAAAAATTTCAATTAATTTAAAATTTCAGATGAAAAATAGCATCTTTCCACATGATGTCAAAACATGCAGTCCAGAGAATTATCTTTCTGTTTTCCTCTGTAACACACCAAACTTACATATGTGTTACAGGCACTTTTTTAGGGGGTGGTGGTGATCATTTCTGATGTTCCATCATTGTATGTGCACATCACATGAGGAAAATATTCCTAAACTTTGGTCCATGAGCTACATTTTAGAGGGACTATAAATAGTTCTACGTTGCATACAACAATTTTTATGTTTGAGTGCATCCCGACCCCCCACCCCCACCCCAAGGGAAAAAGATTCACAAAATGCTCCAAGTTATCTATGATCCCAAAAGAAAGAGATGTTATTTTCCTGCTGTATTATATATATGCTAAAATAAACTTGTTTTGGTCTTAATAAAGCACATTATGTTACAACATCTAAACTAACTGCCTATTTTAAACTGTAAAAGGTTATGGATAACAGAAATGAGTGTTTTACCTTGTAAGAATTTCTTCTTGATGCTTAAATTTAAATAAAAAGAACACTTAAGAAATGTATTAGCCCAAGTTGTAGGCAACAACAACTAACTTGTCTTTGTGCATTAGCCTAATACCATCTCATTAAAACACTTTCAAGAAAAATGTGATACTGTAAAAAATAAATTAAAAAAAATGATTCTCAAGAGTAAAAATAAGTCACTAATAGTTAGATTTTACAAAAAGAAAACTGCTATGGAATAAAGCTTTCAAATTCAATTAGCCATTGTCTTAGTTTCTCAATGCTTGTACAACGGAAATAGTACAGGTGGGTGGCTTTAACGAACAAAAAATTATTTTCTTACATTTTAGGAGGCATGAACTCCGAATTCAGGGACTGAAGACTGAATTCAGAATTGCCCCATAGGATTTCCTAGGCTATGTAGTCTTTACGGAGGCAGATCGCCAGGTCTTCTCTCCTGCAGAATCTCTGGTGGATTCGAACAGCCAAACTTTCAGTTAGTTGGCAGCAAGTGCTTAACCATTGTGCCATCCAGGCTCCTTTTCTACAGTTATAAAAAAAAAACAAAAAAAACGTGTCCATTGCCTTCAAGTCTATTCCAACTTATAGTGGCCCTAAACCCTGGTGGCGTAGTGGTTAAGTGCTAAGGCTGCTGACCATAAAGGTTGGCAGTTTGACGCCACCAGGAGCTCCTTGGAAACTCTATGGGGCAGTTCTACTCTGTCCTAGGGTCGCTATGAGTAGGAATCGACTCAACGGCAAAGGGTTTTCTTTTAAATAGGGCCCATAGGGTTTTCCAGGAGCGGCTGGTGGATTGGAGCTGCCGACCTTTCAATTAGTAGCTAGCTCTTAACCACAGTGCAACTATAGGGATTAGTATTCACAGCACATATTTTTGGGAGACGTAATTCAATCCATAATAGCCATCATTATTTCAAACCCTGGAGAAAATTCCTTTCACACAATAGTACTTTTATACATTTATGCATTCATTCATTCAACAAATATTTGTTGATCATCTACTATATGCCAATCACCGTGAGAACATGATGAGCAAGAGAGAAGTCCTCCCAGAGCTTGCAGCCCAGTAAGAAACAGAAGCAAGTAAATTTTCTATCAAAATGCAGTGTGAAATGTTGTGAAATAAGAGTTTGTTATTGCTAGATGCTGTCCAGTTGATTTTCTACTCAAAACAATCCCACATGACAGTAGAACAGCCCGCATAGGATTTCCTACACTGTAGTCTTTACCTGAGTAGATGTTTCTCTCGAGGAGCCACTGGGTGGGTTTGAACCTCCAACCTTTAGATTAGCAGCCTAGGGGTTAAACTTTGCATTCCCAGGGCTCCTTGAAGTAAGATGTAGAGGCTATTAATCCCTTCTTCGTGAGACAGGGAAGGTTTCTTTTGTGAAATGACTTCAAAGCTGACACATGAAGGATATGTTAGAGTTAGCCAGAAAAAAGATAGTGTGAATGTGAGTTTGTGTGTCTGCCCAGGTGAACATGTGTATATGTGTATAGGAGGGGCAGAAAAGTTCAAAGGTAAGAAACGGTGTATATAAAAGATTTGAAGATAAAAGGGTTTTAGTTAAGACTGATTTGAATATTCTAGAAAAGCCAACTGCATTTCTTCCTGGTACTTGCAACTTTGTCATGTAGAGCCAGTCGTCATTGTCAGAAAGACTGGATTCAGGGTGCACTCTAGTGACTTAACCTCAAATCTCACTTAGTGCCAACCTATTTTCCAAAAGTGGCCTTCCTTCCCCAAAATATTACCTGTTCCACAGGCTCTCCTACAATATGATATTATTTCCCTCTCCTCCGTCAAGAGGTAGAATCTATTTATCCATGCAGGTTTCTGCTGTTTCTTTGACTTCAACCTTAAAAAGGTGGCAGAAGTGAGACAGTGCTAACTGTGGGCCAAGCCCTTAACTGACCTGAAAACTTCTACTTCCTGCTCATGGAAAACAGCTGCCATGGCAACAAGGTCAAATAGCCTGTGACTATCAAGTAAGAAGCCAGGTCATGTGGAAGGTCTTGGAGGATGTGACAGCATGTGGAGAAATGGAGAGAGAGGCCAAGGAGCCAGAGGTGAGTGCTTCTGAACTGAGGAAAATAGAGAATATTACCTACTCCTTGCCCTAAAAATCAAAAACCCATTGCCGTCGAGTTGATTCCGACTCATAGTGACCCTACAGGACAGAGTGGAACTGTCCCATAGAGTTTCCAAGGAGTAGCTGGTGGATTTGAATTGCCAACCTTTAGGTTAGCAGCTAAGGTCTTAACTACTACGCAACCGGGGCTCCCTTGCCCTAAAGGAGTTTACAATTTAATAGCAAAGATAGAGTGGTAGAGTACACAAGGACTATAATACAAGCATAATGTATGTACATCACAGAAGGTTTTAGCTGAAAAGAGATTTAAATCATATATTCCAGTAAACCTCTTTAAAGTCATAGGGAATTAGCAGTGCTGTCCCTCCCAAAGTGTTCCCTGATTTACTGCACTTGGCCTGGAGCAACTCCTCGGCAATTAACTAGAAACTAGAACTTTTTAGGATGTGTGCCTCCAGGGGCTACTTTCTCAGAAATACTTATCCTTTCTTACTGCTCTATGAGGTTTCATGTACTTGTAAAATAGTAGGGACAGATAAGGGGTTAAGAAAATAATGTCTTATTCTTATGTCTATTTTTCTTCCTAGCCCAAAAGTTTCCTGTAGTAGTCTTTAGGAATATTTGATATTATTCTTCCACTGGTCAGGTGTAATTATCAATTGAAGGATTTTTTGTAAGACACATGGCTAAATGATTTTAGTCATTGCCGTAAATCATTATGACTTAGTGTCAGCAAAAAAAAAAATTACAATGTATATTTTCACAACTTCATTCTCAAGTTCCCCCACCCCATTATCATCTTTCTCTTTCTCATTAGTTGAATTTGGTTTTTATATTTATAATTCCTCAGCGCTTTTGTATTTGTATCCAATCGTAATTCCTTCCTTCCAATTTCAGATGACTCCCTCTCTTTACAAAGTATAAACTCATTGGTTATTCCCTGTCTTTTATGCTTTCAAATTTTCTGCAGGGCATTTTCCTGTAGCTTAAAAATATGTTCTTCCATCTTAAAATAATAAATGAAATTTCCATTAACCATGAATCCTCCTTTAATAACTAGACTGTTTAATTCCACTAAAGCATTGCTACAAATCTTTGCCTCCCCTTCTTTATTCCAAAGTCACCTCCACAACCCATTCAATATCCTTACTACTAAAATGACTCCAGTCACCACTAACTTCCTAACTACTAATATTGATTGATTCACTTTAGTCTTTTTTTTTTCATTGATCTATGAAATATTTGGAGTCCTGGTGGCACAGTGGTTAAGAGCTCAGCTGCTCACCATAAAGGTCAGCAGTTCGAATCCACCAGCTGCTCCTTAGAAACCCTGTGAGGCAGTTCTACTCTGTCCTATAGGATCGCTATGAGTTGGACTAGATGGCAATGGGTTTTTTATTTTTTTAATTAAGTATTTGGCACTGATACCAAAACCAAACCAAATCAGTTGCCATCCAGTTGATTCTGATTCACAGCAACCCCATTTGTTTTAGTGGAGAACTATATTCCATATGTTTTTCAATAGCTGTAATCTTTCAAAAGTGTATCACTGGGCCTTTTTTTCCAAGGCACCTTTGGGTGGATTCGAACCACCAATCTTTTGGTTAGCAGCCAAGCACTTAATCATTGGCAATGATAGTCTACCATCTCTTCTGTATTTTAGCCCTTTCTGATTGCTTCTTGTGGGGCCCTGGTGGCACAGTGGTCAAGAGCTCAGGCAGTTTGAATCCACCAGCTGCTCCTTGGAAACCCTAAGATGCAGTTCTACTCTGTCCTATAGGATCACTATGAGTCGGAATCTACTTGACGGCAAGTTTTTGTTTCTTTAATCGTTCCTTCTTTCTCTTTTGTGGCCACTATTCCCCTGCACGCATAAGTGGAAAGATAATGTGGAACAAAAGTAATTAGTGCTTCTGCTTGCAAGATGTGAGAGAATGCACAAAACATGCAGAAATGTCTCCAAACAAGATAAAGTCAAGACTCTTTAGCTTAACATATGAAATTCTTCCTGACCTTGCCCCACAGCCTGCATCTGTCCATACCCATATAATAAACTTCTATGTTCTATTCATATTAAAATCTTCGGTTAACATTTATTTCTAGAACTTTAATAGTTATCTTTGTCATTAGTTTGAAATATTTTCTCCACTTATCTTTCAATCTTAGCCCAATGAATTTACTTTTCTCTGTAACTGTTGACTATTGCCCTTCCTTGTAAAATCAATCATCATATTGCACCCAGAAGTTATGCATCTTCTGTCATGAATTATCAGTCTCTGCTTACCTGTATCATAAAAACCTGTGTCAGATATCTCATCTTAAAACAATAACAGTAGCATCAATAACAACAGTAATAGCAACCACTAAAATAACAAAACTCAATTGCTGTCTGGATACCACAAATCTCTCTAGTTACTCTATAGTTTTGTTGTTTCTTTTCATGGTAAAACTTCTATAAAGGCCTGTTAATTCCTGGTATTGTCATTTTCCCAATTCCATTTCTCTTTCTGCCTCTTGAAAGTGACTTTCATTTCTACTCTTGCAAAGACACTGTTCTTATAAATGTTGACAGCTCTCCCAGTTGTCAAATTCAAAATACACTACTTAATCTTCATCTCCTTGACATCTTTGATCATTGATTCATTCATTAACCATTTTCTGCACCTAGATTTTGTAACAGTTGCCTGGTTTTCCTCTTAGCTCAATGGCTACTCCTTATCAGTCTACTTACATGGACTTCTCCTTTCTTATGTGTATTCTAAACAATGGTGGCTCCCATGGTTTGTTCGCAGATCCCTTTCTCTTCTGTACCTACATTGTCTACTACTATCTCTGTAATTGTATAGTTGTGAAGACCATCTATGTGGTGAAAACTCCTAAACCTAATACCTCTATTTTAACTACTACCCAAGTGCCAAACACATTCTACTTTATGACTATAGACAACCACTCAGAAGTTTACAGCCATCTTGAATTTAACACCTCCAAAACAAAATTTTGTTTGTTGCTCCCTCCAAATCTGTCTCTCCCCTTAATCTTCCCAGTTCATTGAATTGCAGCATTAATCAGCCAGTTCATCCCAAAAGTTAAAAGTAATTTTTTCCTCCCCTTCTCCCATTGCCTGCACCCAGTTATCAGTAAACCCTGCAACATCTTCTTCCAAAATACACCCAATTCATCTCATCTGCTTTTCCCCACTGTTGCATAGTCAGAGTGGTAGATTTTGTAACAGGTTTTGTAACAGTTGTAATAGTTGACATCATAGTCAGAGTGGTAGCCATTTGTCATCTTTAATATTATTTAATTTCATCTTCTTAATCTACATTTGTCACTGTCAATTTCCCACATAAGAGCTAGATGATATTTTGAAACTATAACTTAGGTAAAGTCACTCTGCAGATAAAACCATTATATGACTTTACATTGCATTAACAATAAAATCCAAACTCTATCATAAACTACAAGACCATTTTTAAAAAATATTTCATTGTATTTTAGGTGAAAGTTTACCCAGTGAATTCGGTTCCCATTTAACTATCTCTATACAAATTGTTCCGTGACATTGATTGCAATTCTCACAATGAGTCACCACTCTCATCATCTCCATTCTGCTTGTTCATTTTCCATTAATCTAACTTCCCTTCTACTTCTGGCCTTCTTATCTTTACTTTTGAGTAAATGTTGACCATTTGGTCTCATATAGGTAATTGTTTAAGGGACACATTACTCACGGGTGATATTGTTTATTTTATAAGCCAATCTATTATGTGGTTGAAAGATGACCTCTGTGAGTTGTTTCAGTTCCAGGCTAAAGGGATATCCAAGGGTAATAATCTCGGGGGAAGGCCATTTTTCATTTGACTCTGAAGTATGTTTTCAACTATGTCATGCTTGGATTTTCTCTGATTACTGTTGTTGTTGTTAGGTGCTGTCAAGGCAGTTCTGACTCACATCAACACTATGGACAACAGAATGAAAGCTGCGTGGTCCTGTGTCATCCTCATAAAAGATGCTGTGTTTGAGTCCATTGTGGAAGCCACTGTGTCAATCCATCTCGTTGAGAGTCTTCCTCTTTTTCACTGACATTCTACCTCTAATCACTAACTCACCCAAAATAGCAGATCCCTGCTGCCTGAATCTGTCTTCCTTCATTCTTTTCACTCCTGCCTAGAAACATATTTTGACAGGAGCTGCAACGGGCATCTTGTGTAACTACTCCTATGCATTGTCCTTGTTCTCTTTTCTTTTAAATTTGCGTTCCTTTTTCTTCCCTTCCCTACTGTATCTGCCTTTTCTTGATTTAATTAAGCATTTAATAACTTTCCATTTTTAGTCCTGTCTTGGCTCATGGTTAAGAGTTACCATTGCTAACCAAAAGATCAGCAGTTCAAATCCACCAAGAGCTCCTGGGAAACCATATGGGACAGTTCTACTCTGTCCTATAGGGTCACTATGAGTCAGAATCAACTCAACAACAATGAGTTTTTTGTTGTTGTTGTTTTTAGCTCATACTTATTCAATCTGTATGTTGAGCAGATAATCCGAGAAGCTGTACTATATGAAGAGGAATTCGGCATCAGGACTGGAGGAAGACTCATTAACAACATACATTGTGCAGACACAAACTTGCTTGCTGAAACTGAAGAGGACTTGAAGCACTTATTGATAAAGATCAACGACTATAGCCTTCACTATGGATTATATCTCAACATAAAGAAAACAAATATCCTCACAATTGGACCAATTAGCAGCATCATGATAAACTGAGAAAAGATTAAAGTTGTCAAGGATTTCATTTTACTTGGATCCACAATCAATGCTCACGGAAGCAGCAGTCAAGAAATCAAACCACAAGTTGCATTGGGCAAATCTGCTGCAAAAGACCTCTTCAAAGTGTTAAGAAGCAAAGACATCACTTGGAGGACTAAGACGTGCCTGACCCAATACATGGTGTTTTCGATCATCTCATATGCATGTAATAGCCGGATAGTAAGTAACGAGGACCGAAGATGAATTGATGCCTTTGAATTATGGTGTTAGCAAAGAATACTGTATATACCATGGACTGCCAGAAGAAAGAAAAAAATCTGTCTAGGAAGAAGTACAGCCAGAATGCTCATTAGAAGCAAAGATGCAAGACTTTGTCTCACGTACTTTGGACATGTTATCAGAAGGGATCAGTCACTGGAGAAGGACATCATGATTGGTAAAGTAGAGGGTTCTGAAAAAAGAGGAAGACCCTCAATGATATGGATTGACAAAGTGTGTGCAATCATGGGCTCAAGCATGACAATGATTGTGAGGATGGCGCAGGACTTCACAGTGTTTTTTCTGTTGTACATAGGGTCGCAGTGAGTCAGAAGTTACTAGACAGCACCTAACAACAACTTAGCTCATCAATTATGCTTGTTTTAAGTTTTTTTTTCAGTCGTTGCCCTAAAGTTTGCAATATACATTTAAAATTAATTTAAGGCCACATTTACATAACAATATACCATTTATATAACAATATAACATTCAACATTGTTGTTGTTGTTATGTGCTGTCCAGTTGTTTCTAACTAAGAGCAGCCCCATGCACAACAGAGCAAAACACTTCCCGATCCTGCGCCATCCTCACCATCATTGCTATAGTTGAGCCCATGGCTGCAGCCACTTTGTCAATCTATCTCGAGGGTCTTCCTCTTTTTAGCTGACCCTTTACCTTACCAACCATGATGTCCTTCTCCAGGGACTGGTGCCTCCTGATAATATGTCCAAAGTAAGTGAGATGAAGTTTCAGTATCCTCGCTTCTAAGGAGCATTCTGGCTGTACTTCTTCCAAGACAGATTTGTTCATTCTTTTGGCAATCCACAGTATACTCAGTATTTTTTGCCAACACCATACTTCAAAGGCATCAATTCTTCTTCCCAAAAACCAAAAAACCCATTGCCATCGAGTCAGTTCTGACTCATAGCGACCCTATAGGACAGAGTAGAACTGCCCCATAGAGTTTCCAAGAAGCAACTGGTGGATTTGAACAGCTGACCTTTTGGTTAGCAACGACAGCCCTTAACCACTACGCCACCTGGGTTTCCAAACTTTCTTCAGTCTTCCTTATTTATTATCCAGCTTTTGCATGCATATGAAAAACAACAACAAAAATGAAAAAAAAAATAGTTGCCAGCAAATCCATTCTGACTCATAGGAACCTCTAACACAAAGTAGAACTGCCCCTTAGGGCTTCAAAGGAATGACTGGTAGATTCCAATTGCTGACCTTTTGGTTAGCAGATAAGTTCTTAACTACTGTGCCACAATTGAAAATACCATGGCTTGGATCAAGTACACCTTAGTCCTCAAGGTGACACTTTTGCTTTTTAATATTTTTAAAGGTGTGTTTTGCAGTAGATTTGCCCAGTGCAATACATCCTTTGATTTCTTGACTGCTGCTTCCATGGCATTGATTGTGGATCCAAGTAAAACGAAATCCTTGACAACTTCAAACTTTTCTCCGTTTATCATAATGTTACTTATTGCTCCCGTTGTGAGGATTTTTGTTTTAAGTTGAGGCGTAATCCATACTGAAGGCTATAGTCTTTGATCTTCACCAGTATGTGCTTCAAGTCCTCTTCACTTTCGCCAAGCAAGGCTCTGTCATCTGCATAATGCAGGATTTTAATGAATCTTCCTTCAATCCTGATGTCCCATTCTTCTTCATATAGTCCAGGTTCTCAGATTATTTGCTCAGCATACAGATTGAATAAGTATGGTGAAAGGATACAATCCTGACACACATTTTCCTGGATTTAAACCAAGCAGTATCACCTTGTTCTGCTCGAATGACTGCCTCTTGGTCTATGTACAGGTTCTGCATGAGCACAATTAAGTGTTCTGGTATTCCCAATTCTTTGCAATGTTATCCATAATTTGTTATGATCCACACAGTCCAATGCCTTTGCATAGTCAATAAAACAAAGGTAAACATCTTTCTGATATTCTCTGCTTTCAATCAAGATCCAATGACATCAGCAATGAGAGTCCTCATTCTACCTCCTCTTCTGAATCTGACTTGAATATGCAGATATTCTTTTTCTTCATAATTTTACTTGCATATTATATTAATGATATTGTTCAATAATTTCTACATTCTGTTGGATCACTTTCTTTGGAATGGGCATGAATATAGATCTCACCCAGCTAGCTGACTAGGTAGCTGTCTTCCAAATTTCTTGGCATAGATGAGTGAGCACTTCTAGAGTTGTTTTGGTTTTTTGAAATGTCTCTATTGGTATTCCATCAATTCCTAGGACCTTGTTTCTCCCCATTTCTTTCAGCACACCTTGGACTTCTTCCTTCAGTACCATCAGTTCTTAATCATATGCTACCTCCTGAAATGAGTGAATATTAACCAATTCTTTTTGGTATACTGATTCTCTGTATTCCTTCCATGTTCTTTTGATGCTTTGAGTGTCATTCAATTTTTTGCCCATAGAATACTTCAATATTACAAATTAAGGCTTGAATTTTTTCTTCCGTTCTTTCAGCTTGTGAAATGCAAGGATATTTTTCCTTTTTGGTTTTCTAACTCCAGATCTTTGCCCATTTGATTATAATATTTTTCTTCTCAAGCTGTCCTTTGAAATCATCTGTTCAGCTCTTTTACTTCATTAGTTCTTCTATTTGCATTAGCTACTCTGTGTTCAAAAGCAAGTTTCTGAGTCTTTTCTAACATCCATTTTGGTCTCTCCTTTCTTTATTGTCTTTTTAATGACTTCTTGCTTCTTTTTTTTTTTTTTTATGTAAGATGTCCTTGATGTCATCCACAACTCATTTAGTCTTCGATCATTAGTTTTCAATGTGTCAAATCTGTTCTTGAGATAGTCTCAAAATTCAAGTGCGACATACTCATGGTTGTACTTTGGCTCTCTTGGATTGTTTTAATTTCCTTCAGCTTGAACTTGAATTTGCATATGAGCAATTGATGTTCTGTTTCTCAGTTGGCCTCTGGTCTTGTTCTGATGATATTGATCTTTTCCATCTTCTCTTTCCACAGATGTACTCAATTTGATTCTTATGTATACCATTCAGTGAGGTCTACTTTATAGTTGCCATTTATGTTGTTGAAAAAAGGTATTTGCAATGAAAAAGTTGTTCTTCTTGTAACATTCTATCATGCCATCTCTGACATATTTTCTGCTACCAAGATCATATTTTCCATTTTGATCCTTCTTTTCTGTTTCTAACGTCTGCATTTCAATCATCAGTGATTATCATTGCAAATGATTACAGTTTTTATCAACTTCAGACTGCAGACGGTGATAAAAATCTTCAATTCTTTCATCTCTGGTATTAGAAATTGGTGCATAAATTTGAATAATAATCATATTAACTGGTCTTCCTTGTAGGCGTATTGATAATATTCTATCACTGACAGTGTTTACTTCAGGACAGATCCTGAAATGTTCTTTTTGAGGATGAACATGATGTCATTCCTCTTCAATTTGTCATTCCCTGCAGAGTAGACCATATGATTTTCAAACTCAAAATGGCCAATACCAGTCCATTTCAGCTCACCAATGCCTAGAAAATTGATCTTTATGTGTTTTGTTTCATTTTTGAGGACTTCCAATTTTCCTAGATTCATAATTCATACATTTCATGGTCAGATTATTTATGGATGTTTGCAGCTGTCTCTTCTCATTTTAAGCCACTTTACATCAGCAAATGAAGGCCCTGAAAGCTGTACTCTATCCACATCATTAAGGTCAACTCTACTTTGAGGAGGCAGTTCTTCCCCAGCTATATCTTGAGTGCCTTTCAACCTGATGGGCTCTTCTTCCAGCACTGTATCAGACAGTGTCCTGCTGCTATCCATAAGGTTTTCACCATCCAATTTTTTCAGAAGTACATTGTCAGATTCTTCTTCCCAGTCTGTCTTATCTGCAGTATCTGCTGAACTCTGTCCTTCATGGTGACCCTGCTGGTATTTGAATTACCAATAGCATAGCTGCCAGCATCACAGCAACATGTAAGCCACTACAGTATGTCAAACTGAGAAACGAGTGCTGGCCCTTCTACAAAGAGAGCAGATATCTCTTAACAGAGTATTCCCAATTCCTTCCACCTGTGTCTCATAGCATTGCTGTCATTCATTTCATTATCCATATGCTGTAATTACCCAATACGTTTGCTGCTGTTATTACTTTTAACCAACAAGTGTCTAGTAGATCAATTAAAAATAACAAGCATATACAAAGTTTTTTTTTTTTTTTTAAAGCACCATTAATCCCTTCTCTGAAGCTCTTCCTTTCTTTTTGTCAATTTGAGTTTCTGACCTATGTAACTTTCTTTCCCTATAGAAAACGTCTTTTCCAAACTATTCTACTGGTTACAGATTACCTCAGCTTTTGTTTTCTGGGAGAGACCTTATTTCTTTTCACCTTTGAAGGAATATATCTCTGGATTCAGAATTGTAAGTGGTTGATGTTTTCTTTCAAACCTTTAAATGTTTCATTTTACTCCCTTCTCACTTACATGATTTATGACAAAAAGTTCTGTGTAATTCCTAACCTTGTTCCTTTGTCGGTAAGATTTCTTTTCCTCTGGCTTCTGTCAAGATTTGCTATTTACCTTTGGTTTCTTCAAAATTTGAATATGACATGCCTAGGTGTTGATTTTTTTTTTTTTTTCATAATTATGCTACTTGTTCTTTTAGCTTCCTAGATATGTGCTCTGTTGTCTTTAATTTTGAAATATTGTCAGCCATTATTATTTCATGTACTTCTTGTGCTCCTTTCTCTTTTTCTTCTTCTGACATTTCCATTATGTGTGTATATTATACTTCTGTTTGTCCCACAGTTCTTGAATATTTTGTTTCAAACTTTTTTTTTTCTTCTTTTAGTTTAGGAGGTATCTATTGATATATCTTTAAGTTCACTGATTTTTCCTTCACCGTGCACAGTCTATTGATGATCCACCAAAGCTATTCTTTATTTCTGTTACAGCATTTTTAATCTGATGTCTAATATTTCCTTTTGATTATTACTTATTGTTTTTATCTTTTTGTTTAAGTTTCCCATCTTTCTTACAGGTTGTCTACTTCTTCCATTAGAGTCCTTACATTTTTCTTTTGCTACCGAGTCAAATCCTACTCATGGAATCCCCATGTGTTACAGGGTAGAACTGCTCTATGGGGTTTTTTGGCTGTAAACTTTCTGGAAGAATACCACCAGGCCCTTCTTCCATGGTGCCACTGGGTGAATTTGAACCACCAATCTTTAGATTAGTAATAGAGCACAAACCATTTTTACCACTCAGGGACCTTAGACTCATTAACATTAATTAATTAACTTGTATCTTCCCTATCTGATAATTAGGAGCCCTAGAGGCTCAATTGTTAAGCGCTGGGCTGCTAAGTCTAAGGATGGCAGCTCAAACCCACCCAGCGGCTCTGTGGAGAAAGACCTGGCAATTTGTTCCCATAAAGATTACATAGAAAACTTTATGGAGCAGTTCTACTCTGTCACATTGCATCTCTGTGGGAGAGAATTGTCTCAACCATGCACAAAACAGTAACAACAGCCTGATAATTCCAAAAAATTTATCATGTCTCAATCTGCTTCTAATAGTTGCTTTGTCTTCAGACTGTAGTTTTTATTGCCTGTTAGCATGCCTTGCAATTTTTTTGTTGAAAGCCAGAAATGGTGTACTGGACAATAGGGACCGTGGTAAACAGGCTTCTGAATAGGATCTGGGGCTTCAGTTTCCTCTAGTTTCTTTTCTTTTCTTTTTTTCTGTTTGTAATCATTATCTCATTGTCTTTGGATTCACTTAAGAACTTCTTAGTAAATGGAACCTGTGACTTACCGCTGTCTTAGTTGTTATAATACTGTTATCAGGAGTTCCTGGGTAGTGCAAATGGTTAAGCACTCAACTACTAGACTAAAAGTGAGTAGATAGAACCCACCCAGAAGCCCAAGGAAGACAGGCCTGGTGATCTGCTTCCAAAAGTTCACAACATTTAACTCCCTATGGAGCAGTTGTACTCTGAGCATGTGGTGGGGGGGGAGGGGAGGTTGCCATGAATCAGAATTGACCCCATGGCAACTAACAACAACAACAACAACAATATAGGTACTGTTAGTGTACTGGATCCCTGTTGATGTGGTAGTGTGATGTTGGAAGGGGGAAAAATCTGTAACTTTGTAATCAAATCTCATTTCTTGTGGGCCTGAGTCCCAAGTCTGTGACTTTCAGAAGCCTTTCTTAGCAGGGTTTTTTTTTCTCCCCCTTGTATTAGGCAATAAAACTCCGCAGGGCTTGAGCTGACTAAATACGCTTCTTCTGCTCAGATAAGGTTTTGGCAAAGTAGTTTCCCTTGGAGGGTTAACCTTTGTCATGAGGAATGCTCTGGATTTATTTCAAAATCATAACTTTTCTTCTTCCCTGCCTCAAATATGAAGGAGTTTTTCTCTGATATTCACTGTCAGAACCTGGCGAGGTTCCTCACAGTAATTTCCACAAAGGTGTGGGGGCCCCATTAGATTGGGCACCAGGAGTTTTTAACTCTCAAGTTAGTACATTCTTAGGCTTCAGAAATCTGTCAAAATTACCATTTAAGTGTTCCAGCGGTGCCTGCTCAGGGTCAGCAAATTTCTGCTGTGATTTTCTGGGTTTGCCTTTCTTTCTAGATTTTTGGGAGGTAGAGTTCCCTGCAAACTCAGTTTTTGGATGACTAAGAAAATTTGCTAGTTTTCAATTTGTTCAGCTTTTTATGTATGTATTTATTTATATGTGGTGAATACAGGAATGATGACTCCCAAGCCCTTTATCTCTTGGAGCCCTTGTATCGGTACAGCCTTCTCTTAGTCAAGGGTGCCCACACTGTCTCTTTACTTATTTTTTAACTTGGTTTTTATTTTTGTGCCCTTCTTCAAAGTCAATTACAGAAAAAAAAAATTTTTTTCACATTTGTATCTCCTGCAAGAAGCTTGTACATTTTAGGATCTTAACAGATACTTATTAAATAAATGAATAATGAATAACTTAATAAAACATGATATCACATTGTATATATTCACTTGTATTTAATAAATTGATAAATACATTCATTAATATATGTCTTAGTTATCTAGTGCTATTATAACAGAAATATCACAATTGAATGGTTTTAACAAAGAGATATTAATTCTCTCACAGTCTAGGAGGCTAGAAGTCCAAATTCAGGGTACCAGCTCCAGGGGAAGGCTTTCCCTCTCTGTTAGCTCTGTGGGAAGGTCCTTGTCATCAATCTTCCCCAGTTGAGGAGCTTCTAAGTACAGGAACCCGTGGTCCAAAGGATGCCCTGTTCTCCTGGCTCTTGTTTCTTGGTGGTATGTCGTCCCCTTAGCTCTCTGCTTCTCTCTTTTATATCTCAAAAGAGATTGAGGAGATTGATTTAAGACACAACACAATCTTGTGGATTGAGTCCTGCCTCATTAACATAACTGCCTTTAATCCTGTCTCATTAACATCATAGAGGTAGGATTTACAACACATAGGAAAATCACATCAGATGACAAAATGGTGGACATTCACACAGTACTGGGAATCATGGCCTAGCCAAATTAACACACATTTTTGGGAGACACAATTCAATCCATAACGATATCAATCCCAGATTTTCCTTCTCGTGTTATAACTGAGACATTGCAATTAGAAACATGAAGCATTCAGGATTAAAATGATTATTTTTAAGTCTGTCTCAGAATTCCAGGTAATAGCTCTAAAATTGAGTTTTCCAAAAATCTTAGCTACTGAGCACTATTGAAAATCAAACATATAAATTATCAAGGCACTGAACATGAAAATAAATATACATGCATCTTTTTTTAAAATTTTTGGTTGATTTCTTTACCTTAGAAAAAAGACATTGCAGAATTTTGTTATTTCATTATACATATATATATATACAGACAGCTGTATGGCTACTAAAGGTAGTGTATTCCTATGCAAATCACACTGATTTACTGCCAACAAACAAAAAACTTTTAGATGGATAGGGCTATAAATGTTTGTAAACATTGGTTTCCACATAGCACATCTCCTCAGGGAGATTTTACATGTTAATAAGCTTTATATTTTTGAATTTGCAATACCCCAAAGAGACACAAAGCAGTAATGCCATCATCAAAGCATAATATGCAGCAGTTCATTCAGATAACTTAGTGTAAGGAACATTTTCTATATTTACAATGCTGGAAGGATCAAATGAAATAAATTAACTGTGACCAGACCACATATTATGCTGGATGATATAAGTATAGTCATATAATAAAACTGAATTATTATATCATTAATATGCATTAGAATACGCTTACGTATATCAGTACCATATAGAAATGACAGTGGATCTGGATTCAGCAATCTGAGTTTTATTCTCTGACTTTCTAGTTATTAAATCTGTGGTTTGGCATCTATAACATAAATCCTATGAGATTCAGCTTTCTTTTCTGTAAAACATCAAATACTACCTACCCTTTGTATCTAAAATCATGTTAGTTTTCTTTTTCCAGATAATGTTTTGAAAGACAATATTTCATATGCAAAAATGACCAGAAACTATCGAAAATGCAAAATTATTTAAAGAGAGAAGTCAAAGTGCCAGATGCATAACTGAAACATTCTTATATCTGGGAAAGCTAGAGAAAAGGTCGTTAAAGAGGTTTTCAATAGAAAGACTATAGAAAGAGAAAAACAGAGAACTATGGGAAAAAACCTTGAAGAAATGACTTGCCCATATCGCTCTTGAGGTACGAATCCATATATCCAAATATTTTCTGGTCATGCCAATGCCAATGTAAAACAGACAGTAAAAATATTGGTTTATGGTAGAATCAGAAGAGTGAAGTTATTCTAAAATCAAAGGAAACTTTCTAAGCTCCATTGAAAAACTAAATTTTATTCGATTTCTATGATCATGATTATGTGATTGTTACCATTAGCCATCCATATAATTCTATAAATAACTGTAAAGTAACCAGCAATAACATTAAATAAAAAAATGAATTTTTTCTGGTCAAAAATGTATAATGTTACATGTATTTTATTATTTTCAGACTCCAATTACTATTAGAGATGCTACGGAGCAAATGAATACATACAAATATACATTCATTTGATATTAAAGTCTATAACTATAGGTATGCATTATACATGTTGAAACTTCAGAGATTATTTATTTTGCCAAAAAGCAAAAACTAATATATATTGAATGCTTAATATATTTAAGACATTCTTAAATGGTTTTCCATGTATATAATTTGAGACCTACAAAAAACCTGAGATCTTTATTATTACTCCAAATTTATGGAAGGTTGACTTGAGAACAGAGAGGCTAATTTACTTGTAAAAGACCACATGATTGCTAATTTTGATAGTCAGGCTTCGAATTCAGGCAGTTTGACTCCAGATACAAGACAGTTTATACTAGAAAGCCTCCCATTCTAGTCTTTCATGAAAATACTACAGTAAGAATTGTTACATGCCCACACAAGTATATTTAATTATTAAGAACTCCATCTTTATAATTCTGTAATACAGAAAGTAAAAATATTTTTGTCTGAGTTTGAAAATGTCATACAATCTGTAAACTTAGCTTATCCTAGTCTATTACCCCCAACTCTAATGGATTAGAGTAAAAGCAGCCATTTCTGAATAGTAATCAGGGGAAAAAAAGAAATCAGTATTTCAGATTCAAATTCAAGATCAAAGTCAGGAGTCTATCACCATCAAATGTTCTTCCTTCTTCTCTCATTCCACACTCGTACCTAATAATTCACATTTCAGAGTGAAAGTAGAAGCCCATTACCTTTTCAACTGTAATTTACAGTTACTTTTTTCTATTATGGAATAGATTGTTGTCTTTGAAATTACTGAAGATAAGGATACAGAGGAGATAACAAAGGAAAAATATGTATAGTTACAGTGACTTCTAGAAACCACTTTTTTGTATACTATTTTGGTATAAGCAATGATAATATCATTCTAAATTATGGTGTCTTTTTTTCTTTTCTCCTTTGACTCGAAGGAGGTGTATCAAGTAAATCAAATCTCCCTGAAAGACTAAGAACAACAATAGGAAAACAAACAATCAAACTACAGAAGGAAAAAAGGAAGAAGAGCGTGAAGAAGAAAGAGGAGAATAAGGGAGAAACAGCAACAAACACCCTTTTTCCTCCAAGATTTTTGTTTTCTTAATTGAACTAGATATCTTTGTATTCATAAATAATATATAACTTTATTTTTTGTGCACATGCTTTCTAACTTCTGGGTCACCTCAGAAAGGTTTTATAAAACACTAACAGGAAGAAAAGTCCAGGTATACTTAAGTCATACAACATACAATTTAAACACTGTACTCACGATACAGGATAAAGATTGATTATAGACCACTTGTATCTTCTGGTTAAGAAATCAGACATTACCAGTATGAAAAGCCTGCCCCATTTTGCCCCTCTGTATGCACATCCTCTTGCCTCCATTATAGAAGCAGCTACTTTCCAAACTTTAGTGAGAATTATTTCCTTACTTTTCTTTACTGTTTTACCAGCAATATACACATTTCAAAGTTATTGTTTGAATAACAATGGTGATAGGCAGAAAAGTGGTCCTTCAAAGATGCCCATGTCTTAATCCAGGAAATTTGGGAACTTGTTATGTTACATTTCATAAAGGAATTAAAGTTGTAAATGGAACAAATCAGCTAACCTTACAAAAGAAAGTTTATCCTGGATTATTCAGGTGAGACAAATATAATCACAAGGCCTTAAAAGTGGAAAAGAAGGCAGGAAGAAATAGCTAAGAAATGGTAGTGTGAGAAGGAGTCAGTTCATGATGTTGGCTTGAAAATGGAATAATGAAGCATATACCAAGGAATGTGGGCATCCTCAAGAAGACGGAAAAAGCAAGGAAAGGGACTTTCCCTTGGAGTCTCTAGGAAGAACTTCAGCTCTGATGATGTATCTTGGTTTTAGCCTGGATAGACCCATCCAACTTCTGACCTCCAGAACTGTATGTTAGTAAACTTGTATTGTTTAATTAAATCTGTGGTAATGTGTTACAGTAGCAATAGGATACTGGAACAATAATAAAACTTATGATAAAGTTGGTACATTTATTATAAATGTAATAAAACAGCATGTATTCTATTGTGATCACTTCTTAAGTTCAACATTTTTGTGATATTTATTCATATTGATGTTTAAAGCTGCAGCTTATTTATATTTATGGTGCATAATTTTCCATTGTCTGAATATTTTAATATTTATTTACCCATTCTAATATTAATAGAATTTGAGCTATTTTTATTCGAGACTTTACAAAAATGTTAACATCAATATTCTTGTATATGTATTTATAAAAGAATTTCTCTAGTTTAGTATATACAAAGTAGAATTTATAGGTACTTAGTTAATTACGTGCCTCTTTAAATTAGACAAAAATCAAATTGTTTCCTGAAAAGTTTACACCAATTTACATTAGCAAATTATGAAATAGCAAATTATTTTAGCATTATTTATTGAAAAATCAGACTTCTGATTTGTCACTTTTCCAACAAATAAATAGCTTTGAAGCTATCAGTCTAAACCTTAAAACAAAATGAAACAAAAAAGCTGAACAAACAGAAAGTTAACAAATTTTCTTAGATTCATCAGAAAACTGAGTTTATAGGGCAAACCATCACCCCACAATCTGAAGAGACAGGGAAATCCAGAGAGTCACAGCTAAGATCTGCTTACATTGGGTAGAAGCAGCTAGAGAACCTAAAACAGATTGAAACACTAAATATAATTTTTCTGCATTTATAGAGGCTAAGTGTGTAGTAGAAAGAGAGTTTAAAAATTCTGGTTGCCACAGTCTTCGGGGTCCCCAATATTTCGTGGGTTTCACTTCTAGGAAATCTGCCAGATTCTCTTGAAGAAGATCCAAGAAAGAATCTCTCACGGATTTGGCAGGGAGAGGGGAAGAATAATCCTTGTGAAATAAGCCCAGAACACTATCAACCACAAAAGCCTACTGTCCAGGGGAAAAAAGACTACCAAAGTCTTAGCCCTCCTAGAGGTAGGGGATTTCTCTGACTCCAGCTCACTTTAGCCTTTGTGACTCAAAAGGGTAAAAACCAAAACCAAAGTAGCTGTCACGGAGTCAGTTCTGACTCATAGTGACACTATATGTTACAGAGTAGAATTCCATTTCATAAGGTTTTCAAGGCTGTCACATTTTGAAGCTGATTGTCACACCTCTTGACTAGTAGTCCAGGGACTCATTAGTTAAAAAGGTAGGATGATAGAAAACACCTGTGAAGTCACAGTCCAGGGTCTAAACCCAATAAAAATAAATGACTCAGAATCACCAGCACAACACTGAAGAAGAAAAAAGTTGGAGAATTCACAATACCCACTTGAAGGCTTACTATAGATCTTCAGTAAAACAGTCAATATTGGTGAAAGAATACACACGTAACTCAGAGCAATAGAACAGAAACCCCAGAAATAGACATGAACAACTTGAGTCAACACTATTTTTTAAACTAATGTTGTATAGAAGCTTTGTTCATCATTGCCAATAACTGGAAGCAACCAAGATTTTCTTTAGTAGCTGAATGGATGAACAAATCGTGCAACATATAAACCATGGGATTTTTGTTTTCAGTAATACAAAGAAACGACCTAACAAGCTACAAAAAGACACAAAAGAAACTTAAATACATATTGCTAAGTGAAAAACCAGTTTGAAAAGTCAACATACTGTATGATTCCAATTATATGAATTTCTGGAATGGCAAAACTATGGTGTTGGAAAAAAGAAATCAGTGATTTCCAGGGGTTCAGGGGCAGGGGAGAGGATTGAATAGCTAAAGTGGAGAGAATTTCTTTGGGTGGTGAAACTACTCTGTATGATAATGTAATTAGGCATACATTACACCATGCGTTTGTCAAAATTCATTGAATGTTTACAACATGAAGAGTGAACCTTAATATATGCATATTAAAAAAGTCACTAATGAGGTCATTGTATCCTAAACTTTATACAGCATGTGATAAATATCTAAATGTTTTACAAATGTATGAGATAACCTCAAAGAGGGAGGAGGAAAAGATGTTGACTTAAATAACTCTGGAAACGAAAGGAGTCTGTAAAGGCAATGACAAAAGAAACTGAACATAAGCACAATAATCTAGTTAACAAACTTGTTGTTCACAAGGGTATAGGTTAACAATTATGATACTACTATACATGTATACTGGAATTGAACAATTACATAAATGTATGGTGGATTTCAGGGGGTAAGATATCATCAAGAACGTATGGTATTGAAGGAAGAAGTCCAAGCTGCACTGAAGGCACTGGAGAAAAACAAGGCTCCAGGAATTGACTGAATACCAGTTGAGATAGTTCAACAAATGGATGCAATGCTGGAAGAATTCACTCTTCTACGCCAAGAAATTTGGAAGACAACTACTTGGCCAACTGACTGGAAGAGATCCGTGTTTGTGCCCATTCCAAAGAAAAGTGATATAACAGAATTCGGAAATTATTGAACAATATTATTAATATCACACAAAGTAAAATTATGCTGAAGACAATTCAAAAGTAGTTGCAGCAGTACATCAATAGGGAACTGCCAGAAATTCAAGATGGATTCAGAGAAGGATGCTGAATAAGGGGTATCATTGCTGATGTCAGATTGGAAGAGGCTGCATCAGTCCGGCTCACTATTATTACTCCCCATTGCTAATCCCCTCATTGTCTTATGATCTTGTTTTTCCCTCCGATTCCAGTCTCTATAAAAAGTTTAACATTAACCGAGGTTCCTCCTTGGAGGGTGGAAAACAAGTGATAATTATCTAGGAATGACAAACCAAACAAAGCACCCATCTTGGGACAAGAAAACCAGGATGTCGCCAGATAACCCCCAAGAAAAGATTAACTCATCTGGGACATGACCATTTCAAGGGGGGACTAACACAAACTTCTAAGACCCATAATCTTGTCCCTATAAAAGCCTTTGGCAGATCTCCAGTTGGGAAGACGGGTTTTTTTGAGGAATCTATTCCCCTCTGTCTCCTATATATCATAAATAATAAAACTCTTGCTGCTCACCTCACCCCTCTCTTGGAATTGGCTATTGTGGCAGGCGACTCCAATCTGCGTTGTTGCGGTAACAAGATGGATCTTCGTTAAAGGAGAGAATATCAGAAAGATGTTTATGTGTGTTTTATTGACTATGCAAAGGCATTCCCTTGTGTGGATCATAACAAATTGTAGGTAACATTG
>NW_004444060.1:114574-115774 GCF_000243295.1 Trichechus manatus latirostris | reverse complement strand
AAGTTTTTTGAATCAATGGAGCATATCCATACACACACCCATTCCAAATAAAGGTGATCCAATGTTATGTGAAAATTAGTGAACTTAGTCCTGATGTTTGCTGCAACTTTTTAAAATAGAATTTAGTAGTACTGGTGTTCTAAAATTTTTGTTATTTTAAAGGTTTTTAATTTTATCAAATTCTGTTTCTCAATATAGTGAAAGATTTTTTTCTGTTTATTCTAATAGTGTATATGCTTTATTGCAGTAATGGATTTTTCTAATATTTAAGCAGACTTTCATTCTTGTGTAACCCATGTGGTCATTTGATATTAGCCATTTTATGCTTTGTTGAATTCTGTTTTGTATGATTAAAATTATTCAACTTTTTTAAAATGAAATAATTTGACCTATAACATTATTCTCGTACTGTGGGTAGCAAGTTTTTGTATCAAGGTTATAATCATAAAAATATGAGTTGGGTAGAATTCTGTCTTTTTGCTTTCTGCTAGAATAGTTGATATAAGATTCAAGTTATTATTTTTTTCTTTCATTGAGTGTTCAGTAGAATTATTTGAAGATGCCATGTGTGCCTGAAGTTTTTATTGTTAAAAGATTTTACTTATGATGCAATTACTTTAAAGGCTCTGGGAGCATTCCAATAGTATGACTGCATTGTGCTAAGGGATATTGTCCCAGAAATTTCTCATAAAATTTCAAATATTTCACATTACATTTTTAATGTTATGATCTCATTATTTTGAATATATAGTACATCAGTATTTGCTTCCTTTTTATATTGCTGGCATTTTGTTGTTAAGTGCTGCCTGCTTGGTTCCCATTCAGGACGACCCTATGTATAACATAAAAAAAAAACTTCCTCAGTCATGTACCATCCTCACAATAGTAATTATGTTTGAGCTCATTGTTGCAGCCACTGTGTCAATCCATCTCACTGAAAGCTTCATCTCTTTCTCTGCTTTATCAAGCATGATGTCCTTCCCCAGGGATTGGTCCCGCCTAATAACATGTCCAAAGTAATTCAAACACCTTCTCACCGTCCTCACTTCTAAGGAACGTTCTGGCTATACTTCTTCCAGGTCAGACTTGTTTGTCTTCTGGCAGTCAACGGTATATTCAATATTTTTTGCCAACATCTTAATTCAAATACATCAGTTCTTTTTTGGTCTTCCTTTTGCATTGCCCACCTAGCTTTAGCAT
>NW_004444060.1:112088-113370 GCF_000243295.1 Trichechus manatus latirostris | reverse complement strand
ATAAATATAAACGTATACATATAAATATAAACATGTAGATATTTTGAGATTTAATATATCCATTTATATTTATATGTACATATGTATATGAATATACATACATACACACGTATTTATGATTGTACATGTGTGTTTGTGTGATTAGAAATTTAATTTCTGAGTCAAAGCATATATGTATTCAACTTTAATAAATGTTTATCTTCAAAGTGGTTGCAATATTTAACACTTCTGCTAGGAGTGCATAAATGTTACTTTTGTTTTACATTCATATTATTCTTGGTATTATAAGAAATTTTAATGTTTATCAATCTGGCACATGTAAAAATATGCCTCATTGTTGTCTCATTTTGTATTATGTGGGTAACCTGTAAGATTCAATCTCTTTTTATATAATTATTGAACATTCAGAATCAACTTTGATTTATTTTTTATTACATCCTCTGCACATTTAAATTTAGTTGTTTTTTTCTTTTTATTTTGTTACCTTGCAGAAATTCTGCGAATAATTTGGATAATCAACTAGTTACATGATTTGAAAATATCCTCTCTCAATTAGTGGCTTATATTTTAATGTTATTCATTTTATTTTTTCTGGTTCAGAAAAAAATTTGAAATATATTTTTCTCAATTTTAATATTTTATCTTTCTGCTTTTATTTAGTTATTTTTTAACAATTTCTTTTCTACTGAATGTCATCAAGATAGTATCTTGTCTTCTAGGTAATAGATGAGAGTTTTTGTTTGAGCTTATATGTTATTAATCGCCCTGAGAAAATTGGTGTGCATAGTGTGATGAGATCTACCTTTCTTTTTCTATATGTGGATAGCCAATTTTTCTAACATTTTATTAAATCAATTCCTCCATGGGTTTCTAATTCATCCTCTGTGAAAAGCAGATATACAGGCTAAAAATGACATTTTCTTGTTAGGTGCCCTCAATTCAGTTCTGACTCAGTGACCCAGTGCACAAGAGAACAAAACACTGCCCAGTCCTGTGTCACCCTCACAATTGTTGCTATGTTTGAGCCCATTGTTGCAGTCACTGTATAAATCCGTGTAGTTGAGGGGTTTTCTCTCTCCTGCTGACCCTCTACCTCCAGGGACTGGTCTCCTGTTAACATGTCCCAAGTACATAAGACAAAGTCTCATCATTCTCCCTTCTAAGAAGCATTCTAGCTATATTTCTTCCAAGACAGATATGTTCATTCTTCTGGCAGTCCATGGTATATTCAATATCCTTAGAAAAACCATAATTCAATGCATCAATTCTTGATCATTTTTAT
>NW_004444060.1:110920-111988 GCF_000243295.1 Trichechus manatus latirostris | reverse complement strand
GTTCTCCATTTATAATGATGTTGCTTATTGGTCCCTTTCTGAGGATTTTTTTTTTTTCTTTTTACTATTAAAGCTGTAATCCATACTGAAGGCTGTGGTCTTTGATCTTCATTAGAAAGTGCCTCAAGTCCTCTTCACTTTCATCAAACAAGGTTATGTCATCTGCATATAGCACATCGTTAATGAGTCTTCCTCCAATCCTGATGTTGTGCTTTTCTTCATATAGTCCAGCTTCTTGGATTATTTGTTTAGTGTATAGATTGAATAAGTATGGTGAAAGGACACAAGCCTGTCACACAGCTTTCCTGATTTTAAATTATGCAGTATTCCCTCGTTCTGTTCGAATGACTGCTTCTTGGTCTAGGTACTGGTACCTCAGGAGCACAATTCAGTTTTCTGGATTCCCATTCTTTGAAAGATTGTCCATAATTTTTTTATGAACCACACAGTTGAATTCCTATGCATAGTCAATAAAACACAGATAAACATCTTTCTGGTATTCTCTGTTTTCAGCCAAGATCCATCTGACATCAACAATGATATCTGTTATTCCACATCCTCTTCTGAATTCAGCTTGAATTTCTGGCAGTTCCCTGTCTATGTATTGCTGCAACCATTTTTGAATTAACTTCAGCATAATTTTAGTTGCATGTGATATCAATAATATTGTTCAGTAATTTCTA
The DNA here is from genome assembly GCF_000243295.1 of Trichechus manatus latirostris. NCBI lineage: Eukaryota > Metazoa > Chordata > Mammalia > Sirenia > Trichechidae > Trichechus > Trichechus manatus. Next base: position 111,305 of record NW_004444060.1, on the reverse strand, counting down.
CATTCCTGTGGATCACCATTCTTTGGAATGGGGAGTAATACGGTAGCTGTCTTTCAAATTTCTTGGCATAGATGAGTGAGTGTTTTCTGCGTTGCATCCCTTTGCTGAAACATTTCAGTGACATTCCATTAATTCCTGGAGTCTTGTCAATGCCTTTCCTGCATCTTGAACTCTTTCCTGTAATACCATCAGTTCTTGATCATATGCTACCTCCTGAAATGGTTGAATATTGACCAATTCTTTTTGGTAATGTCACTCTGTGTATTCTTTCCTTCTTTTGACGCTTCCTGAATCATTCAATTTTTCCATAGAATCCTTTCATATTGTAACTCGAAGTTTGAATTTTTTCGTCACTTCTTTCAGCTTGAGAAATGCAAATATGTTC
>NW_004444060.1:108815-110225 GCF_000243295.1 Trichechus manatus latirostris | reverse complement strand
CTTATAATTTACCTTATAAGAAAAAAAAGTCCTTGCTGTATTCTTTTTAATATTGTCATATTTCTTTTTTTTTTTTCTCTTAGGTGTTCATTTGCTATTAAAAATGTTTAGATATTTATAAATTTGTATTCTTACCATTATATTTAATTCATTGGAGTATATAAAGATATTTAGCTTTAAATCCAGTTTCATTTCAGTAACCAACCACCTTTAGCAACTTCAGTGACTATCCTTGGTTTAAAATAAGCATGGTGATGCCATTTTTTGGTCACGTATTTCATCATGGTAAGATTTTATGAATAGTTCATTCTAAATGAACTCAGTACTTCACTGCACTATTGATGTATCATAGGGAAAATGCTACTGATGAATTTCAAATGACTGAAATTTATCCTTGTGAAATCATCAAAAATCAGCTGCATGAAGGGGTTCATCCTGTAATTTGTAATTTTTTTTTCAGTTATGATGTAGACTTAAAAATCTTCTTTTTAAAGTCAATGAATGTTCATAGAAATCTAAGAGTTAAACCACACACACACATATATATATGAAACTGTCATTTCAAGTCATATAATTATCTTTATTTTACTAATTATTTTACAAATTTCTACACTGTAAAATAAATATAATCACTATATCAAACTTTAGAACACTTCAAATTCTATTACAGTTTAGTTCATTAATATTATATTATTGGATCTTACAATTCCTCAAGGCTATTTAATAAACTTATATACATTTTTAAATCAATATTTCCTCTTAGTTTATATGCATACATTAATTCTTTTTTTCTATTGTGTATTCAGAATATGCATGTGCATTGAAGCATATTTGTATCAGCATTTAAGGAGCATATATCAGTTAATTGTATTGATTTATAACAAAATCAAATACATTTTATGGTGTAGATAAATTGATTTAGAAAAAAATACATATTCTCAGGAAAATATGATAACAATAATCTAAACATTGCCTTTCACTATCTTTTATACCCTGAAATATTCTTCACTTAACAGAGATGAAGAGAAGGTACAGTATAGTTAAGACATATCAATCATGTAGGAATCACACTCAAGTATTTCTCTTAAAAAAAAAATTTACATTAACAATGTGAAGTAAATAAAGTAAGTCAGAGTTTTAACTAGGATTCAAAGAAGGAAAGAGCTGTTTGATAATAACAATATTATTAATATTCTGAAATTACATGCAACATTTTGTGTGATAGTGCCATTTTCACTGGAGAATATCCAACTCTTTCATCAGATTCTCTAAAGTGACATTCTTGGTTTTAATTCACCAAATTATGTAAACCTAAGAACTTGAGAATATTTGTTTTGTCTTTTTCTTTGCTGTTTAAACAAAGTTTCAAATATTATCAGGTGAAGGTTAATAATTGGTTAAATCTGAATA
>NW_004444060.1:99512-101279 GCF_000243295.1 Trichechus manatus latirostris | reverse complement strand
AATATAGGGATATTACTTTAGACAATCTGTTCTGTGATTATCCTTCATACCATTCAAAGAAAAAGCAGGTGGTGAGCAAGATTATAGCCTCATGGGTTATATCTTATCCATGTTTGAACAATGGTTGAATGTTACTGGGAGGGAAGTACATTTAATTCTCTAGATTATTAGCATGTATATCGACTTTTTAGTGTAGTTAAAAAGTTCGTACTAGCCTTGGAAGTTGGGCTAGTGGAAAGGGACAGTGGGGAATGAGATCAGGGACAAAAAGGAGTAATGAACATCTGTTTCCAATGGAAAAAAAGTCTAATTTACCCTAAAGAGAAATACTTTCAAGAAAGATAAATTTCATTCTATCTTAGGTTTACCCTATAACATATTAGGATGATAAATGTGCACATTGGTGTATACGAGTTCATCAAGCTGCAGCAAAACTCTATCCATTTAGGTGACTGACTGACTTAGTTATTTATCTACACTTATCAGTGTAGCTTATTATAATCCTTAGTAAGTGTTGTGCTCTTAAGAGAAATAATAAGTTTGCAATGTTTTCAGAACAATTTTGTTAGAGAAGGTATATGTTTTAAGCAGTTGGCAAAACTTTTCCTTGTTTCAAAGTTATGAATTGTTACAGAAATAGGCAGTAGTTTGCACCTTGATTGTCGATGTGTTTGAAGATCTTAAAAAGATACATATTTTGCGATTAATCACCAAGAAATTACATCAGTCAAAGAGTTGGTAATTAATATGTTTAAGAGTTATATTATACTTTAGACAATAGCTTTTGAAGATAATTTATAAATCTGTGGATAAAATAATTACATTTTAAAATTGTGAGTATGTGAAGCTTCTTTCCTAGTACATAATAGAGAATAATAATAAACTTTGTTGAATAAGACATATTTGGAAGTCATCCAGTGTGAGGAGATAGTCCTTTGGACAATCCCTTGTCACCATCTTTGGGCTTCTGAAAGAAACCACCACATCCTCTCCTCTCTCCCCTCCAAATCTAATGGTTTGTCTAAATATCAGCAGATTAAAAGAGATACAATTCTGGGTGAGGCACCAATGTGCCTGACCATACCCTTCTTTGGTTGGTCAAGTGGGACATCTACATTATGCTTCCTGTAGAGGGTAACATAGACCCCAGTCACGTCACCTCTGGAGTATAAAAATGGCCACCTGAGGTCCGTAGTGGTCTCTAAAGCTATAGTGCAAATGGGCGACAAGCATAACATAAGCGGAAGCTGACAGTCCACCTAATGATCATGCTTGGCCAAGGTAGACCAGCAGAAGGCAGGATCCCATTGTGTCTCCAGGAGAAGGGTATACCTGGAAAAGTTCTCTATATCAACCAGGATAGCTTCCAGAAGCCAAGAGAGACTGGCCTGTCACGTGACTGTCCCATTTAAGTCTCTCACCCACAGCACAGAATGGGGTATGTGGAAGAGTCATTATCTCTGGCCATACAGCTTTTGAGCTAGGAGGACTGCTTATATGTTGTATGCTGTCTGCTTCCTTTTTGTAAGTAATAAAAGCTAGTTTTCCTGTGTTAATGTGTGTTCAGGCTCTTATCAGAAGGAAGTGATAGAAATGGATCAATTCATATTAGTTATTTGGTGTATTTTTTCTAATGGCCTCCTGGCTATCTAGAAATAGAGGACCATTTGTGAGTACACTGCAGACCCTGGAATTGAGATGCCTCTGATTTGGTGAAGGGAAGCAGGGTTTGACGGTGCATCTCAAAGACTTATAAGGAATCTTTTG
>NW_004444060.1:96563-98056 GCF_000243295.1 Trichechus manatus latirostris | reverse complement strand
CTAGTATTGTATGATTTTCCCATGTGTTGTAAATCCTGCCTCTATGATGTTAATGAGGGAGGATGGGCAGCAGTTGTGTTAGTGAGGCAGGACTCAATCTACAAGATTGGATTGTATCTTGAGGCAATCTTTTGAGATATAAAAGAGAGAAGCAAGCAGAGAGACAGGGGAACCTCATAACATCAAGAAAGCAGTGCCAGGAGCAGAGTGCATCCTTTGGACCCGGGGTCCCCCAGCGGAACATTGACGAGAAGGCCAACAGACGGAGAAAGCCTTCACCTTGAGCTGATGCCCTGAATTTGGTCTTTTAGCCTACTTGACTGTGAAGAAATAAACTTCTCTTTGTTGAAGTCATCCACTTGTGGTATTTCTGTTATAGCCAGCACTAGATAACTAAGACAGAATTGAGACACAGCACTCCTTTAAGCAAAGTTCATAACATGGAGTCCACACCCTTGGGAAGCATTTAGCTTTTCTGTGAAAATGAATTATAAAACAAAACAAACAAAAAACAAATATAACTACAAAAAACTTTATTCACACTAAGCCATCAAATTGAATATTTTCTTGATATATGAACACTGACCACAAAGTATAATACTTTAGCAATACCTGTAATAGAATTATAAGAGAAATCTTAAGTATTTTCCTAATGCTTTATAGTTTCATGCCTATCTCAAAATAACAGTTAAGCTGATCTCCTTCAAAATCTTGGCAATAATTAGACATATTACTAGCTCTCATTTTTGAATGTAATAATTAAAAATCACACACTTTTTAATTTTGATAACTGTTTCTAATATAGAGTCTCATTTTACAGAAGATTAATGACATAGTGTATGAAATGGTTTCTGAGATTTATTAAATAAAAAAAATAGAAGTTTCAGAACAGTGTGTTTATTATGCTGATATTTTGTGTAAAAAAAGGCAGAGGGAAGTGAGTATATAAATATATGTATATACTTTATAAGGGGAGCCCTGGAGGCCCAGTGGGTAAGAGCTCAGCTGCTAACCAAAAGGAAACCCAATGGGGCAGTTCTACTCTGTCCTATAGGTTCACTGTGAGTAAGAATCGACTCGACAACTTTTTTTTTGTTTATATGCTTTATGTGTGTAATGTATCTCTGAAAGACCATCCAATAAATTGATAACACTGTGGACTTCTGCAGGAACTACTCTGTGGTTGGAAGGCATCCCATTGTAACTTTTGAACTGTGCACCTGATGTTTTTACAATTTTTTTTCCAATACAATAATTACGCCAAAGAGAGAAATTGATAACAGATATCTTGCTTTGATTTTAGGGTTTTCTTATACATAAAACCATACATCCACTTCATAGAAATCCCTGACCAAAATCAATCTGCCAGCAGCTTTTCTTTCACCCAAAATTGAAAATTCTTTCTTTCCTATTGGAAGCCAGATTCACTAAATTTGAATTTCCAAAGATATGGCTGGGTGGAGAGGAGAGACCATCTTGTGAACTGATATCCA
>NW_004444060.1:93622-95504 GCF_000243295.1 Trichechus manatus latirostris | reverse complement strand
AAGAAAATTAGAGCAAGTCCACGAGAGCCAAAGTACAACCTTGAGTATATCCCACCTGAATTTAGAGATCATCTGAAGAATAGAGTTGACGTGCTGAACTCTAATGACCAAAGACCAGAGGAGTTGTGAAATGACATCAAGGACATCATACATGAAGAAAGCAAGGGTCAGAAAAAAGACAGGAAAGAAAGAAAAGACCTAAATGGATGTCAGAAGAGACACTGAAGTTTGCTCTTGAACATAGACTAGCTAAAGCAAAAGGAACAAATGAAGAAGTAAAAGAGCTAAACAGAAGACTTCAAAGGGTGGCTTGAGAAGACAAAGTAAAGTATAATAATGACATGTGCAAAGACCTGGAGTTAGAAAACTAAAGGGAAGAACATACTCAGCATTTCTCAGGCTGAAAGAACTGAAGAAAAAGTTCAAGCCTTGAGTTGCAATGGTGAAGGATTCTATGGGGAAAATATTAAACAACACAGGAAGCATCAGAAGAAGATGGAAAGAACACACAGAGCTGCTATATCAAAAAGAATTTGTCGAAATTCAGCCATATCAGGAGGCAGCATATGATTAGGAACCAATGGAACTGAAGGAAGAGGTCCAGGCTGCGCTGAAGGCACTGGCAAAAGGCAAGGCTCCAAGAATTGAGGAAACACCAACTGAGATGTTTGAACAAATGCAGGCAGCACTGGAAGTGCTCATTTGTGTATGCCAAGAGATTGGGAAGACAGCTACCTGCACAACTGACTGGAAGAGGTCCATATTTATGCCTATTCCCGAGAAAGGTGACCCAACCGAATTCAGAAATCATCAAACATTATCATTAATATCACATTCAATTAAATTTTTACTGATGATCATTCAAAAGCTGCTATAGGGGAACATCGACAGTGAACTGCCAGAAATTCAAGCCAGATTCAGAAGAGGACGTGGAACCAGGGATATCATTGCTGATGTCAGATGGATAAAGGCTGAAAGCAGAGAATACCAGAAAGATGTTTACCTGTGTTTTATTGACTATGCAATGGCATTTGACTGTGTAGATCATAACAAACTATGGATAGCATTGCAAGGAATGGGAATTCCAGAACACTTAGTTGTGCTCATGAGAAACCTACACATTGATCAGGAGGCAGTCGTTCGAATAGAACAAGGGGATAGTGCATGGTTTAAAGTCAGGAAAGTTGTGCATCAGGGTTGTATTCTCTCACCATACTTATTCAGTCTGTATGCTGAGCAAATAATCAGAGAATCTGGACTATATGAAGAAGAACAGGGCATCAGGATTGGAGGAAGACTCATTAACAACCTGTGTTATGCAGATGACTCAGCCTTGCTTGCTGAAACTGAAAAAGACTTACAGTACTTACTGATGAAGATCAAAGACTACAGCCTTTCCTGTGAATTATACCTCAACATAAAGAAAACAAAAATCCTCACAAATGGACCAATAAGCAACCTCATTATAAATGGAGAAAAGATTGAAGTCAAGGATTTCATTTTGCTTGGATCCACAATCAACACCTATGGAAGCAGCAGTCAAGAAATCAAAGGGTGTATTGCACTTGGCAAATCTACTGCAAAAGACCTCCTTAATGTGTCGAAAAGCAAAGATGTCACCGTGAAGGCTAAGGTGCACATGACCCAGGCCATGGTGTTTTCAATCCCCTCACAAGCATGTGAAAGCTGGACTATGAATAAGGAAAGCAGAAGAAGAATTGACTCCTTTGAATTATGGTGTTAGCTAAGAATATTGAATATGCCATGGACTGCCAAAAGGACGAACAAATCTGTGTTGAAAGAAGTACAGCCAGAATGCTCCTTAGAAGCGAGAATGGCGAGATTTCGTCTCACATTCTTTGGACATGTTATCAAGAGGGAT
>NW_004444060.1:90342-91276 GCF_000243295.1 Trichechus manatus latirostris | reverse complement strand
GTATACAGGTGTGATGCCAGAACTAAATCTATGGTTAGTTCAATAATTCTTACACTCATTCATTTAACAATAATTGAGTGCCTTCAATCTCTCAGGTCCAGTGTTTCCCACATTTCCTCCTAAAACAAAGAAATAACAATAGGCATCAAGAGAGTAAAGAGTTCCCAATTACTCAAAACACTACTCATAGACACCATAGTTGGGAAATAGTCTTTTATTTTGTTCTTTCTTTCCAGTGAAAACCCTTCTCATATACCTACACCACTAAAACTTGTACTCAAATTTTGTTTGTCTTTCAAAGGGGCTTCTGGACACTTTACCCCAACATAATATATACCAAAGTATGCCTCATCACTTGAGGGTTATATTTTCATCATTAATAATCAATTCATGATTATATCTAAGATAGCTTAAAATATTGATTCCTCCAAAACAAACAAATAAACAATCAAAACAAACAAAAAAAGAAGATTGAATACATGATACAAATAATATATGGTGAGACAGGACCAAACTGAAATGTCTTTTATTCCTTTTAAGAAAGAAATTAATACTTTGGGGAATATAACTAGTACAACTAATAGAGGTTGTTTTGTTTTTTTGTCTTCTAAAGCAATTTTTTTAAGTTAGATGGTAACTCCTTTTTATTATTTTTGTCACTATCCCAATTGCATTTTTTTTTTTTTTAGAGGAGAAATAGTTATTGGGTCAGCTATTCTGATTTTCAGACTCAGCCATAAGCATTTGTGGAAAGGGAGTATATTTGTTTTATGAAGCTCAAATCACTTCATGCCTGCTGTTGTTGTTAGGTGCTGTCCAGCGACCCTATGTACAACAGAATGAAACACCTGCTGGTCCTGCACCATCCTCACAATTGTTGTTATGTTTGAGCCCATTGTTGCAGCTACTGTATCAATCCAACTCATTGAGAGTC
>NW_004444060.1:88285-89802 GCF_000243295.1 Trichechus manatus latirostris | reverse complement strand
CATACATTTAACAGCTACTAGTTTTCAACCCTATATTAGGTATTGGTGACACTGGGTTGAACAGAATACTGTCCCTGATTTCAAGATGTCAAGAATACTTTGGGATTTCTTAAAAACCTTCTGCTCAATTTAAAATATAAAAGATCAGTCTCACTGCATCCAGAAATATGTCAACAAAAGTTTTGCTAGCTTGGGGCTAAGATAATCCCAATATTTTCCCACCTCCTGACAGGAGGATCCCCAGGGCACCATTTTAGGCGCCTTCCATGTGTGCGCTCCACAGACTACAGAAGCATCCTGCATGGCTGCTCATAACAGGCTTACTCACGTTAGCATTCAGAGTCTCATAAACCTTTATATAAATTTCTCATTCCCTCTAATCCTTTACCCTGGACACATACCTTAACATCTCCATCGCCCTTATCAGTAAAATGAGAAACAAGTATTTTACCTACTTATATATACTAAAAACAGCTGTTTTAAGGTTTACAGAGTAGATCTACCAAGAAGTTTTCCAAGGAGGGGCTAGTGGATTTGAACTGCTGACCTTTCGGTTGACAGCCGAAGCTTTTAACCACACTGCCACTAGGGTGCCATAAAGCATATTATAAATCCAAAATGCAACTATTAGAATTCTGCTGATTTTCTGTAAGATTATTTTAGCTCATATTTGAAGTATTCTTGATATATTTTCTTCTGCAGTAGGAAATTTTCCTCTCCATATAGCTTGTATCAAATTTAGTGTAGTTGTAATTTCTATGAAGATACACAGTACAATACTTCATTTATATCACCTGTATAATAAATAGACCACAAAGTTTAATGGTGAGTAAAAATCATCCGGACTATAAAGACAAAAAAAACGTTTTTAATTAAAGAAATAAATGGTTCTATGTTAAAGTTTTTATAACCCTACACAAACATGCTGAGATTTCCCTTTCTTTAAATGGAAATGGTTTGAAGTCTCTTGTTTATAATATGCCCAAAACACAATACATTTGCAAGAAAATAATAAAGAAAAAATTGCAGCCAGACCTTCATATAGAACTCATTTTGAGATGTTAAAATTCTGACATACACATAAGGGGCATTTTGAAAAATTTTACATGATATCCATACATAAAAATATATTTATAACTATTAATATTTACCTCAATCACAATTAAAATATTCCTTACATATTATATATTTATTTCTGCCCGTACTTTTGGAGAACAAAAGAAGTGTGAAATAAAGTGTCTGTCTTCAATGATTTAAAATTTTAACATAGATAAATTTTATGTCTTATGACAGAGCTCCTGTGATCATATATGTCCGTTGCTACAAAATGGACATTTTGTATGAAGCAGAAATGCATTACCTGTTGGTGTGGTTGTTAGGTGCCTTCAAATCGATTCTGACTCATAGGGACCATATGTACAACAAAACGAAACACTACCCGGTCCTGCGCCATCCTCATAATCGTTGTTATGCTTGAGTCCATAGTTTTGGCCACTGTGTCAGTCCATCTCCTTGAG
>NW_004444060.1:49136-72390 GCF_000243295.1 Trichechus manatus latirostris | reverse complement strand
GCCAAAGATTAGACAGGTCAATAACACAAACAATAATGCAAGTAGCTCAACCATGTATACGAGACTAAATGAGCAAACCAGCCCAGGGGTAAGGATGAGAAGGCAGGAGCGACAGTAAAGCTGGATGAATAGAAATGGGGAACCCAAGGTCAAGAAGGGGAGAGTGTTGACACATTGTGGGGTTAGCAATCAATGTCAAAAAGCAATATTATATGTATTAATTGTTTATTGAGAAACTAATTTGCACTGTAAACCTTCATCTAAAGCAGAATAAAAAAAAAAATAAAGAAAACAAAAAAGGAAAAAAAAATTAACCTAAGATATGCAGATATCACAACTTTGCTTTCAGAAAGCTAAGAGGACTTGAAGCACTTACTGATGAAGATTAAAGACTACAGCCTTCAGTATGGATTACACCTCAACATAAAGAAATAAAAAATCTTCACAACTGGACCAATAAGCAACATCATAATAAATGGAGAAAATATTGATATTATCAAGGACTTCACTTTACTTGACTCCACAATCAATGCCCATGGAAGTAGCAGTGAATTCAAATGACATATTGATTGGGGAAATCTGCTGCAAAGACCTCTTTAAAGTGTTAAAAAGCAAAGAAAGATGTCACTTTGAGGACTAAGGTACACTGACCCAAGCCATGATATTTTCAACTCTCTCATATGCATAGGAAAGCTGGACAATGATTAAGGAAGACTGAAGAAGAATTGATGCATTTAAATTATGTTGTTTGCAAAGAATATTGAATATACCATGGACTGCCAGAAGAATGAACAAATCTGTCTTGGAAGAAGTACAGCCAGAGTGCTCCTTAGATGGGAGGATGGCAAGACTTCATCCTATGTACTTTGGATATGTTATTAGCAGGAACCAGTCCCTGGAGAAGGACATTATGCTTGGTAAAGTAGAGGCTCAGCAAAAGTGAGGAAGACCCTCAATGAGATTGTTTGACACAGTGGCCCCAATGATGGGCTCAAGTATAGCATTGATTGGGAGGATGGCAAAGTACCAGGCAGTGTTTAATTGTGTTGTACACAGGGTCACAATGAGTCAGAACTAAATTGAAGGCACCAAAACACAACAAAATAGTAAAGGAGTAAATGACCGAATTCTAAGATATCATCATTCTGAGTGACAATTTGCTCATTTTTAAGTTTTACAATTTACTAAAATGTTAAGGTAGACGAACTGAATCAATGGGTATAAAACATGGAGTATTTGATATGCAATATGTATCTGTTAATACAAAATACCATATTAGTAGTGTATTTATAATATTAGTAGGTATATGAGGAAATCATAAGTTCAGTATAAAATTAATTTACTATATATTTCATATTATATTTATTTTTTTATTCAAGACAATATTGATATTATAACAACACCTATTTCAGAGCTATTAAGAAAAGTACACAAATCAATTACAAGAATATTTATAACACAAATTGCAAACACATCAGTTATTTTTAATAGTAATAGTAATAATAATCTCCTGATATAAATTTTCTTAAGATAATTATATACTTTCTTTTATATATTTTTGTCTTCATATGCAATATAACAGAGGCAAAGACATTCATAAAAAGCACCGTTTGATTAGTATATATGGGAATATTACCCATGTCATTACCACAGAGGCCAATAAGTAGAAATCCTCACGTTCCCCAAAAGCTATTCTGTTCTATTCATTCCTCCTATTAATTGTGATCTTGACTTTTTGAATTATCGTGTTGTCAATTTCTTTTGACTGATTTATAATGTACCTACACCACATAGTTTCATTTTATCTGAGATTAAACTGCCTACAGAAATATAATTTCTAAGTAAGTCATCCTATTGCCTGACATGCATCTCAGCAGTACAAAACCAAATTATGTAGTTTTATTATGCAAGTTTTGAAAGATAGTTTAATGTTATTTGTATGAGGTTTTTTTCCATATGAATAGACTATACTGCACACTAGAATTCAGTAGGAAAATCTAAGTTTGAATATACTGAAGTATTGTACCAACATTAATAACATTTATTTAAAAAGAAATATATTGGTATTCATTTATAAAACTCTTTAATAACAAACAAAACGTAGAAATTTTTGTGATAAGTGGGCATGCCAGCTATAATATAGTAACTTATGGTAACTAATAAGCAAACACATTAAAATATTTAATAGTTGAGTTGCTATAAATTGCATGTAGTCATAGCACAGGTAGCAATATAAAAGAGTTCAGAAAAATCAATGAAATATAATAAATTGATATAAATTCCACTACAGGTAGCCACCATAGATGTGGACACTTTTTTTTAAAGTGATTACAAGAAGTATAAAAAATACCAGGTTTGAAGAAATATGTTGTCATCTTTATGGAACTATTTCATAGAATATCAGTATATTATGATAAATAGGATAATTTTTTAATATAAATATGTGACAGTCAACAATTTATTCTTGTAATTGCATCTTTACACAGTATAACGTTCATATTATCAAATCCTCAAAACCTAGCATTACTGGTGTAATCTATATGAACCTCTTCATGATGAAACTATCTTTAGTAAAACCACAAATACAATAATCATCTATGAAAAAAATCAAACAATGTTCCATAGTTCAATTTATTCTTCTTTAGCTTATGTGCATTAAGCGTCTAGCTGAGTCACACTCATCTCTGGATTACTGAAACATAAAGATAAGTTAATTACTATGAATAAATATTATGTTAGATGTAAGGGAAAGAGTGAGGAGAAACAAAAAAGGAAAGAGCTTTTAAATATATTAATGTGTCCATATCAAAGTAAGGTAGAAATACTTTTAACTATTATCATCCTCATTTAAAGTCCTCATTTCTGCAGATGTTTACATGATCATAACAGTTAATTACATTTTGTCTTTCACTGCTCATTCCTTACCTCTTTTTTTTCTGAGAGGATACTTCAGTTAGTCAGTGTTCCTTGCCTAATTGGGTCACCTAAATATCCCTTCCTGAGGGGTTCTTGGTCATTAGCAAATGTAACTATGGGGTAATTTTCCATTACATATTATAATGTAGGAATACAAACAATAGCCCAGGGATCCCCTGCATTCCAGACAAATTTCTTCTTATCCCTGATGGGTGGATGCAACACATTTTTTTCCTTGAGAGTGAAGATTACTCATCTTAGCCAGTAGAGTAACTGCCTTCTTTGTCTATTGATTGACAAGCATGAAGTGTCTATTGTAGCCAAGTAGAGAGTAAACATTTCACTGGTGCATCATAAAAGGGTACTAGTGAAAGAAGCTACTTCCATTCCTATCCTTTGAATCCATATCCTGTGAATTCTGGCTTTGGCAGAGACAGAGATAGATATTGGTCACCATTTCCTAGCACAGCCCACACAGAAGAGAGTGCTTCCCCAGCAAATTAAATCATTGCCCTCATTTTGATGCTATAACTGAATATTCAAAGGCAATTCTACCATTTCTTAAGGGCAGCTACTTCAGGCTAATAAAGAATATAGCAAAATCATTGTATTTCATGATCATGAGCTCATTGCTGATCTTAATTTACCACAAAAACTTAGTTCCTTGGGCAGTAACAATGTTGTGTGGCAGAAGTGTTATTGGCAGAAAAGGCAAATAAATATCTACACTAGGCGTCTATTCCAGTGAGAAAAAAGAGCTGCCCCTTTCATGATGGAAGATTTCCAGTGAGATCCAGTACAACCTGGTGTCTGACTAATCCTCCAGGAAATGATATCATACTGTGTGTTTAGTGTTAAACTCAGTGCTCAACTGTATTCAGTATTCAAGGGTGGCTGTAATAGCATTGACTTCGGTAAGAAAAATCAATTATATTGTAAAAAAAAAAAAATCCAGACTTTGATAAGGAAAAGCTTTATTCAGGAAGAAAAGGGGAGGAAAAGGATAAGAGGCTATTGTAGCAGTGGGGGAAAGGGACTATTGTTACCGAAAGCAGTGGGTTCGCTGTTTGTACTCTCCTTAAGAATAACTAAGAGTCAAGCAGATTTAAAGAAAGGCATAGTTTATTACTTGCAGTGAGTAAGGAGACAGGGGAGGATCAATCCCAAAACACTCTCTTGTAGAACAAAGGGCTGGAGGATATTCTGTACCACGTGGGAAAGAGGAAGTGATACATATTCATTAACTGCATACATATTCAAAAAGGGGTCGGGGTAGGATTTGGCACGGAAGTGGCTGACGGACTTCCTGCTTCTGAAATGGGCTAGGTCACCCACCGCTCCATGACGTATGTCCCGTGATTTTGGTTCCTCCATATGGGTCTTTTGGTTCCTAGGCGGCAATACTTATTATGGGATGGGGCCATCTGGCGGTCAACCTGCTCTCTTACGGCGCATGCCCAGGATTCTAGTTCTAATGGGTGGATCTGAAAGACAGCTGCAAGCGGGAAGATTAGGAGGCAGCAGCTTAAACTTTAACCGCGAGTGAGGTAAGCAGTGTTTTGTGGTTGACACCATTCTTCTTCTAGAAAAAATTTTAACTGACATAACTTGTTGTTTAAGGCCTTTTCTGTCCCTAGCTGGTCTCAACTCCCCCCTGAGAAATTCACACTCCTCATTCTTGAGGGGTGTAGGGACAGAGGTCTCTTTTTTTAAAGCTACTTCCTGCTGACATGGGACGCAGAGGCCTAAAGGTTAGAGGAGTGGAATTCTCACGCTGCCTGAGCTAAACTGTCATATCTTCCCTGGGTCCCTGAAGGTCCTTCATAAGCTGGCTGTGTTTCTTCTTGAAGGGGAATGGGCTGGAATCCTTGAGCAACCATCATTTGAATATGGAACTTTTGTAATCTGGAGGAGACAAACTTGACAAGTAAGTTAAACAGGCAAGAACCAAAAAGAAGTAACAGCAAGATGGCAATTAGTGGATCAAGTAATGGCAGAAACCGAGTAACTGAAGGGAGAAGGTTCTTCACAGCTTTAAACACACACTTCTATTACTGTCAAGCCTGGTGTCAGCTGGGATGGGTTTCACTTGAAAGATAATTACTTTGGTGTCTTTAGGTGTCAAATAGGGTTATGTCTGGCTGTTATTGTTAATGTACTCGTATTCTACCAGTACTGGTTGTCCTAATATTAGGGTTTGTTTTCTTGGGTTTTTTTAAATTTTTGAATGACACACCCAACAGTTGGTAAGTTTCAATCCATTAGATATTGCCCTTGAGATGGAGACAACATAATTGTCTCTCTACCCATTGTCTCTTCTTCTTTTTGCTGGTCTCGTGGGAGGGAAGACTCCGCACAATATAGAGAGGAGAAATAGTGAAGCCGATTTCATTTTTCTTTTACTGTTAAATCTGAGTATAACTAGCAGCTATGAATACAAGAAAACTTAGTCAACCTATCAGAAGCAATATCAATACTATTATCTGGCTTATATTAAGTAGTTGGAGAGTGAAATAGTCTAACACAAATATGTCTATTAGTAGCAAAAGTGTAATAGCCCCCTTATCACACTTAGAACCAACATTTAAAAGTAGTAAAATAGTCTTCTAAGTTCGTGAGGCATAGCAGAGCCCAAGAAGAGGAGTCACACAGGCAATAGCTAAGATGAGAGTCAACCACAGAATCAGGACAGAAAGAATTCTTAATATTTCTATAACCCTTATTTTTATGATACTTATCTACCGGTCCTTGTTCTGTCTTTGAACAGTCACTTAAGTCTTTCAACTGGTTCACAGGTGCAGGAAATCTTGATTCACAGGAGCCCACCAGGGTTTTCTGGAGAGAGAAAGGTTGGACACGAGTATGATGGACCCATGGAGTGACTCCCTTTAGGCTGAGAGCAGAAGGAGTTGTTTTCTGGATTTTTCTACACAAAAGCAAATAACTTTTGGGAGTCAGGGTGTAAAGGTACACAGAAGAAAGCATATTTTAAATCTAACACTGTAAATTAAGTAGTAGTGGTGGGCACCTGAGTAAGCAGGGTATATTGTTTAGGGACCAGGTGGTGAATAGTTACTACAACCTCATTCCCTGTTCTTAGATCTTGTATAAAGTGATACTGTCTGTTAGGCTTCCTGACAGGTAAAATGGGAGTGTTGTAAGGGGATTGGCAAGGCTTCAATAAGCCCTTGTCTGTGGAGCTTTTCTAACACTGGTTTAATCCCAGCTCTCACATCTGGCTTAAGTGAATATTGCTTGTGCCAAGGGAGAGCAGCTCCAGGTTTTAGTTTAACCTGGACAGGATTGGTATTGTTGGCCCTTCTTAGTTGGTTTACATTTCAAACTAATGGGTTCACTAAGGTTAAAATATACTGAGGGATATTAGGTGTCCTTTGTGCAGAACCTCCTATCTCAAGGAACACTAGGAATCCTGCCCTTTGACTTTTATCTATTTCTGTGGTGACCTGATCTCCAGAGGGGAAAACAGTAGCTTCTAGTTTACTTAATAGGTTCCTGCCAAGCAAAGGGACTGGACATTTAGGTATATATATATAGGAAAGAATGAGATAGAGTATGTGTTCCCACCTCACATGCTAAAGGGAATGTAAACCTCTTAGTGTAGGGCTGTCCGGAGACTCCCATTATCACACAATCCTGACTGGAGAGTTTGCCGATAGTTTTGTTCAAGACAGAGTAGGCATCACCCGTATCAAGTAAAAATTGAGTTTTTTCACCTGCCACCTTGAAGGCAACCTGAGGTTTCGTAGGAGTGATGGAAATCGGCTGTCGCTGTTCCATGGGAGCTGAGTGGTCCCCTGGGCCTCATCACCCAAAGAGTTGTGGCATTTGCAGCTTGAGATGGTTAGGTAGCGATCGGGTTATCCTGGCTGAGGACGGTCCAGACCCTCCTTTTTCCAGTGTCCCTCCTTTTTGCAGCATGCACATTGTTGAGGGCTCAGCTTTGCTGGCGGCCCTGAAGGGCGACCCCAAGGCCTGTTTGATTGGGTACTTACCTGTGACAGTCCTGGTCCCCAAGGGTTACCCCGAGGTGGTCCCTGAATAACTGCAGCCAACAACTGGGCGTTCTTTTCTATCCTTTTATCCCTCTTCTCTACCTCTGCCTTATCTCTATTGTTGAAAACCTTAAAGGCTTCCTCTACCAATTTAGATAACAGGGTCTTGGGACTGGCCTCCAGTTGTGAAGCTTTTTTCTAACATCTGAGGCACTCTGGGTTACAAAATGCAGAGGGGTGGCTTCTAGGTCCATGTTGGTAAATTTTTTGAAGTTCTCTGTCAGCCTATCCAAAAGGGCTACAGGTTTCTCATCTTTTCCTTGGGTTATTTCTTTAACCTTTAAATAGTTAACTGACTTATTGACACACTTCCATTTCCTCAGCCACACAGGTTATAAAATGTTTCATTCTTGCCCAATCCAGTCAGTCCTGGTAATCCCATTGAGGATTGGTTCTAGGAACTGCCTCATCCCCTGGCTTCAAAACATTGTACTTGTGGTAGGTGGGGACAAAGCAGTCTGCATGCTCTCTTGCCTTAGCTAGTATTCTATTCTTATCAGTAGAACAACAGATGGTCAGAACTACTAACACATCCTACCAACTGAGAACAAAGTTAAGACTAAGCTTACTAAATTCCTCTCTAAATTTCTCCAGGTCTTCTGAAAACTGACCGAGTTTCTCTTTACACACACTTAAAAATCTGAAACAGAAAAGGGGACCTGTACCTGGACTACCCCACCCTGTCCATCTACCACCTCTCACAGGGGGTACAGCCCCCCTGAGGTCTCTTTAGATTCTGGGAGGGGAGGATAAATGTTGCTAGGATGGAGGACCATAGGGGTAGAGAGAAGCTCCCTGGGACCAGTCACCAAAGAGGCTATGGGTCCTGAATGAGGAGTAAGGGAGGGGAGGGAGGAAGGAGTTTTGAGGACAGGATCAGAAACAGTGGAGGAATGTGAGCTTGGGAGGGTGGTATGCTGGAGGTTCAGGCAAAGACATTGATGAGGTCAGTGCCAGACTTCAAGAGGGAATCCTACAAAGATCTGATTCCCCAGATTCCCTTGGAGCCTTTTTAGATTGAGCTTCAATAGCTAAAGCTACACAGGTCAACTTGCATTTTGTTTGTAGCCCCTTATTCTGGTAGAGGGCCATAAAGGCTTGTACATATGGAATTTCATCCCATTTTTCCTCCCTCTTGCAAAATAAGTCCAGCTGTAAAATAGTATTAAAATTCAGAGACTGGTACAAAAGCCATTTCTCCTGGTCAGCGAGGGTATACTAAGGCCAGGCAGTGTTGTGGAAAACTATGTTTCTTTTTTTTAATTGATCATATGAAAAAAATTACCAATGTTTAAGAATGCACTCTAGGGGTGAATCTCCTGGTATGCTTGCCTGATTTCTCATTCTGTCCAATTAACTGTTCCCAACAACCTAGCTTTTTATTTTTTTGGATAGTTGATACCACCAGCTTTTTCTTCCTAGTCCAATAGGAACTGATGCTGCAGCCAAGATTTTTCCCAGCTTCTGGAGAGAAGCTGTTTTTGAAATCTTAACATGCCATGTGGAGTGTTCCCTGTATTGTGATCCAAATCCTAGTCTAGACTGAAAATCTCCTCTCCCTGTGTATCTCTTTCTTTAGCCCAATCAATAAACTTACAGGAGTCTCTATAGGTACGTTCTAATTCAACCTGCATTTCTTTCCACTGATCAGTTTCTATATACTATACACATAAGACGGGCAGACAAAGAGATGGACAGAGCGCTCACACCAGACAAGCCAGAGAGGGAAAGGGGAACAAAGATGAACTTAGTGAGGTCCAGCCCTCACTTCAATCTTCCAGATGCCCTCTATCCCCAATACCGGATGGAGGGACTTCTAACCTCAATCTTTCAATCCGGTGCCAGTTGGAGAATTTCATGTCCACTCCTCAGAGCCAGGCCAGGATGGAGGGGTTTTAATCTTTGAATCTGAACAGATAGAGACATCTATGTCAGCCTCCTAGATTCAAAGTGCACCAACCAGAAACAGACAACCCGGGAAAAACACACACAAAAGAAAGAAAATTATATGCTTTTCTTTCAAGCCAAATTGAAAGTAAACTCTCTGAGTTTGAACTTACCAAGCCCGAGGGGCACTGAACAAAAAGAGTTCAGGTGGCCACAACACACTTCCAGGAAATGTCTGGTCCACTCCGATAGTTGACATGGGGGGACCCCAAGTAGGGTCCCTTCTGGGGTGCCAGGAAATTTGTTACCAAATGCAGTGGGTTCGCTGTTTGTACTCTCGTTAAGAATAACTAAGAGTCAAGCAGATTTAAAACAAGGCATAGTTTATTACTCTCAGTGAGTAAGGAGATGGGGGGATTAATCTCAAAGCACTCTCTTGTTGAACAAAGGGCTTGAGGAAGTTTTCTTCCACGTGGGAAAGGGGAAGTTATACATATTCATTAACTTCATGCATATTCAAAAAGGGGTCGGGGAAGGATCTGGCATGAAAGTGCCTGATGGACTTCTTGCTTCTGAAATGGGCTCAGTCACTGCTCGATGACATACGTCCAGTGATTTTGGTTCTTTGGCACAGATCTTTTGGTTCCTAGGCAATACTTATTATAGGATGAGGCCATGATGTTTTCGATTGTTTCATATGCATGCAAAAGCTAGACAGTGAATAAAGAAGACTGAAAAAGAATTGATGCCTTTGAATTGTGGTGTTGGCAAAGAATATTGAATATATACCACGGACTACCAAAAAGCGACCAAATCTGTCTTGGAAGAGGTACAACCAGAATGCTCCTTAGAAGCAAGGATGGGGAGACTATGCCTTACATACTTTGAACATGTTTTCAGGATGGATCAGTCCCTGGAAAAGGACATCATGCTTGGTAAAGTAGAGGGTCAGTGAAAAAGAGGAAGACCGTCTGTGAAATGGATTGATGTAGTGGCTGCAACAATGGGCTCAAACATTAACAATGATTGTGAGGATGGTACAAGACCAGGCAGTGTTTTGTTCTGTTGAACAGGGTCACTGTGAGTCGGAACTGACTGGATGGATCCTAACAACAATAGTAACATAAAATTTAAATCACTGAAGAAAATAAATGATTTCTAAATCATTCCATAATTATCAGACCTCTCTTGCATCACAGAGTTGACATTTAAGATTATAATGAAAAGCATTTGTTTCATTTCTTGAGTCTATTATAGAAGCAAGTTTTAAGAAATCCTTTGAAAAGTTCATTATCTCTTAATGGGCACAATTTTAATTACAGCATTAGCTGTAAAGACCCAAATGAATTCTTAGCTAAGTTGTCTACTTTCCAGACAGTATCTTGTTTGGTGGAGTAGCATTTTAGTTTTAGTTGTTTTTTCTGGTTTGTTTTGGATTTCTTTGAAATAATTAACAATAGTAATCAGGTTCCTTTCATATCATACTTATTCAGTAAACATTTGTTGTTAAAGATTACAAACACATTATCTTCCTCACACAAACATAGACACCTGTACTTTTGTGAGATATAAATGCTATATATAGTATTTAAAAAGCACAATAATTATTTTTCTTGTAGGACTAATTATTTTTCTACATTACAAGTTATGAAACTGAGCTAGAGAGGTTAGCTAATATTTCCCAAGGTCATTCATTTAGATGGTAAGTGGTAGGCATAACTACTAAACTGGAGCTTTTAAACAACAAAGTAAATATGCCATATGCTATATAGCACTGGAGTCCTTTAAGGATATATCAAATATCTAATAGAAACTTTTTGATATGTGTTAGATTACCTAGAGTTTGACAACAAAAATAGGGTGAAGACTGATAAGGGATTAAAGATCAGAGGTTAGTAACAGTATTCTCTTTCTAATAGCATATGAGATTGATTAAAATCAGGTTTTTCCTTGTCTGCTTTTGCTAACATGTTCTACCAGACAAGAAATTACTAAATTCTCACTGTAGTTTTTAAAGAAATTTGAAATAAATTTTTGTGGGAGCAGATTAAATGACATAATGAAAGTAAAAGAATTTATAAAATATGTGAATTTTATTATGATTTGTTATCGCCATGCCTGTATATTTTCTCATCCCAACTTGGAAATATTAAATGTAATTTGGATAATACTAAGTATAAAAGACGAAAGTTTCTTTCAGAATCATTTAACACACTAAAATTCTGTGATCCCAGAATAGTTATCTTCCAGATCCTAAATTACTTCCAGTTTTATTTTTAAATAGCCAACAAACATAAACCATGGTATTGCATTACCACATGCCTCAGTTCTTTTCTCTCAAAGCTGTTTCTGATTGATGTTATGATTTTTTGTGAAGAGTAATAAAAGCGCAATTCTATGAATATTTCCTAATTGACATTTCTTTTATAGTATCATGGTGGCTGGCAATATCGGATTCATTGATGTATTGAAAGTGAATAATTTAAAAAGGTTTTAAAGCAGAAAAGTCAATAAATCTTGATGACAGTATACTGCTAGGAAACTATTCTGCTCTGCTTTCACCTTTTTGAATTAGATTCAGGACAAACAGTTTATTAAAATGTATGTCTGAATTTGCTTTGTGCTTAATAGCTCTCTTTAAAAAGGAAAATAGTATTACTTGGCTTATATCCTCCATGTACTTTTGAATGTCTTATATGCAGAAAGCCACAAACCAAGATGTGCATAGTCCCATTTTATCAGATCATTTAACTGAGTGAACCATATGTATCCTCAAAACACTTCTAAGGGGAATGGAAAAGGTGGGATTAAACCTTGATGCCTTTAGGTTATATAACAGCCAGTTTCAAATTATCCAGATACAAGAATTATTCATATTAAGGAGACATCTGCATAGGAATTTATGTAGGATTAGAGAATAGGAAAGTATAATCATCATGTTATTTGCCCAATAGAATCAGTTTTTCCCTTTATCACAGTCTGGATCTAGTAGGATATTCATATTAGAGTTATATGTTTGTAGTATTGATTCATAAAAATTGGAACAACAGAAGAAGAAGGAGAGTCAGGAATAGGAGGAAGATATGGAATGTGTGATTAATTGCCTCCATGAACAACTCCCCCTTTTTCCATGGTCTCAGAAGAACTGGCTATTGTTACTGAATATTTTGATTAAAAATTCCATAGAAGAATCCTGATCAAAAGGGGGAAATTCAGAACAGAATTTCAAATTCTCATGGACTCTAGAGTTTCTGGAGCCATGGAAGGGGGGAAAACCTCTGAAACTATTGCCCTGAGATAATCTTTAAAACTTAACACCAAAAATATACCCTGAAGTCATCTTAAAACTGAACAACAGTTTAGCTTAACTAGTAAAAAAGGCCTACCATGAACATTATGCTCTTTTAAGAACTATTTATATGAGGTCAAATTGAAAATAGCAAGTTGAAAGATTAGATAAGAACCTTAGGGGGTGGTGAGTTTATGTTAATGGGGGAGGAACACGTCAGAAAAGGAGGGTAAAAATTGTTGCACATCTCAAAAGAGTGTAATCAATGTCAATAAATTGTACATATAGAAATGATTGAACTGGTGCATGTTTTCCCATGTGTATTCTCAATAACAATAACAAAATAAATAACGTTTAGAAAAAAAATTGATTTGAATATTTTGAATCAATAAATTTTGGACCAATTTTTAAAAAGAAGAGATTCTGTGTTAAAACAAATAGATGCCAGAAATAAGTAATGGGCCATAGTTTCCCAAAATTTAAAAAAAAAAAAAGTTTTCTGTGAATAAACATAAATGCCTGAATAAATACACCACCACAAACATACACACATAAACAGAACCAGGCTATTGTCAACCTAGATGTTTGATTTAAATGAAAGATATTATTGTCCTTTCTCACATTTTCACCTTTACTTAAACTGTCATAAGAACATATTCTGTTTTGAAAATAAAAGAAACATAAGTTAGTAAATCTTATAGGCTAATAAACGCTCTAATGGCTAATTATTTGTATTACTTTCCTCAAATCTTATAGGCTATATTTTAGCATACCCTACTTCCCCTCTACCCGCCATGGAACTCAACAGTCTCTTCCTCCTATTCCTCCTCCTCCTTCTTTCCTGTTAATGAGCAAAGAGGAAAAGAGAGTGGTAATAAAAATACTACACTGAACACATTTAACTGGTAAGTTCAAATTATCCCATCTCTGCCATTAAATCAATTACTTTGTGTATTTCTCCAAGAGTGAATCTAATAGAAACAGAGCATATATAACATCTAGAGTAAGATGGCATTGATTACTTATTACTTTCTTGATATCTTTCACAAGATAATACTCCTCCAAGAAGAAATTAATACACTCCCCTTTTTGTATATCAAGACCGAGGCCAAATAGTGTTTCTCAAACAATGAACAAAGGGGACCTATGTAGCCACTCAGATTAAACTTCAAGGTTTAATACTAGAAAAGGAAGTAGTGCATAGCTTAGAAAAAGTCCTTTTCAGAAAAGAAGGAGGTAAAAATATTTATCATTTACATGAAAATGTTTGCTTTGAATCGAAGAAACTTTTGTTTTCAACTGCAAGAAATTCAGATATAGTTAATTGTAATTGTCAGTTATAAATTTTCCACTAACAAAGTGGGAAGTCACAGAGATTATAAGGTGAATTAGGAGGAAAAAAAATCCTTAATTTTTGTGGATAATGAAATGCAGAGTGAGTGAATTGTTGACCATATTGTAGGGACAATAATACAGGACCAAAATGATGTGTGCCTTAGAGCAACACAAATCTTGCAGAGTAAGATACAATTTAAACATTAAAGAAAACTAATGTATTGTTTTAACATATCTCAATTCTTCTATGGATAACTAGAAAAATAAACTATTTTGCAGTATTCTTCCATGATGCTATAAAGATTTAATGCTTTATTATTAAAATTATCCTGACACAACCTAGAATATAAGAGGCCCTGGTGGTAAAGTGGTTAAGCACTCAGGGATGCTAACCAAAAGGTTGGTTGTTCAAACCCACCAGCTGCTCCATGGGAGAAAAATTTGCTTCTGTAAAGTTTACAGCCTTGGAAACTCTATGGGATAGTTTTACTCTGTCCTGTAGCGTTACTAGGAGTTGGAATTGACTCAACTGCAAGGGGTTAGCCTAGAATATGTAGACATCATTAAGGTATTCTTAAGGACTATAATATATAAATCTTGAAAATTCATCATTTTTTTCCTAAACGGTTTATTCTTCATCTCCTGCAGTTTTTAGCCTTGTTTCACAGGGAAGAGGTCTTAATAGTATCTGCTTAATACAGTCAACTGTTCTTTATTTTGGGGCAGAAATCTAAAAGTGTTTAAATACCCCGATGGCATCCTGCCAGGAATTAGCTGCAGATAGAACGGTAGAAGGAATCAAAATGTAAACCAAATTTCAACACACTGGGAGAGTTGCTCCAAGCTATATAATAAAGACAGCAGGTTTATATGCTGGTTTTTCTTCAGGGAGAGAATGTTGGACAGTTTCCTTTTGATTGATTCTCTAAATCTTTCCCTGTCATGTTCAATCTTTCCACCATCTTTGCTAGTGTTTCCACTGTTCTTTCAAGTAGGTAGTTTGATTCACAACAGTGTTAATAGTTCTTTTCCTGGACAAGAAAGTTATGAAAATCTTAAAGCAGATGAGATGGACTTTTTACATCATCCATTCAAGTGACAAGTTTATTACTGCCTTTGAAAATTGTTCCACTGGCTTCCATTATCATCCTCTTGTAGTAGTAGACAATGAAAAAAGCAATAGCTCAACAATTCTATTGTTTGGCTTTTTTTTTAAACAATAAAAAGACATATAAGGAATTTTTATGTGGCCTCTCAAACTCATGCCAAAGAGGAAAAGTTAGTATGAGGAATCTGTGAAAGCCTGGTTGCAGCTTTTTAGGCTGTTTCTTTTTCCATCTTCTGTGATATAAAAGCAAGTCATGAATATCGGAGGTATAATGGAAAAATGAATTTGTCTGAGTCCTTACAAGACTGCTTCTATCACTTGGATTCATATATGTGTTCTTTTCCTTCTCTTCATCTTCCTTTGCTCCTCCCCTACAAATTTAAAGCTCTTTCCATTAAAGAAAGTGTGAAAACTTTGTCAGTTTCTAGTGGTGCTTATATTCATTTATGTGTATGTCTCTGTGCTTGATTGAAGGAGACAACTGCAGTCTGAGTTCTCTAGCCTCTTCTGCAATATGGTTGTTTTTACCCTGAAAATACTTAATGGTTTTTAACATCTCTTATTACGAGAGTAGGGAAATCTCCTTGAAATGGTACATTAATGTTTCTGTTACATGAAGAAAGGATTTGCAGAGTAAATGTCAGGGAGACACCAGCGTCTCATATCAGTCTTTTTCACTGGCAATGTTTATTGCAGAATCCCCTCCCCAGCATATGTAGCCATTGAAAAAACTAAGTCAACCATAATAGAAAGAATCAGATAATTATATTTTGTTGCTGGACTTCAGTAATTTTTAACTGTAAAATACGTTCAGAGTTAATTTTAATACAATGCATTTAAATGTATACAAGCATGTTATTATTGATAGATGCCTTCAAGTCAATTCAGACTGTTGGCGAACCCACGTGTGCAGATTAGAACTGTGCTCCGAAGGTTTTCAAGACTGTAACCTCTTGGAAGTAGATTGCCAGACCTGTCTTCTGAGGTGCCTGTGAGTTGGTTCCAACTGCCAACTTTCTGGCTACTACACGAGCACTTAATCATTTGAGCTTTGAAATAAAATTATAAGTTTTGTTTTATGAAAACAAAGAGAGTTCTTTTGCCCATAACACTAAAGATCATCTTATTAAATGTTAGAAAGCTATATATATATAATTTTAAAGCTCACAGTTATGCATTAAAATGTAACTAACCTTTAGAAGCAGCTTGTCTTATTCCACACAATTGTATTTAGGTGATCAGACTTACTGAAACACTTGAAACTTGTTCTTTCAGAAAACAATCAAAGATTAATGAACGTGTTCTGTTTTTAAGACTCCAGAGGTCTTACAATCATGGCTTGCTGATTTTGCAATTGTCTTAACAAGATTTTTGTTTTTTCTATTCTTTATAATGTTTGAGCACATACTGCTCTCTTATAAGATTTATGCGTTCTGACACAATTGTCAACCAATCAAAATTATTTTTTTCAAAGTTCTTGATGAAATTGTATATAAGTACCCTGAAAATCTTAATTAATCAGAGCACTGATTTACTCGGTAATGACACGCTGCCCAACTTTAAAGCTGTCTATTAAATGTGCATAGCAATCTGTTAAGGGTGTTCTGAGTTGTTTATTTTTGACAGCACCACCCAGGGACTTCACAGAAGCATGTTAAATGGTTCTTTTTCTATGGTTTTAGAAAATTAACACTGTAGCTAAAGAAAGGTGTTTTACATTCCAAACTTACTGTATTATAAGACACTAACTCATGCACTATTGCCCACCCCCATCCGCCACCAGCATATGTAACATAAGAGTCTGTCAGGAAAGAGAAGCATGGACTTCTTAAGCCCTATGTGAATTACTCTGGCATTTGTCCTATCCACCTTGCCCCTCATCTTCGTCCCAAACTGTGGTGTAAAGCCTCAAATTAATAACAAAAATCATGTGCTGCCCTGACATCTGAAACATGGAGGGCCTCAAATGGCCTAACCTCAAATTCTCCTACCCGCTCTTCTCCCAAGGCCCTTTAGCCACACAACCCTCCTTATTGAGTAGAGCAGGTGGCATTTCCTGCTTACCCATGCGTGGGGAATTTCTGTTCCCTGCCACCTCACAGAATTTTTATTCAAAAGAGTCAATCACGTATTCCTGTGGGCAGGGGTCTTTCCACCCTCTTGGTACTAGAAAGCCTGCCTCTTCCATCCCTGATTTTTCATTCTGTTCCTGGGTACAGCCCTCAAGTGGCCCTGCATGGCAAGTATGTCCTCCTCCTCTGGGCTGTGACTATATGAGACTAATAAACTACTGTCAATTTTATTTGTGCAGTGTTAGGTGTCATGTGTTCACAATCCCTATGACCCTAGGGTGAAAACTCCATCTTTACAAATAGGGTGAATAAGAGGTGATTAAAACACCAGTCAACTACTTCCACAGGGAAAATTGAGAGTACATCCACTGGAGCATTGGTGGTCTCCATCTTTGGCATATGAAAACAAAGCTACAAGTTTCCTGTAAGTCAAGTGGCTTTCTGGGGCTGCAGGCTCAAACCATTTTGAAGGTGCTGCTCCCAAGAAAGCAGCAACCAGCCAGCATAAGGCACTCCCTCAACTGAGTGTACTTCTCTGGGAAGAACTGAAACAATGTGGTAAAGAAGTATCTGTCTGATAGTACAGTACCAATATTAGGGAACTTTGGTGCATAGGGGGACATTGAGGCCTCTGAGAACTCACAAATTCATTGCACAGAAAATTCAAAATTTGTATATATGCTATGCCGGGGACAAACAACTAAAAACAAATTATAAACAGTATAGGCTTAAATACTCTTATTCCATTAGTTTTCTATTGCTGCCTTAACAAATTGCCACAAATTCAGTAGCTTAAAACAAGACACGTTTATTATCTTACACTTCTATAAGTCTAAAGGCCACTACAGGACTTACTGTACCACAAGCAAGGTGTTGACTGGCTGTGTTCCTTTTTGGAGGCTCCAGGAAGAATGTTTCCTTGGTCATTCAGGAGTTGACAGAATTCAGTACTGTTAGATTTTAGGACTGAAATTTTCACTTGCTTGCTTGCTGTCGTCTAAAGGTATCCCATAGTACCTAGAGGCCTTTCTCTGATCCACGCACATAGCACCTGTGCCATGTAGAATTACCTTGACCAAAATGCAATTTGCCCTTTTGTTCCTGGTTTCTGAACCCTTTCTGGACTACCTTTACCTGAATTTGTTGTGGCTCCCTCCCAGTAGCCAGGGTTTACTTGGATTGGTGGGGAGGTCCACCCAGACTGACCTTTACTGGATTGGCTGGGAAGTGCCATCCAAGAACTAAGGTTTGCTTGGACTGGATGGGGGGAGGGGTCTGGCCTTTACTATATTTGTCTAGGTGGGCCCCATCCTGTAGTCGACGTTTACACGGATTGGCTGAGGACTCCCGCCCCGCAGTTGACCTTCACACAAATTGGCTGCAGAGCCTGCTGGTGACTGATAAAAATCCTAGAAGATGGAGGTTCAGACGAGGCTTTCTGATCAACCAGAGCCAGGAGAGGTGCGCCTCTTTTGGACACTGGGCCTTGTGCTGTGAATCTCTCAGATTGAATAAACTTATGGCTTGTCCAACTGAAGTGCCCAACGGAAGTAGCAGCTGTGACAGTACCAGAAGAATTAGAGACAATGAGCAGACCCAGATGGTGTCAGGAGTGCGAAGATGGAACCCCGGCTGAGCGCAAAGAGGAGTGACCAGTAGTCAAGATTGCCAAGTGATTTCAATGAATTTCTTGTTTGAAAGTTTCCTGATGGGTGAGAGTGAACATTGGTTTTATGGCAGGGCAGGCAGGTGCCATTGGAGATGTAAGCAGGTCTCGTTTCAGACACTGAGACCTTGTACTGGGACCCTTCCCAAATCTCACCCTTTGCGTGTCTTCCTTTCTGTTTATATATTCTTTGTTTATAACTTTTGTTATTAAAGTTATTATTGTAGTTATGTTGTTTCTATTAGTTCTCTCTGACCATTCCCATTAATTATAGAGCACAATAGAGAAATAGCGCTGTGGAGGAACAGCTGGTGTCAGAAATAGTTAAAAAGTTGGAGAATGGATGTATATTTGACCACTGCCTCATAAGAACCAGCTTGGTGCTGATTCTTACGTCAGGGTTATCATTTTAGCTGGTGTCAAAGGAAGTTCTTATTACAGTGCTCTACAACTCAGAATCTATAACAGGGCATACAATCCTTCTGCTTCTATCTCTATGACCTTCATCTACAGTCATCTCTCAGACCACAATTTGGAAAGTTTCTCTGCTTTTAAGGATAATACATGTGATTAGATTGGGCCTATAAGAATAATCCAAGATAATCTGTCCCATCTCAAGGTCCATAACATCTACCACATCTGCAAAATCCCTTTGGCTATATAAGATGCATTGTCACAGGTTCTGGAAATTATCATGTGACCATCTCTGAGGGACCATTATTTTTCCTATCACACCCATCTTCTGTTGTTTTTTCCCCTCAACTCTGGAAGATCCAGAAGATGCAGAGAATTATACTGATTGAGTAATCATCACTATCATAGCAATGCTGATCCCAGATTCTCAGTAATCTACACTGATGAGGCAGGAAATGTGATAAATTAGACATAAGATTAAAGTTTAACTTTGGCCTTGAAAATGCTCTGTAATGTCTCAAAAAGAAAGTTAGTTCTTCAGAAAGTTATGACTTCTTCCCAGGATGACATCAAGGGGTGGATAAGAGTGATTTGATTTCCTTTGATTGAAATCAAAAGTTAGATCAAAAGAAAATAATTTTCCATTTATGTACTCCAACAAATTCAAGCCATTTAATAAACCAGTTACACATCTTTTGACAGTTTAATATTTTTATATGTTATTTTATTATTAGTTGTAAGTTTATTAAGGGATAAGATAAGATGTATACTCATCCACAGCAGACCTATTTTCCCTCTGTGCTGGGATTACAATAATGGGGAAAAAAAAAAGGGCTTCGTTGTTTTTTTTTTTCGGGCACTTTTTTCCATTGTTCCTTTTTGTTGCAATTAAAAAAACTCATAAGAGAAAACATAAGAATGAAAATTAGTCAGTTTTTCATGTCAGACATTATACAAAGTATTTTAGAATTGTTATGTTTAAGCCTCACACACAAAGTATTTTTTCCATTATTGTCTTTATTATACATATGAGGGACCTGAAGTTTAATGAAGTTAAAAAGTTTTCTGATTTAACACAGCCAGTAAATGCAAGAGGTGACTTGAATTTATGTCTGCCTTGCTACGAAGTATGGAACCTTAACAAGTAGAGCTCTATTTTTTTCTCCTGTGATTTCCATAAAAATATCTTCCTGGATACACAAACAGAAAGAAAAAATTTCATGTTCCACTAAAAATTTTACAGTAGGATATTCTGAAAGTTGGTCTCATCACTTTTTAAAAGTGAATGTAATGAGGACTAGAAAAGTAGAATCTCTCTCACACTCTCTCTCTCTATATATACCTGTCTATATATATATATATCTGTTTAATGATGAGATCAAATGTTATTTTCAGACAGATGGAGTTAAACAATTTATCATGTAATGAGGAATGCAGTGAGGAATGTTTTAGAAATATATGCCTAATAGCTAGGGTCCCATTTTTTAATTTTGAAAGAAAGTTTTGGAATAGGATAGTCAATTATACCAAATATAAAAAATTCTTTAAGACAATAGCCATTTACACCTCATGTCACTTTAAATTTCTGCTAACAATATATATATATATATAAAATAGCTGTGAAAGTATTATGTTTCTGAATGGTTAGCATGCATGAAAATGAACATACTTAAAACATTTGCTTTTATAGTTGTATTAAAGAAATGAATTAAAGGAAATTTTTATGTCATCTTTGAAGATATAAAGGAAATAAGCTTTAGGCTCACACTAAAAGAGCATGACATTTAAAGGAATTAAATTTATAAATTTAATTTAGTAATGTATTAGTCAAGGTAAATAATACTAGTTGCCATAGCAAACAACCACAAATCTCAGTGACGTAGTATCTACTCAAATGATTCTCACACAAATTCAAATGCAATGTACCTTGATCCAGTGACTCTTTCAAATGATAACTCAAAGACCCTTGGTTCCTCTATTTGTAGTGACACTGGGGAGCCCTTTACTGAATAGTCTTCATAGAACAGGAAGATGAGGGAAATATATCAGAAGAAATTTTGAAGGACTAAAGGACCAAGTGTTGTATTATTTCTTTCATAGTTCACATTATGGAACTGGCCACATGGCCTTACGTACATAAGACAATGTGGGGAATGCAGTTGTCTTGTGTGCCTAGGAGAAAAATGCAATGGTTCGATGAATACATAGCATTATCTTGACTATAAATAATGACAATAATTTGTATTATTTAACCCCAATTAAAAATTTATTTTCAGGATATAAATTAGTAATAGAGTTTGATTCCCAAATGCAACAACTAAATGGATTACTTACGCTCAACCAAAAGTTCTCAAAGTTTGGTCTGGATATAAGGGAATCTTCAGTGTAAGAATTATGTTCATATTTATACTGAGACTTTTTTGGCTTTTCTCCTCATTCTATAACAGGTGTGCATTGGACTTTTCCAAAGTCTGAATGACATGTGCTTGTTTATTTTTGTTTTTTGAACATTTCTTAGATTTTAAAGTAGTAAATACCAACAGCTCTAACCCAAATAAACAGAGCTCTTTGTCTTCCTCAGTAATTTTTCAAAGGGTAAAGAAATTTAAAGCAGATATGTTTATGGACTTAATGGAAAATCATGATGATGAGGGAATGGATGAGGAACTTTCAGTGTGAAGGTGAGTCTAAAAGAAAAAAAAAAAGACATAAATTTAATACTAAAAAAACAAAACTTGTTGCCACAGTGTTGACTTCAACTTATGGATACCCTGTATGTGAGAGTAGAACTGTGCACCATAGGTTTTTCAGTGGCTGATTTTTCGAAATTAAACTTCCAAGACTTTTTTCCTGAGTGGATTTTAACCTCAAACTTTTTGGTTAGCAACCAAGTATGTTAACCAGATACTTGAACTAAAAATTAGAATATGTGAACAAGAAGAGGAAGAAAAAAAAAACACTTGAGTGGGTTAACAACAAATTGGAGTCTGCAACAGGAAGAATAGTAAAGGCCAAACAAAAATCAATCGCAGTGATCCAATTTGGGGAAAAAAAAAAAGTTAAAATAAACCTGTTTGGAATCTCAGTGACCTGAGGGTCAATATACAGAAAAATAAATGACATTAATTTAATTGTAGTCCTTGAGAAGGAGGAATAAGAGAATGAGGCTGATATATATATATATATATATATATATATATATAAAAATGTATGTGTGTATGTGTATTTGTATATTTTACATACATTTGTAGAATTAATGTTTGAAAATTTCCAAAATTTGATGAAATATATTAGTTTACACGTCCAAGAAACTCATTCATCTCAAATAGGATATATGTGCTTAGATAAACTTCTGGACACAAGCTAGTTACCCTGGTGGAAATCTAGATGAAAAAGAAAATATTTAAAACATACACAGAAATATTACACATTAAGTATAAGGGACAAGCAGATGAATAGTAACTTATATTCTTTATGTGGCAAACATATACTTAAAAATTCAAAAGGAAATAGATAAAAAATATATCAGAGAGGTACTGAGACTAGTAAACCTGAACTTGTAGACATGATAAAGGAAGCTTTTTAGGAAGAAAAGAAATAAAACCAGATTGGACCTGGGATTTACATAAACGAATGAACAGCAGTGAAAATGGTCAATGAATGGTTATATAGAAAAGTATGAAAAGACTATTCTCTTTTTCTTCTATTAATTTATTAGAAAGACAGCTGACTGTTGAAAACAAAACAAAAAAAAAAACTGAATTGTGGAATATATTATCTATAGAGATGTGACATATATTTTAACAATAACACAAAGCCCAAGTCAAATTTTACTGTTATAATTTTTTTCTTTTACATTTATTATAAAGTGATGTAATATTAATTAATGATAAGAGTACTGCAGTAAGTTAAGGATAATACTGTGATAAACATAGCAAGTACCACAATAGACAAGTTAAAAAGGATAAAAAACATATTTGAGTAACCAAAAAGAAGGTAGGAAAGCAGTTACAGAAAGAAAGAAAAAAAAAATGTTAGGCCACTAGAATAAAAAGTAGACTTGTTGTTTTGGGTTCTAGCTCACAGAAACCCCATGTAATAGAGCAGAACTTACCCAAAGGGTTTTCATGGCTGTAATCTTTATGGGAGCAAATCATCAGGTCTTTCTCCCATGGAGCCAGTGGGTGGGTTCAAACTGTCAGTCCTTGGTTAGCAGCCAAGCGCTTAACCACTGCACTGCTGGGGTTCTGTATGGTAGACTTAATCCATCTATATTGATAATTACATATATATTGACTATCATGGCAGAAAAGGCAGAAATTGACAGGATAGAAACACTCGACTCTTTGTTATCTGAGGACATACATATTAAATACAAAAAAAAATCATTTTTGAGAGTGAATGAATAAATAAAATTATCATATAAATAATAAGCATAAAAAAACTTGGGTCGGTCTGAAGGACTAATTGACCACAGCTACCGAGGCCTCCACC
>NW_004444060.1:47020-48545 GCF_000243295.1 Trichechus manatus latirostris | reverse complement strand
CACCTGAAGTACAATTAAAAAATAAATAAATAAATAAATAAAAAAACTTGGGTGGAAACATTAATATCAGAAAAAGAAAATATCAAGGAAATGAGTACCACCAAAGATGAAGAGGGACATTTTATAATGATAAAATAATCTGGAAAATATAACCACCACAAACAGGCATGTAACTAATAAGAGAGGATCAAAACACATAAAAAAATCTCACCAAACTAATCATAGAAATAGCCAAGTCCACAGTCGCAGTTGGAGTTTTTATCATTCTTCTCTAAAGAACTGGTAGATTATCTGGCAAAAAATTAGAATATAGATTTAAACATCACTATCAACCAATTCCACCACATGTCAATTTGTCATACTGTGGTGGCTTTCATGTTGCTGTGATATTGGAGCTTTACCACCAGTATTTCAAATACCAGCAGGGTCGCCCTTGGTGGATAGGTTTCAGCAGAGCCTCCAGACTAAGACAGACTAGGAAGAAGGAACTGGCAGTCTATTTCTGAAAAATTGGCCAGTGAAAACCTTATGAATAACAGCTGAACACTGTCTGATATAGTGACAGAAGATGTGCCACTCAGGTTGGAAAGCATTCAAAATATGACTGGTGAAGAGCTGTCTTCTCAAAGTAGAATCGACCTTAATGATGTGGATGGAGTCAAGCTTTCAGGAACTTCATTTGCTAATATGGTATGACTCAAAATGACAAGAAACAGCTGCAAACATTCCATTGGAACATGGAATGCATGACCTATGAAGCTAGGAAAATTGGAAGTCGTCAAAAATGAAATGGAACCCGTAAAGATGTCGTCGTTTTTGTTGTTAGGTGTTGTCAAGTTGGTTCTGACTCATAGCGACCTTATGCACCACAGAACGAAACACTACCCAGTCCTGCTTCATGCTAACAATCGCTGTTATGCCTGAGCCCATTGTTGCATCTACTGTGTCAATCCATCTCCTTGAGTGTCTTCCTCTTTTTTGCTGACGCTTTACTTTACCATACATGATGTCCTTCTCCAGGGACTGATCCCTCCTGACAACATATCCAAAGTATGTGAGACACAGTCTCACCATCTGTCCTTCTAAGGAGCATTCTGGTTGTACTTCTTCCAAGACAGATTTGTCCATTCTTTTGGCAGTCCATGGTATATTCAATATTCTTCGCCAGCACCACAATTCAAAGGAGTCAGTTCTTCTTCAATCTTCTTATTCAATGTCAGGCTTTTGCATGCATGTGATGTGATTGAAAATACCATGGCTTGGGCCAGGCGCACCTTAGTCTTGAAGGTGACATCCTTGCTTTTCAACACTTTAAAGAGGTCTTTTGCAGTAGATTTGCCCAATGCAATGCACCTTTTGATTTCCTGACTGCTGCTTCCATGGGTGTTGATTGTGGATCCAAGTAAAATGAAATCTTTGACAACTTCAATCTTTTGTCTGTTTATAATGATGTTGCTTATTGGTCAGGTTGTGAGGATTTTTGTTTTCTTTATGTTGAGGTGTAATCCATACTGAAGGCTGTGGT
>NW_004444060.1:45371-46920 GCF_000243295.1 Trichechus manatus latirostris | reverse complement strand
GAGGATTTTTGTTTTCTTTATGTTGAGGTGTAATCCATACTGAAGGCTGTGGTCTTTGATCTTCATCAGTAAGTACTTCAAGTCCTCTTCACTTTCAGCAAGCAAGGTTGTGTCATCAGCATAACACGGGTTGTTAACGAGTCTTCCTCTAATCCCAATGCCCCTTTCTTCTTCATATAGTCCACTTTCTTGAATTATTTGCTCAGCATACAGATTGAAGAGGTACGGTGAAAGGATGTAACCGTGACGCACACTTTTCCTCAATTGAAACCAGGCAGTATCCCCTTGTTTTGTCTGAACAACTGCCTCTTGATCTGTGTACAGGTTCCTCATGAGCACAATTAAGTGTTCTGCAATTCCCATTCTTCGCAATGTTATCCATAATTTGTTATGATCCATAATTTGTTATGATCCACACAGTTGAATGATTTTGCATAGTCAATAAAACACAGGTAAATAAATATCTTTCTGGTATTCTCTGCTTTCAGCCAGGATCCATCTGACATCAGCAATGATATCTCTGGTTCCACATCCTCCTCATCTGGCCTGAATTTCTGGCAGTTCCCTGTTGACTGCTGCAGCCGCTTTTGAATAATCTTCAGCAAAATTTTACTTGTGTGTGATAGTAATGATATTGTTTGATAACTTCCACATTCGGCTGGATCACCTTTCTTGGGAATACGCATAAATATGGACCTCTTCCAGTCGGTTGGCCAAGTAGCTGTCTTCCAAATTTCTTGGCATAGACAAGTGAGCACTTCCAACCTTGCATCCATTTGTTGAAACATCTCAGTTGATATTCTGTCAATTCCTGGAGCCTTGTTTTTTGCCAATGCCTTCAGTGCAGCTTGGACTTCCTTCTTCAGTACTGTTGGTTACTGATCATATGCTACCTCTTGAAATGGTTGAAAGTCTACCAATTCTTTTTGGTATAATGACTCTGTGTATTCATGCCATCTTCTTTTGATGCTTCCTGCATAATTTAATATTTTCCTTATAGAATCCTTCACACAGCAACTCGAGGCTTGGATATTTTCTTTGGTTCTTTCAGCTTGAAGAATGCTGACCGTGTTCTTCCCTTTTGGTCTTCTATCTCCAGCTTTTTGCAAGTCATAATAATACTTTAATCTTCTCCCGCTACCTTTTGAAATCTTCTGTTCAGTTCTTTTACTTCATTATTTCTTCCATATGCTTTAGCTATTTGAAATTCAAGAGCAAGTTTCAGAGTCTCTTCTGACATCCATTTAGTACTTTTCTTTCTTTTCTGTCTTCGTAATGACCTCTTGCTTTCTTCATGTCTGATGTCCTTGATGTCGTCCCACAACTTCTCTGGTCTTCAGTCATTAGTGTTCCACACATCAAATCTATTCTTGAGATGGTCTCTAAATTCAGGTGGGATATACTCAAGGTTGTACTTTGGCTCTTGTGGACTTATTCTAATTTTCTTCAGTTTCAACTTGAACTTACGTATGAGCAATTGATGGTCTGTTCTGCAGTCAGCGCCTGGCCTTGTTCTGACTGATGATATTGAGCTTTTCCCTCATCTCTT
>NW_004444060.1:29416-45147 GCF_000243295.1 Trichechus manatus latirostris | reverse complement strand
TGGATATTATCCTATCACTGACAGTGTTGTACTTCAGTGAGCTGAAATAGACTTGTACTGGCCATTTTGAATCAGACAATCATATTGTCTACTATGCCAGGAATAGCAAATTGAAGACAAATGATTTCACATTCATTGTCTAAAAGAACATCTCAAGATCTATCCTGAAGTATAACACTTGAAGAAAATTAGAACAAGCCCCTGAAAGCTAAATTACAGTCTTTAGTATATCCAACCTGAGTTTAGAGACCATCTCAAGAATAGATTTGATACACTGAACACTAATGACCAAAGACCAGACGAGTTGTGGAATGACATCAAGGACATCATATATGAACAAAGCAAGAGGTCATTAAAAAAAAACAAAGACAGAAAAGACCAAAATAGATGTCAAAAGACACTCTGAAACTTGCTCTTGAACGTAGAGTAGCTAAAGCAAAAGGAAGAAATGATTAAGTAAAAGAGCTGAAGAGATTTCTAAGGGTAGCTCAAGAAGACAAAGTACAGTTTTATAATGAAATGTGCAAAGACCTGAGATAGAAAACCAAAAGGGAAGAGCACACTTGGCATTCCTCAAGCTGAAAGAACTGAAGAAAAAATTCAAGCCTCAAGTTGCAATATTGAAGAATTCTACAGGGAAAATATTAAACGACAGAACAAGCATCAAAAGATGATAGAAGAAATACACAGAGTCACTGTACCAAAAAGAATTAGGCCGAATGTTCATCCATTTCAGGAGGTAGAATGTGATCAAGAACTGATGGTACTAAAGGAAGAGGTTCAAGCTGCACTGAAGATATTGGTGAAAAATAAGACCCCAGGAATTTACAGAATACCAATTGAGAGTTTTCAACAAACGGATGCAAGGCAAGGCTAGAGGTGCTCATTATTCTGTGTCAAGCAATTTGGAGGATAGCTACCTGGCCAGCCTACTTAAAGAGATCCCTATTTGTACCCATTCCAAAGAAAGGTGTTCCAACAAAATGCTGAAATTATTAAATAGTATCATTAATATCACACACGAGTAAAATTTTGCTGAAGATCATTCAAAAGTACGTCAACAGGGAACTGCCAGAAATTCAAGCTGGATTCAAATTATGAATAATATTGGGAAGAATGAGAATTCCAGAACACCTACTTGTGCTTGTGAGGAAGCTGTACATAGACCATGAAGTAATCCTTGAAGCAGAATAAGGGGATACTGTGTGGTTTAAAATCAAGAACAGTGTGTGTCAGAGTTGTATCCTTTCGCTATACTTATTCAGTCTGTATGCTGAGAAAATAATCTGAGGAAGGTGGACTATATGAAGAATAATGGGGTATCAGGGTTGGAAGAAGACTCATTAACAACTCACGATATGCAGATGACAACCTTGCTTGCTGAAGGTGTAGAGGACTTGAAGTACTTACTGATGAAGATCAAAGACCATAGCCTTCTGTATGGTTTACACCTCAGAATAAAGAAAACAAATATCCTCACAACTGGACCAGTAAACAACATCGTGATAAATAGAAAGAATATTGAAATTGTAAAGGATTTCATTTTACTTGGATCCACAATCAACACTCATGGAAGCAGCAGTTAAGAAATTAAAGGACACATTGCATTGGCATATCTGTGGAAAAGACCTCTTTAAAGTGTGAAGAAGCAAAGATGTCACTTTAAGGGCTAAGGTCCTACTGAACCAAGTCATGGTGTTTTCAGTCACCTCATATGCATGTGGAAGCTGGACAATGAATAAGGAAGACCCAAGAAGAATTGATGCCTTTGTTTTATGGTGTTGGCCAAGAATATTGAATATAACATGGACTACCAGAAGAACAAATTTGTCTTGTAAGAAGTACAGTTAGAATGCTCATTGGAAGCAAGGATGGCAAGACTTTGTCTCACATACTTTGGACATGTTATCAGGAGACACCAGTCCCTGGAGAAGGACATAATGCTTGGTAAAGTAGACTGTCAGCAAAAAAGAGAAATACCCTCAAAGAGATGGATTGACACAGTGGCTGCCAACAATGGACTCAAGCATAAACAATAATTATGAGGATTGTGCAGGACTAGGCAGGGTTTCATTCTGTCGTACATAGTGTCTCTATGAGTTGGAACTGACTTGATGGTACCTAAGAACAACACCAATCAACTAATTTCAATTTAATTACTTTTTTTTTATACTATAGCTTTTTTATACTAACAACTGCTGAACGTAGAATTTCTGCTACTGCAAATGGAATGTTTCCTAATATAGACAAAATGACAGGCTTTAAAAAAGAGACCCATCAAATTTCAAAATATATTATCTAACCACAATGGTTTTAAATTAGATATATTTAAGCTTAAGAAATTTAGAAAAATCCCCAAATATTAGGAAACAAAAATATCAATTAAACAATAAATGGATCAGAAAAGGAATCACAAAGGAAATTTGAAAAATTGTTAAATTGAATGATAATGGAAATAGAAAAGTTTAAAATCAATGGGATGCAACTAAAATTGTGCTCATAAGAAAACCATAGCTTCAATTTGTCATACAAGGATTTTTTTAAATTTAAAAATCAATGTAAGAGGAAAAAACAAAGCAAATAAGAACTAAGAAAATAATAAAGGTAATAGCATCAATAAATAATTTTAGAAAGACAAATGATAGAGAAAATTTAAAAAGTCAAAATTGGTTTTTTGAGAGGTTATTAAAATTGATAAGCATATAGATGACTGAGTATTTTTTAAGAGATAAAATATGTATAAGCAATATCAGAAATGAAAAAGAGCATACCACTACATATCTTATAAACATTTGAAAGAAAACAGTAGAAACTTAAGAGTATCCATATGACATCAGGGTGCCTGTTGTTAGGAGCCAATGAGCCAGTTCTGACCATAGCAACCCTATGTACAACAGAACAAAACACTGCCTTAGGGTCCCTAGATGGTGCTTACCATTTGCACTGTTTAGTGTCTCTAGATGGTGCAAATGGTTAAGTATTGGGTTACTAACCAAAAGGTTGCTGGTTCAAATCCCTCCAAGAAAGGCCCTGTGATCTGCTTCCACAAATATTACGGCCCAGAAAATCCTGTGGAGCTCATTTCTACTCCATAACACATGGGGTTGCCTTGAATTGGAATTGACTCTATGTGGTAAGTTTTTTTTTTTTTTTTTAATTTAGTGTTGTTGTTTTGTTTTTTGGTTACATGCCATTAAATCATTAAGTTAAAATAATAGATATTTGGATATAATTTTTTTTTGTTGAAAAATAGACCAAATGTGACACATGAAGCAGAAGAAAATATGAATTGCTCAAATTTATCTTAAAAAAAATGGTGCCATAATCAAAAATCTTCCAACAGGAGAAAGAAAAATACCTTATGGCTTTACTGAGGATCCCTTTAAACATTAAAGAAAGAAATAATGTCAATCCTTTAGAAATTATTTGGGCAAATAGAGGAGAAAACATTTTCCAATGCAATTTTGAGACCCAGTCCAAGATAAGCTTGATGTTCAAATCTGAAAAGGAAATAATAAGATCTGAAAATTATAGACCAAATTCATCATGAAATTAGATGCAAAAGTTCTTAACAAAATGTTAGTGGACTTAATCTATCAATATATTAAAAGTGTAACTAATCATGATGAAATGTGATATATACCAGGAAACAAGTTGCTTTAACATTTGAAATTAAATTATTATGGTCACCATATAAACAGAATAAAGGTATAAAATTAAATGATCATGTCAAAGATGAAAAATAAATTTTATTTGAGAAAAATTTATATCTATTCATGATTTAAAAAAAAAATTAGAAAAGTTGGAATAGAAAGATATATCTTTGATTTGTTAGCAGGCATCTCCAAAAATACCAACTGGGAACCAGCGGGGGTTGAGCAGGGGGAAGAAGGTTAGGGGGTGGGAAAGCGAGTATAGCTGGTTATCAGGTGCTCTGTCTCCTTCTGGAAGCTCCTTGAAGCTGTTTTTCTATATTCCCTGTCTGCCATTGTCAGTGGCTGAGAAATCCAAGATGGCAAATCTGTGCCATGTTAGCTGATAGGGAACCTCCACTCCATATCTCTGCTCGCTCTCTGTTCTCTATCAGTTTCCTATTCATTTTGGTGCTTGGTTGAGTTCTTTATCTCTTCATTTGATCCTTAGGTTTCCAGAATTGACATTCGGATCTGTTTTACTTAGCTTCTCGGGTCTTTGCTGTGGAAGGACGGCATGGTGCTTCAGTCTGTAGCACCATGTTGGCTTCACCACCTCAAAATTTTTTGAGTAGATTTTTATAGCAGTAGTCATTAGATCAGTCAGTCTAGCCAACAGATATTCAGATTATTTTGCCATTATGTTTTATTCAGTTACAATTGTGAAGTTTTCAAGTATTTCAGAAAACTGAACATTCTGGAACAAAATGAAATTTTAAGTCAGCGACACTGTGGGTTTCAGTGGCATAGAGCAAATCTAAGAATGTAGCGAAGATGAGAGAGAAATATAAACATCTAAATCAACATAGATCTCACACTTCATAATAAGTTGCCCTTCTTCCAAGGACCAATGTAGTGCGTCAATAAAAATCTTGTCACGGAGAGGGAGAAATGTACAGGATTCCCTGAAATGCTAAAGAAAACCTAAAAAGAGTCAATATGTTTGAGTATTTACTATGTGTCAGATACTGTGACGTAGATAAAGAAATGGGGAAAAAAATTTATTTGCTTTTCCATAGAAACAGAGCCAGAAATGAGTGGAGCTAGAATTCAACACTCTCAATATCTAAGCCTGCATTTTAAAGACTGCCCTAGAAAAGCAAAGTTCAAATAAGTATTGTCAATTGTAAAATTTAAGTTACAATTAATTTGTAAGATAGAATAAAACCAGAGTCTTTTTATCAAGTTAAAAATAAATTATGCAAATAATCTCAGAATCATCCCTTCAAAAGATCTAGCACTTCCAGTCTAGACACTGTCATCCTGCCCAATTGTTATTATTTTTATTATATGCCTCAAGTAGGTTTCCAGGTTAATGTAGATACATACAACAATAGGAAATCTATTACTTAAACAATATACTGGAGTATATATATATATATGCCACATACATATTACACACATATATATGTATCTCCTGCTGGCACAATGTTTAGATGTTTGGCTGCTGACCGAGAGGGTGGCATTTCCAACCCACTCAGCTGCTCCTCAGGAGAAAGACCTTGCGAATTCCTCCCATAATGATTCAAGTCTGGAAAACCCTGTGGGGCAGTTCTACTGTGTTATATGGAGTCACTATGAGTTGAAATAGACTCAAAAGCAACTAACAGCAACATATATATATGTGTATATATATATGTATATATATTCTTAAAGGAAATTTTCCCCCATTTTAGAAACTAGAAACTAAAGTGCAGAAACTTTTAGTTATTTGTTAAAAGGTGTATGACTAGGAATTGGAAAAACGTGACTGGAACTCAGAACTTTCTGATTTCAAAATGAGTTGTGTTTCTACTCTTCTACTCTACAGGCATATGCACAGGTAGGAAAATGGTTGAAATTACTTTTTTTTTAAATGCAGCTTCATCATTGTTAAAGACTCCTAGGTCCCACAGTTTTTGTAATATATGAGAATATTTTGATCAGAATAAAATATTCAAATCAATGCTCATAATATATATTCAGTGTTCAGAGCAAAATCCTAATGAGAATAGAGATTTTAAAACCTAATTACTGATGAAGTTGTGCATTGAAATGCCTTAACAATTATTTCATGAACTCAGATAACTTACTTATTTGTGTTTGGATTCAGTATATTCAGAAAGGTGTGTTGACT
This sequence comes from Trichechus manatus latirostris, assembly GCF_000243295.1. Lineage (NCBI taxonomy): Eukaryota > Metazoa > Chordata > Mammalia > Sirenia > Trichechidae > Trichechus > Trichechus manatus. The sequence goes on along the minus strand of NW_004444060.1, from coordinate 39,339 downwards.
CATTTCTCTCCAACTTGTTCTTTAAATTTGCAAAATTGGTATTGATTGGACCCCTCATTCTATAGAGGAGAAGTTAAGTAATTTGCCCAAGGTCATATAGATGCAAGTACAGCATTCATAAGCAACATGCAATAAAGTTGTAAAATGAGTGACAATTAATACCCTGGCTATCAAGACCTGCTGTTAGGGATTGAATTGTGTTTCCCCAAAATATATGTTGGAATTCTAACCCCTATACCTGTGAATATAATCCTATTTGGAAATAAGTTTTTGTTTCTTAAATTAATTAGGCAATTATCAGTGTAGGTTGCATCCTAAACAAGAATAGAACTGAGATCAGCAAGCATAAACTGGGGAGGATAGATATAACATGAAGATAGCCAAGGATTGCCTGCTAGTAAAAGCTGAATTAGACAAAGAAAGACTTTCCCCTAGAGCCACGCTCTGCATTTGTGCTGCTAGCCTCCTGAACTGTGAGAAAATAAATGTCTACTTTTAAAGCCACCCACTTGTGGTATTTCTGTATTAGCAACACTAAGAAACGAAGACACTTGCTTAATTTATTATTTCATCCTTAATAAAATAGGCTAGCATCCTCTTTCAGTTTTTATTCATTATACCATACCAATATCTTTGTTAATGTTTCTCTTATCCAGAATTGCTTCTTAATGGAATATTAAATGGCACCATCGACAGATGGATCCTGGTCAAAACTTTAAAACAAATATGAATGTCTATATTTACATAAAGGTTGAATTATCTATTACCCAAATAGTCAGTCCTAATCTTCACAAGCTTTGTCAGACACTGGAGGTTACCTACTAAATAGTTGTCCTTCCCTACATCCCCAAATGGAACCTCACTTTTCTTCTGGGGCCAGTGCATCCAGCCCAAAAGAATGATTCATGATTTACTTAGTCCAGCCAAGACAACCTTATTCTTTTTGCCATGATTGTTCCAAGAGTCAGTTGTGACCTATTTCTCACCATAAAGATATATTACTTACTGAAAATAAAGTGGCATGTGAAAAAAAAGTCTTATGAAGCCATCTTGGGACCATGAAAGTAGACATTTTCACATACTGGGCATGGCAGAGTAGAAAGAAAGAGTTTGCATCCTTAGTCCCAATGTCATCTACTCAACCTCAATGTCAACAGCTTTGTTGTTAAGGAAATGTATTTTATAACAATCTTAGCCCAAAGCAGTCCTTATCAATACCCAAGTGTATCATGTAGGCAAGACAATTGTGTCAATTTTTTGTGCATCTATAAGAGATCACTGATTAAAATAGTATTTTTGCCTCAGTAGTAATTGTTAGTGAGTACCTGTTGAAGAATAAATAATTACTGTCTACTCAGCCATATGTTATTGTTTTTACGAATACAGTAGTCAACAATACAGACATATCCCTGCCCTTGTGGTCCTTATATTCTAAGGGAGATATATAAAAAATAAATAAGTTAAATGTAACCCATATTTGATATTGATATGAATAAAATAAAGATAGTAAAGTAGAAGATGCTGAGGGGCAGATGTAAATAAAGTGATTAGGGGAAGAATCACTGAGAAGCTAATACTTAAATGAAGGATTGTAGGACATGTGAAAGCCAAAGATCTAGATAATTGGAAAAAGGGCAATCTAACGGCTGGGGCAGCAAATGTTCTGAGACAGAAGAATGCCAGGCGTGTTCACAGAAATCAAGGGGTCTAGTGCATAGGAAAAACGTTTTTGGTCAGAAGTTTGGATCTACCACCTGCTCCTTGGAAACTCTATGGGGCAGTTCTAGTCTGTCCTGTAGGGTTGCTGTGACTCGGAGTCGACTCGATGGCAAGTTTGGGTTTGTTTATTTGTGTGTTTGTTTGTTTTAAGTCCATAGGAGGAGCCCTGGTGGCACAGTGGTTAAGAGCTCAGCTGCTAACCAAAAGATTGGCAGTTTAAATCCACCAGCTGCTCCTTGGGAACTTTATAGGGAAGTTCTACTCTGTCCTATAAAGTCACTATGAGTCAGAATTGACTGGACAGCAATGGCTTTGGTTTTGTTTTGGTTTAGTGCTTAGGAAGGAGAGTGCAAATCGAGTTAGTAGTAGAAGATGAGGTCAAAGCGGTTGCAAGGAGCAGAGGGGAGGGTGATAAATAGGACATTTTAAGGAGTGGTATTTACTCTGAATAATAAAGGAGAACTTAGGGGAACTTGGAGCAACAGCATAATATGGCCTCACATGCTTTAATAAGGTCATATTTATTGAGTTGAGGATGGAATGAAAATAGAGAAGGCAGAAGCAGAAGTACCAGATAGGAGGATAGCAGAAATATCATATAGAGTTGATGTTGGTTGGATCCACCAACCTATACATTTAACCCATAAAGAGATAATGGATATTGAGATGCATAAATTTTAAACTTAGGAGAATTTTTAACAATCTTTAAAGAGGTGAAGAAATCAGCAATGGCATTTTAGAGAAGGAGACGGGAGAGTCACAGTAGCATGGGTGAGTATGGGATATTTGAATGCGAAAGAGGAGAATCCCTGGTAGGCTCTGTTTATGAAAAACTACAATGGTGCTCTATAGACAATAGCAGTCATCTTCACTGTCAACATCTTGCTTAGTTAAGCTGTCTATGTAGTAACTGTACCCACACTGATTTCAGTTTGGTCTGTTAGTGTAATGAAATTATTTTTTCCTTCTTTATATCCTTTTCCTCTTTTTTAAGTTTCACATCCTCTGTCTGTCCCCAGAACTACCCTCTCCCCAATAAACTTAGACCCAAGTTGAACAATACATATTATGGAGGAGTTTTAGATCAATGTAGCTCGAGGATTATCCCGCCAGTGGTTTAAATTTGATGTGTTCCTGGGAACCTGAAAATGAAGAATCTTTAACCTCAAGCTGTTCTAGTCTGAGGGACTGCTGAGCTTTTGATTGAGACATTCACTAGGGCTGAAGATTGCTAATAGGCTTTATCACAAGGAACTCTCAAAACTGGAATTCACAGAGGTCCATAAGGGAGAAATTGAGGACTTTTACCAATTTCTACAGTCTGAAATTGATCAAACATGCAATCAAGATGCAGCAATAATTACTGGTAATTAGAATACGAAAGTAGGAAACAAAGAAGGATCTGGAGTTGGAAAATGTAGCCATGGTGACAGAAAGGAGGCTAGAGATCACACGATAGAATTCTGCAAGACCAATGACTTCTTCATTGTAAAGACATTTTTTTCAACAACATAAACAGTGACTATACATGTAAACCTTGCCAGATAGAACACAAAGGAATCAAATCAACTATATCTGTGAAAGAGACAATGGTGAAGCTGAATGTCATTGGTCAGAACAAGGCCAGGGGCCGACTGCTGAACAGGCCATCAATTGCTCATGTGCAAGTTCAAGTTGTAGCTCAAGAAAATTAAAACAATTTCATGAGAGCCAAAATATGATCTTGAGTATATTCCACCTGAATTTAGAGACCATCTCAAGAATAGATTTGACACACTGAACACTAATGACTGAAGACAAGACAAGTTGTGGAATGACATCAAGGATGTCATACATGAAGAAAGCAAGAGGTCATTAAAAAGAGAGGAAAGAAAGAAAAGACAAAAGTGGATGTCAGAAAAGACTCTGAATATTGCTCTTGAATGTAGTGTAGCTAAAGCAAATGGTAGACATGATGAAGTAAAAGAGCTGAACAGAAGATTTCAAAGAGCAGCTGAGGAAGACAAAGTAAATTATAATGAATTGTGCAAGGACCTGGAGTTAGAAAACCAAAAAGTAAGGACACACTTGGCATTTCTCAAGCTGAAAGAACTAAAGAAAACATTCAAGCCTTGAGTTGCAATATTGAAGGATTCTATGGGCAAAATATTAAACAATACAGGAAGCATCAAAGGAAGATGGAAGAAATACACAGAGTAACCATATCAGAAAGAATTGACTGATGTTCAAACATTTCAGGAGGTAGCATATGATCAAGAGTCGATGGTACTAAAGGAAGAAGTCCAAGCTGCACTGAAGGTATTGGTGAAAATACAAGGCCTCAGGAATTGACAGAATACCAACTGAGATGTTTCAACAAAGGAACGCAAAGCTGGAAGCTCTCAATCATCTATGCCAGGAAATTTGGAAGACAACTACCTGGCAAATCGGCTGGAAGAAATCCATATTTGTGTCTATTCCAAAGAAAGGTGATCGAAAAGAATGCAGAAATTATCAAACAATATCACTGATGTCACACGCAAGTAAAATTTGCTAAAGATAATTCAAAAATGGTTGTGGCAGTACATCAACAGTTAACCACCAGAAATTCAAGCTGGATTCAGAAGAGGACTTGGAACAAGAGATGTCTTTGCTATTATCAGATGGATCTTGGCTGAAAGCAGAGAATACAAGAAAGATGTTTACCTATGTTTTATTGAGTATGGGAAGGCATAACACTGCGTGGATCATGACAAATTATGGATAATATTGTGAAGAATGAGAATTCCAGAACACTTTATTATGCTAATGCAAAACCTGTACATAGACTAAGAGTCAGTTGTTCAAACAAAACAAGGGGATACTGTGTGGTTTAAAATCAGGAAGTTTGTGTGTCAGGGTTGTATCCTTTTCACCGTACTTACGCAATCTGTATGCTGAGCAAATAATCCAAGAAACTGGATTATATGAAGAAGAATGCAACATCAGGATTGGAGGAAGACTCATTAACAACCTACGATATGCAGATGACACAGCCTTGCTTGTTGAAGGCGAAGAGGACTTGATGAAGATCAAAGACCACAGCCTTCAGTATGGATTGCACCTCAACATAAAGAAAACAAAAATCTTTACAACTGTACCAATAAGCAATACCATGATAAATGGAGAAAATATTAACATTGCCAAGGATTTCATTTTACTTGGATTCACAGTCAATGCTGAAGGAAGCAGCAGTCAAGAAATCAAATGATGTATTGCACTGGACAAATCTACTGCAAAAGACTTCTTTAAACTATTTAAAAGCAAAGACATCACTTTCAGGACTAAGGTGCACCTGACCCAACCCATGGTATTTCAGTTGTCTCCTATGCATGAAAAATGAATAATGAAGACTGAAGAAAAATTGATGCCTTGAATTGTGGTGCTGGCGAGGAATATTGAATATACTGTAGACTGCCAGTATAATGAACAAATCTATCTTGGAAGAAGTATAGCCAGAATGCTCCTTAGAAGCCAGGATGGCAAGACTTAGTCTCATGTACTTTGCACATGTTATTAGGCGAGACCAGTCCCCGGAGAAGACCATCATGCTTGGTAAATAATGGGTGAGTGAAAAAGAGGAAGACAGTCAGTTAGATGGATTGACCCAGTGGCAGCAACAATGGGCTCAGACACAAAAATGTAACATTTGGTCAAGTTACCCAGATGATTCCCATTACACTTTTAAATTCCCCCTAGATAAGATTGTGAGGATGGCGCAGGACCTGGTGGTGTTTTGCTCTGTTGTACATAGGGTCGCTATGAGCCTCCCTTATGTTGTTGTTAGGTGACATCGAGTAGGTTTGGACTCATAGCGACCCTATGTACAACAGAGCAAAACACCACCAGGTCCTGCGCCATCCTCACAATCTTATCTAGGGGGAATTTAAAATCAACCTTTTATAGTGATGCCCAGAAATCAACATTGTAACAAACCTTCCAAGTTATTCTTTTTTTACGGTAAATGTTAAGAGAACTCTTGATTTAAAAGCATTGAAGCATTTGCAAAAGTTACAAATTTAATTACCGTCTGAAACAGAATCCTGGTTTCCTCATGTAGTCAGAATAATTCAGAAAGCATGATATTTGTGATGTAATGTTTGAAGAAGTTAGGAGGAGCCACTGTTTCATTATATGGGTTGTATGCCCACACCAAACAAATACAAACCTGTTGCCTTTGAGTCAATTCTGAATCATAGTGATGCTACAAAACAGAGTAGAACTGCCCCGTAGGGTTTCCAAGGAGCTCTGGTGGATATGAACTGCCCACTTTTTGGCTAGCAGCCAAGCTCTTAACCACTGTACTGTACACATAGAGGTAAGTCAATAGTGGGTGTCGACTGAATGAAACCACATCATACAGACTGACAGATGTAAACTGAAATAGAAAAATCCTGCGTACTTAGGTTTCCATGGTTTGAAAGTGGAAGGCACTAAAATTACAGGCAAGCTGAACTGACTGTTTCTGTCTTGTACTGAGTTTATCATGGCCTCACATTACCTTTTGTCCAGTTAGAAGGAAAATACTTCCTGAAAAAACAAGTGGAATCATAGTTTAGAAAGCTGGCAAAAAGAAAGGGAAGTTGCTTCTACCATAGGGATAGTGAACCTCAATCTCAGGAAAGTAACCATAATGAATGTTCCACTAATACAAATACATTACCCACAAACTGGCTGAAGAGAAGTGGAATTATGTTTAAAATAAATACTGTAGGCAGTTGTTAGGTTTGATAATGTGATGATCTTTTTTACTAAGGCTCTGTAGTTCAGAATTTCCTAAGTTTAAGCTTACCATTACATCATGTCTAAGTTATATGATTGATATGTTGTTAAGAGCCTAATATTTTAAAATAAAATTATATGCAATATAAAAGCATTATTTTTTCTATCTGTTTAAATTGATAATATTGTATTCCTCAAATCTCTTGATTTTTAGGTATGTAGAAAATTTTTCTCACTCTTACCTAGATTGTCAAATATTATTAAACATACTATGCATGTAGTTTTTAGTTTTTCTACACATTGCAATATAGAATAGCTCTGAAAATTTCAATTTTCCTAAGACAAAACTGCAAAAACACCTTATAGTATTGAACATTTAAGACATGTTGCCTAACCTTTTCTCATGGGAGTAGATTGTTTTATAATCTCCTTTAGTTTAGTTTTGTTTTGATTTCTTGTAGTGCAGATGCCCAAACATATTGACCAGACAAATCTTCCTTATGGCATAGTGGACCTGCTTCTCTGTTCCTCCTCTCCTTCTGCCAAAGGCTCTTGTAGCATCATCATACTTCCTCTAAGCAGATGAAATGTATGATCTCCTTTGATATCGATATTAATGCCATTCCATCCCTTTATGGAAATGAGATTAGAATTCTAAATGTTCAAAATCCAACAGCCTTTAATGAAAAATGATAGGAATTATCACATACCCAGAGCTTTAGAAAGGATGGAATCGTATTTGCACATTATTAAAGATCTGAATAATTTAGGTTATTTTTAGATTTGAATGGCTTAGAGGATTTTAGAAAAGCTCAATTTAAACTGCTCAAGAAATGCACTTGCTAGTTCTGATTTCAGCAGTCTTACACTATTTAAAAATATCCATGGGATGGTTTGGCTGTCACAAAGTTAGTGTATCTTGGACCTCGGGTTAATGATGGGGAACTATTGAATATTTTAAAGAAAATTTACATAAAAATGTTTTAATTCTTAAATGCTATCCTTAAAACTTGATTTTTAAAATATGAATTCTTTGCTTTTCTTCACCACTCTTTCTATTTCTCTGGTAAAATTTATTATTTTCAAGACTTGTAAGGAATATAGAATAATAGTGTCTTAGTGGTTAGATGTCAGTGAACAGTGGAGTTATAATAGTTTGCTATAACCCAGATTATTTTTTCAAATAATCTGTGAGTAATAATTGTTTTGTTCATTCAGTTTCCTCATAGGTAAAATGGGAAAAAGCATGTTTCTATCCCTGTTGTTGTGCTAACAATGTAGATAATACATAAACTATCCATATTTAGCGTTGTTGCTTTTAACATATAGATGGTGAGACAAACAAGTTTGGGGTTAATAGGCTCTTGAATTGGTTTTAATTACAAATAATTGGAGATAAAAAAAATGTATAGGAATACAGACTACATGCTTTTCCAATTCTTAGAGAAAGTAGTAAACATTTTAAACCTAAGATTTATTTCCATTTAAATATTAAAATAAAATAAGTGAATGATGAAATGAAACAAAAACAATCACTTAAGATTTGTGACTATAGGTTGCTAAACTGGCCAAGAAACTGAAAATAAAACTAGAGCTATTTTTTTTTTAATCTACTGAAAGGAGCAAATAATGTTAATTTAATAAAGAAGTTGAAGCAATTGATTTCTCTAAGAGAATCTGTTACCCCACTCGAGATCCCCATCCTCTCCTCCTTTATCTTGTAAATCTCCTTAACACTCTGTTATTGAGGCCTGAAGTTATTGAACTTGTGGCTGAAACTTCACAACGCACAGTTGCAAGCTGTCAGTTTTGTTAAAAACTTTCTTCAGAAAAGACTTTGGACCCAAAGGAATAATGGCTGTATAACTTCAGCTATGAAATTCACCTTTCAACAAGGTGATTTAAATGCCTGTATTTATTTTTAATATTAATTTTAAATAATTTATAGATTTTTATTTTTATGTTTTTTAACTTTCATAATTATCATGAAATTGATATTTTTTTCCTTTAGTGCACAGTTATATGAATTTTAACACATTATAGATTCATGTAACTAGCATCATAATTAGGATATCAAACTGCTTCATCACCTCCATATATAGTCTTCTACTACCCTTTTTAATCACTTCCCTTCTTCTCCTGAACCCTGACAACTACTGACATGTTCCCCATCCCTGTAGCTTCCCTTCCACCACCCAAGGATGAAAAATAAATGGAATCGTAGAGTATATAATGTTTTGAGACTAGCTTCTTTTACTTAGCATAATACATTTGAGAGTCATCGAAATTCTTGCATGCATCAAAAATGTGCCTCTTTTTATTACTGAACAGTATTTCATTTCATTCCATTGCTCATAGTATTCTGTTTTACTCTTGTAGGATATCTGGGTGGTCTCCAAATTTTGGCAATATTGATATGTTACAAGCTTCGTGTAAAGTTTTTTTTTTTTTTTTTTGTGTGTGTGTGTGTGGACATCAGCTTTCTTATCTTTTGGGTAAATACTAAGGAGTAGGATTGCCTGGTCATATGGGAGGTATATATTTAACTTTATAAAAACTGTCAAACTATTTTCCAGAGTATCTGTGACATTTTGCGTTTTGACCAGCCGTGTCATGAGAGTTCCAGTTATTCCAAATCCTCCCCAGCCCTTGGTATTGTCAGTATTATTTTATTTTATTTATTCTAAATATGTAGCCATCTCTCTCTCTCTTTAATTTGTATTTCCCTAGGAATTCTTGAGTGGCACAAATGGTTACGTGTGTGGCTATTAAGAGAAAGGTTGGCAGTTCAAATACTCCCAGACACAATCTATTTCCAAAAGATCACAGGCAAGAAAAGCTGATAGAGTGGACGTCTACTCTGGGACACATGGGGTCACCATGAATCAAAATCAACTTCATGGCAACTGGATTGGTAATGGCTAATGACATTTAAAGGTCCTGGGTGGTATAAACAGTTTACACTTGGCTTCTAACCTAGGAACAATGTTGGAGATTGCATGATAGAATTTTGCAAGACCAATTACTTCTTCATTGCAAATACCTTTTTTCAACAATGTAAACAGTGACTGTAAATGTTGACCTTGCCTGATGGAATACACAGGAGTCAAATCTACTACATCTGTGGAAAGAGACAATGGAGAAGCTCAATAACATCAGTCAGACCAAGGCCAAGTCTGACTTGGGAACAGACCGTCAACTGCTCATATACAAGTTCAAGTTGAAATTGAAGAAAATTAAAACGAGTCCAGGAGAGCCAAAGTATGACTTTGAGTATATCCCGCCTAAGTTTAGAGACCATCTCAAGAATAGATTTGATGTATCAAACACTCATGGCCAAACAGCATTAGTGACATGACATCAAGGACATCAAACATGAAAAAAGCAAAACATCATTAAAAGACAGGAAAGAAAGAAAAGAGAAAATATATGTCAGAAGATACTGTGAAACTTGCTCTAAATCA
>NW_004444060.1:26361-28524 GCF_000243295.1 Trichechus manatus latirostris | reverse complement strand
TACTCTGTAGCTTGCCTTCTCATTTTCTCCACATTACCTTTAGGAGGGCAAAAGTTTTTAGTTTTGATGACGTTTGATTTATCAATCTTTTTTAAAAAAAGATCCTGTTTTTGATGACATGAGTAAGAACTCATCACCTGAAACCAGATCAGGGAAAGTGAACATGCTACAAAGCTGGTGCTGAATTAATGTGATTCCGGGGCCAACTCCAGGTATGGTAGTAGTAAGTGATAGGTTTTCCAGTTAGACATCTAGATACTCTAGACAGTTTCTGCTTGTACATAGAGTCCTGACAGAGGCATGTTTGAACAGCATAGCCTCTTCACAGCTATTTTTTTTTACCCAGAGTGAGATCAGAGAATCTAACAAACAAATCTACATCTATAGTTAGAATCTCTCTCCAGAAGCCACTTCCTACATTCCATTCCAGGCCCATTTGCATACTACTAGTTTTTATCTTGTTGCTTCATATCTGTATATTTTGTAGAATTTATACTCTGTTTGAATGTTATATTGGTTTATTTCCTTAGTGTTTTAAATTTAGCTGTATTGTTTTAAATCTTAGCTGATTCATACCTAACTCCAAAAAAGTCTATAGCAAACAAAGAACAGAGCTACCTTCCTGCCGGAACCCAACCCAGAAAATGGCCCCAGGGCTGACAACATGTCTAGAGAAACAGAATATTGTATGATTGGATTTAGGCTTCCCGCCTCCAGGTTTTTCTACTTTTTACTGCGTTTGCATCTACTTCTGAATTTATGGAATCTCCATAATCTATAAATTTGTTTTGATTTGGTTTATCTTTTTTGTTTGTTTTCTTGCCAAATCATCTTAGAACTCTCATAGGATCTTTTATGATAAGGGAGAAGGCATGATAATATAATAACTGAATAAACAAATTGTATGTAACAGTATCTCTTTGTTACCCATAAATTGGGAACTGCCTGTGTACTTGGTAAGGAGCCTTGGTTGCACGGTGGTTCAGCACTCAGCTGCTAAATGAAGGGTCATCAGTTCAAACTCACAAGCCACCCCATGGGAGAAAGATGTGGCAGTCTGCTTCTGTAAAGATTACATCATTGGAAACCCCATGAGGCAGTTCTACTCTGTCCTATAGGGTTGTTATGGGTAAGAATTGACTTAACAGCAGTGGATTTTTTATATATGTGATATTTAATTTTATTTATATATTACTTGAATTTAAACTATGTAGTTTTGAGCTAAAATATATGAATTTTGCTATTGAATTCAGATATTGAATATTACTTCATATTTTGAATATATGTGTAGAAAATAAACTCCAGTTAAAAATATCTTCCTTCATAAAGGAAATTAATTCAGGTTTAACCTTTTTGTACATCATAATTTTTTTCTAAAATCCTTTGAAGTATATTTAGAAAAATGATGAATGATGTGGGTGAGAATGGAGTTTCATATTAACAAAGTATTTTTGTTTAAACATCTAAAGAAACAAACAAATAGAAAACACCTGTGTATCTATTAGATCATGATTACAGATTACTTAAGGAAAATAAGAAAATTGTCACATTAAAAATATCAGAAATATCAGCTAATAAGCATTGCTTTTTTCTATTCCTGATTGTTGTATAATTCTTAAAATCTTGTTATAGATTTAGTTTGACTGACAGAAGCAAAATAAACATGACACTTTCCAGGAATGGCATGTCCATGTGGGAAGCACAAAAGACATGGTTCTAAAAATAGGAAGTTTCTGATTTAAATTATTTTTTCAGTGACTTTGAATGTTGTAAAATTGTTTTTAAAATTTAGACTATGGTCATATGTGTAAATATTTCAATTATTTTTGTTGATTGTAAACAAGCACTTTCTATTTTAAACTCATAATTTGAGCAAAAAAAATTGAGTTAACATCTTTTAGGATAAAAAATAAAAGTTAACAAACAAAATACAACCAAATCCATTGTTATCAAGTTGATTCTGACTCATGGCAATCACATGTGTTATGGAGTAGAACTGCTCCACAGGGTTTTCTTGAGTATTTATAGAAGCAGATCTCCAGGCCTTCCTTCCATGTTGAGTTCAAACCACCAACGTTTATATTAGCAGCTGAGCACAAACTGTGTCTTGTTGTTATTATTGTTGAAACAAACAACCAAAACCAAACCCACTGAGTCGATTCT
>NW_004444060.1:22292-25336 GCF_000243295.1 Trichechus manatus latirostris | reverse complement strand
GAGAAATATGATCTGGTAATAAATACAAGCCACCAATGAGATGAGGGACACTTTGGTGCCACCAATCTGTTGTATGACATTATACCAAAGAGAGCTATATCAATAATTTATCGTGGGCACCTTTCCATTAAGTTACATGGTAAACCTCTGGTTTTCTGAATATGACGCAGACAAACCAAAAGAAACCCATCAGGGCTCCCTAACTATCACATAGGAGAGCCATGCTTGTAAACTTTGTCTCACAAAAATAAAGGAAAAAAAAAAAAAGACAAAAGTTTATAAAACTAACACATCCAGGAAGCATCATATAATTAAATACTCAGTCTACACAACAATGAGGCTCCAATTGCAGTGTGCTGAGCTTCACCTATTTCAAAATGGATCCATCTTGATGATAAATGCATTAGAACTAGAATAACTCCTTACCTCTGAGGTCCAGAGGCATAAAAAGTGGCTTGTATACCATTAACCCAATGGTAACGAAAGCGTTAGAGACCGTCTCAAGAATAAATTTGACTCATTGAACACCGATGACTGAAATTGTGCAATAGGGGAATTGTATTCCTGATGGGGTGATACTTAAACTGTGAAGTTGGGAGCAGCTGAGAAGAGCTAATATTTTTTACAGATATTACAGGCTCTAAGAATTATTGCTGTTGATGATTTTCTATTCTTTTATGATTTCAACCTAATCTTCCTCCTTTCCATGTGATTTTCTAACTCCAAAGAGACGACCTGGTTTTTAAATATGACTCTTTTCTCTCTACTTAACAATTATGGCTTCCTATAGTTTCTTATTACCAATAATGCATCTCTCAGTATCTCAAAGGAGATCTACATCTCCTTTTTTTAACAATATAAATCAACATTATAATGAGTACACACAGAGTTCTTAAAGGAAGCCTACAAGCCCGATAATTTGTTAATATTATATGCATATATTTACTGTGTTTATATATTTTATTGCAGTCAATGCTGTGATACAGAACTGTGATACAGTTCTGCAATACAGAACTCTGTATCCTTTTAATACATTTACTAAAGATCTGAAAACTTTGTCAGTTCAATAGTGAAAAATCTCTTTTTAAATATATGTTACTATTCTATGTTTTAATTACTTATAACAATACTTTTGGTAACATTGAAATGAACAAACACATATTTCAGAGACTTAGGCCAAAAATACCAAATCATATTATTTGTCAGAAAAATTAATTCAGTTACTAGATCCATTTTAATACAAATTATTCATTTTTACACACAAAAGAAAATATCAATTCAAATTCAAAGTTTTGCAAAGATAGATTCTTGATGGCATGTTCATATCTAGATGTAAAAAGGGAATTTAAATTTGGCAAGTAAAGCAGGCCTAAAGTATGTCCTTTTATTATTCATTTGACAAGGATATTGAATTACTTATCTAATTGTAAGGGTGCATTATAAATTTAATGTCATTGAATTACAAGGGAAAAAAAATCTCGTATCAAGAAACTAGGATTATAAGATAGTTAGACCCTGAAGAGGTAAAAAATGTCACTCATGTCTATTTAGTATGTCAGACTTTAATGTCTGAAACATATGACTGATTTAAGATAATCTATGAAGAAATATGATAACCATGAGATTACTTTTTATTATATTTTACAGTTTCATTATATATACATATATGGTTGTTGTTGTTGTTAGATGCCATTGAGTCCGTTCCGACTCATAGCAACCCTGTGTACAACAAATGAAACACTGCCTGGTCCTGTGCCATCCTCACAATCATTGTTATGCCTGAGCCCATCGTTGCAGCCACTGTGTCAATCTATCTAGCTGAAGGTCTTTTTTTTTTTTCGCTTACCGGTACTTTACCGACCATGATGTCCTTCACCAAGGACTGATCCCTCCTGATATCACATTCAAAGCATATGAGACACAGTCTCGCAATCCTTGCTTCTAAGGAACATTCTGGTTGTATATCTTCCCAGACAGATTTGTTCATTATTTTGGCAGTCCATAGTATATTCAATATTCTTCACCAGCACCATAATTCAAAGACATCAATTCTTCTTCTGTCTTCCTTATTCGTTGTCCAGCTTTTGCATGCATAGGAGGCAACTGAAAACACTATGGCTCAGGTCAGGTGCACCTTAGTCTTCAAGGTGACATCTTTGCTTTTTAACACTTTAAAGATATCTTTTGCAGCAAATTTGCCCAGTGCAATGCGTTGTTTGATTTCTTGACTACTACTTCCATGAGTGTTGATTGTTGATCCAAATAAAATGAAATCTTTGATATATATATATATTATATATATATAATATATATATATATAAATACACATGCTGTTGTTAGTTGCTATCAAATCTATTCCTACTTATGGAAACCCCATGTGTGCAGAGTTGAAATTCTTCATAAGATTTTCAAGGCTGTGACCTTTCAGAAGCAGATCACCAGAGCTGTCTTCCAAGGTGACTCTGGGTAGGTTCAAACCACCTGTCTTTCATCTGATAGTCAAGCTCTTAACCATTTGCACCACCCAGGAACTCCTAAGTATGTATAGTAACTACAGGAAAATAACAACAATAACATCAACAAAACATGTTAGCATTGTCAAAAATATCTGTTGTTAATAATTCCTTGTCTTTTTTCCAAGTATTTGTATTTTATTTCTCATTCAACCAATATTCTTTGAGCCTCTTCTGTATGCCAGGCATAATATTCGTGGCAGACAATCAGAAATATCTTGCCATTAAGGTCTGACCAGTTTTCTGAAATGAGATCATCTTGGGGACAGGGCTATTAAAACAGTATCAGGAAAAATTCTTTTACATGAAGACCCACTACATGTGAAGGGTGATGAAAGATAAGTTTTGAAGTCAGTATTGGGCTCTGTAGAAACCAGAATCACCATTCTAAATGAGGAACATGGGAAATTGCTGGGACACACACCGACAAGGCATATCTTGGCTGGGTAGGAATGCACTCTATATTGGAGAGTGTTAGGTTGCAGGAACACCTATTCTGGTACACTGACTGGTGATCAGTGGAGATTGTTG
>NW_004444060.1:19384-21482 GCF_000243295.1 Trichechus manatus latirostris | reverse complement strand
ATTGACTATTTCTTTATCCAACATTTAGCATTTGTGACAATAGAAAAAAATCTACTATCTGACTATTTTGTACATTAATGATGTACGTCTGGCAGTAACGATTGTCAAGTTTCGAGGATAGAGTAATACCGGTTGTTATGGTTAAGGTTATGTGTCAGGTTGGCTGGGTCATGATTCTCAGTGGTTTTGACAGTTATGTAATGAAGTATTTTGGCAGTTATGTAATGATGTAATTTGGAAGTTACATAATGATATAATCATTCTCCATTTTGACATCTGATGTGGTTGTCCTCTATTTTCACATAATGCCGATTATCACATAATGACCTGGTCTTTGGAAACTAACCATGTCAATAAGTAAGGAATGGGTGTTATACTTCTTGTAATGCAGTTCTTGTTGACAATATTTTTTCAGCATTGGTTTGTATAAAATGTCTTTAAAGTGACTTCATTTTTGAAAAAATATTTTCGATAAGTATAAAATTTTAGTTAGGCAGTTTTTCTTTCTTTTCTTTCTTTCAGCACTTTAAGTATATCATATCATTGCATACTGACTTGTATTATTTATGTCAGCCATCATTCTTATTAGTCTGTTAATGGTAATGTGTCTTTTTTCTATGGCTGTTTTTAAGATTGTTTTATTTATCTTTGGTGTAGTTTCCTTATAATGTGCTAAGTCAAGGTTTTCTCTGTATTTCTTCTACTTGGGATTTATCTTGTGTTTTAAATTTGTGGGTGTATATTTTTCATCATTTTTAAGTAATTGTCATTTATTATCTCTTTGTAGTGGTTAAGAGGTCAGCTGCTAACCAAAATGTCAGCAGTTCAAATCCACTAATCGCTCGTTGGAAACCCTATGGGGCAGTTGTACTCTGTCCTATAGGGTGGCTATAAGTTGCAACTGACTTGATGGCACCTAACAGAAACAACAGCATCTCTTCAAATAGAATAATGAAGGGAATAGAAAGCCTAAGATGCTAGGTCACAAATGGAAATGTTACAGTTAATTCAGGTGTGTCATTTAAATTCACTGGACAGATGTAGTAGGCAGAATAATGGCCACCCCAAAGATGCTCACTACCTAATCCTTGAAATCTGACAGTATGTCACTTTACATGGCAAAAAGGCCTTTGCAGGTGTGATTAATGATACAAATCTTGAGATGGGTAGATTGTCCTGGGTTATCCCTGAGGCCCTGTCTTTAAAAGTGGAGAATATTTCCTCGTGAGAGAGACGTGACTTGAAAAGGACTTGATTCTCTGTTACTGGCTTTGAGGACAAAGGTGGCTATGATCCAAGGATGCCATGGCCTCTAGAAGCTAGGAACATCCCTCAAAATTAAATTGAAAACAGATTACATTTCCATTTTTATGTATTTGTTTTATAATGTTATTTAATGTCAATTTGGGACCTGATCAAATATGACTGGTGTCCTTATAAGAAGGGAAGAGACACAGACACAGACAAACAAGGAGAAAGCCATGTGACCGTGGAGATAGAGATTAGACTGATCCATCTATGAGCCATAGAGCACCAAGGATTTCTGGCAACACCGGGAGAAAAATGTGCAATAGATTTTCCCTTAGAGAGCTGAGAGAGATCATGGCCCTGCTGACCCCTCATTTTGTCCTTCTAATCTCCAGAACTGTGAGGGAATTAACTTTTGTTGTTTTAGGTCCCCAAATTTGTAGTAATTTGTTACAGCAGCCCTAGGGAACTAATACAGGCATTCGTGGTCATATAGGGAAATCTAGATGTAGCTACTGCATTAAAATGTGCACATTATTGACCTTGCAATTCTACTTTTTGTACTTAAAACCTAACCAAAAGTGTTATTCCAACAGTATATGTTTTATATAATATACAATTGTAAACAACGTAAAATGCAGCTCTGATTATTCAGTATACTGTTTAAGGTCATCAATAACTCTCAGAAAATCCATAATTTGTACTGTGTCCCTCAAGACCCTGCAATATCTGACCTCTGCATAGCTCACCAGCCCTGTCTTACACTAATTCCTCTTAACTCCTTCCTCAGTGTGCTTCAATGACTTTCAGTTTCTTGAACGTACCAAGATTTCTCCTACTGTTGGGCACC
>NW_004444060.1:15950-18914 GCF_000243295.1 Trichechus manatus latirostris | reverse complement strand
TATCTTCACATATCTAAAGTAGATGTAGCTTTATGTATCATATATCTGTATATCTATGCTATATTATATGGGATTACTCAGCATAAATATGTAGCACATTGAGTAGCTGTTTAGCACATAGGAAGTGCTCCAGAATATTACTTTGTGTCCTAAATAATTATATTTTCTGATTGATTATTTTATGACATTTTCTCACTATACCTAAGCTTTCTGTTTCTAAAAAAAAGTTGCATATTGAAAAATAATAATACTATAATGCAATGCAAGTGTATCTGTTTTATATTGCTGAATAACAAACCACCTTGAAATTTAGTGGCTTAAAACAATAACCCTATTATTTAATCATAATTTTAAACAATTTAACTGGGCTCAGCTGAGCACTTCTGCTTGTCTCCCCTGGGGTACCTTATGCAGGTGCAGTCATCTGTGACTAAACTGTCACTGGGTGGTCAAATATAGCCACACTAACTTTTCTGATGATTAATTCTGCCTATTTATGTGTTGGTTAGGTAGTCTCAGCTATGCTGGTTCATCTCTGTCCCATGTGCCTCCTTGACTTACTGTATGTTATAGTGATTTTGGGGAAACATTCCGCGAGGAAGAGAGCAGGAGATTCAAGGTCCAGACATCCACAAAGCCAATTCTACTGCATTCTATTGGACAAAACAAATCACCAACCGAGATTTAAAGTGTGGGGAAACAAACTCCAATTCTTGATAGGAGAACCTGGAATGTCACATTACAAAGATTGGTTAACACAGGGAAAAAAGGAATTATTGTCATCAACTGTTATTTAAACATATTTATTAACTATTGACATACTCTGTGAAGTATTTATAAAAATAATTGGCCTGACAATAATTTATTTGATATTAAGTCAATGCTAATCAAGATCATTTAATATGGTGTTTCCGTGGGAATTTAAATCACTCAAATTATATTTGAGCATAATACATTAATTATTAATGTGCATCATTTAAAATTATGTGATAAGATTAAACTTATTCCCAGAACTCTATATTTATGCCCCTTAATTACAGTACCCATGTAATACATCATTTTGACTATTATACAGAGTACTATATAAATCTTGCATTATCTGATTGCAATGATGTTACCAATGTTCTTGGAACTCTTCAATCATTCATTAGAGGCTGTCTTGAGATAACCTAAGATAAAAGCTTGCTTCTTTCCTCCTCTTTAAAAGTGGTGACAAAACTGAGGGAAAACAAGAATAAGAAAAAACAGAGATGGACACCACACAAAGAAGGAACTATCAGACACTCATTAGAGGCTAATACACACTGAACATTAATCAATGGGAAAAAAAAGGCTCTCACTCTCCTCTATGTATTTGGAATTAGATAATGGCAACAGCAAACTCTGTTTCCTTTTCAGTAATAGATAATACTCTTAAATGTGTTCAGACATTTGTGGATGTTGAAAAGGAGATAGAAATACTGGAGATGAATTTGCCTCATGACATATACAATGGTATTATTTCTTCCTTCTAGATCAACACACAGCCCAGTCAACTGCTTTTCTTATAAAATATTGCCTCCCCTCTCCATTCTCCAAAGTTATCAGTACTTTCTTATTCTCAATACAAAAGTTTACCTCACGTTCTTTTTCACTTCGGGGCAGGGGTACTACAGATAGACAGTTAGGTAAGTTGATCCAAGATGGATACGTTAATGGTGAAAATGTGTGGAATGAGAGGTGGAAGGAAAGATGAATAGATAGATTGGATGTGCCAAGAAAATAATAGAAATTACTTTATCACATTTGTTATTTTTAAAACTATTTAGTGACTCCCATTTAGAATTAATTTCATACTCTAGCTTGACATAAACCTATCATGAGTTCTACTTTGTGTCCCTATCTGCCTCATCTCCCAAAACTACCCCAAAATGCACAACCTCTATTGTTGTTGTTAGGTGGGTTCCCACTCATAGCGACCCTGTGTACAACAGAAGGAAACAATGCCTGATCCCGTGCCATCCTGCCAATCGTTGTTATGCTTGAGTCCATTGTTGGAGCCACTGTGTCAATCCACCTCATTGAGGGTCTTCCTCTTTTTTGCTGAACCTCTACGTCACCAAGCATGATGTCTTTCACCAGGTGATGGTACCTCCTGATAGTATGTCAAAAGTATATGAGACATAGTCTCGCCATCCTTGTTTCTAAGTATTCTGGCTGTACTTCTTCCAAGACAGATTTGTTCATTCTTTCGATAGTTCATGGTATATTCAATATTCTTCACCAACATCACAATTCAAAAGCGTGCATTCTTCTTTGGTCTTCCTTATTCACCATCCAGGTTTCACATGCATATGAGGTGATTGCAAACACCATGGCTTGGGTCAGGCACACCTTAGTCTTCAAGGCGACACCTTTGCTTTTCAACACTTTAAAGAAGTCTTCTGCAACAAATTTGCCCAATGCAATGAGTCTTTTGATTTCTTGACTTCTGCTTCCGTGGGTGTTGATTGTGGATCCAAGTAAAATGAAATCCTTTACAACATCAATTGTTTGTCTATTTATCATGATGTTGCTTATTGGTCCAGTTGTGAAGATTTTTGTTTTCTTTATGTTAAGGTGTAATCCATACTGAAGGCTGTGGTCTTTGATCTTTATCAGTAAATGCTTCAAGTCCTCTTCTCTTTCAGCAAGCAAGGTTGTGTCATCTGCATAACACAGGTTGTTAAAGAGTTTTCCTCCATCCCTGATGCTCGTACTTTTTCATGTAGTCCAGCTTCTCGGATTATTGCTCAGCATACAGATTGAATAGATATGGTGAAAGGATACAACCTTGACACACACCTTTCTTGACTTTAAGCCACGCAGTATCCCCTTGTTCTGTTCGAATGACTGCCTCTTGATCTATGTACAGTTTCCTCACAAGCACAATTAAGTGTTCTGGAATTCCCATTCTTTGCAATATTATCCATAATTTGTTATGAT
>NW_004444060.1:7153-9453 GCF_000243295.1 Trichechus manatus latirostris | reverse complement strand
AGAACAAGGCCAGTGGCTGATTGTGGAACAGACCATCAATTGCTCATGTGCAAGTTCAAGTTGCAGATGACGAAAATTAGAACAAGTCCACGAGAGGCAAAGTGCAACCTTGAGTATATCTCACCTGAATTTAGAGACCATCTCAAGAACAGAGTTGACTCATTAAACACTAATTATTGAAGGCCAGATGAGTTGTGGGAAGACAACAAGAACATGATACATGAAGAAAACAAAAGGTTATTAAACAGACAGAAAAAAAAAAAAGAAAGGACCAAAATGGATGTCAGAAGAGACGCTGAAAGTTGGTCCTAAATGTCGAGTAGCTAAAGTGAAAGGAAAGTAAAAGAGCTGAACAGAAAATTTCAAAGGGCAGCTTGAGAAGACAAAGTAAAGTATTATAATGACATATGCAAAGACCTGGAGATAGAAAAACAAAATGGAAGAACACACTTGACATTTCTCAACCTGAAGGAAGTGAACTAAAAATTCAAGCCTGGAATTGCAATATTGAAGGATTCTACAGGGAAAATGTTAAACGGCTCAGGAAGCATCAAAAGCCGATGGAAAGAATACACAAAAAGAATTTGGTGACGTTCAACCTTTTCAGGAGGTCACATACGATAAAGAACCAATGGTACTGAAGGAAGAGGTCCAAGCTGCCTTGAAGACGTTGTTGAAAAACAAGTCTCCAGGAACTGATGGAATGCCAATTGATACGCTTCAACAAATGGATACAGCCTTGGAAGCACTCACTCATCTATGACAAGAAATTTGGAAGACAGCTACCAGGCCAACCAACTGGAAGATATTCATATTTGTCCCCATTCCAAGGAAATGTGATCCAGCCAAATGTGAAAAATTATGGCACAATATCATTAATATCAATCACCTCATATGCATATGAAAGCTGGACACTGAATAAGGAAGACTGAAGAAGAATTGATGCCTTTGAATTATGATGTTGGCAAAGAATATTGAACATACCATGGACTGCCAGAAGAGCAAACAATTCTGTCTTGGAAGAAGTACAGCCAGAATGCTCCTTGGAAGCAAGGATGGCAAGACTACATCTCACATACTTTGGACATGTTATCAGGAGGGATCAGTCCCTGGAGAAGGACACCATGCTTGGTAAAGTACAGGGTCACTGAAAAAGAGGTAGACCCTCAACAAAATGGATTGACACTGTGGCTGCAACAATGGGCTTAAGCATAATAAGGATTGTGAGGATGACGCAGGACAGGGTAGTGTTTTGTTGTGTTGCACATAGAGTGGGTATGAATCGGAACCAACTCGACAGCACCTAACAAGAGTATCATGATTAATATTACATACAGGTAAAATTTTGCTGAAGATCATTCATAAGTGGTTGCAGCAATTCATCAACAGGGAATTGCCCGAAATACTAGCTGGATTCAGAAGAGGTTGCTGATGTCAGATGGATTATGGCTGAAAGCAGAGACTACCAGAAAGATGTTTACCAGTGTTTTATTGACTATTCAAAAGCATTCGACTGTGTGGATCATAAATTACTGACAACATTTGGAAGAATGGGAATTCCAGAACACTAAATTGTGTTCATGAGGAATCTGTACTTAGACCTAGAGGCAGTCATTTGGACAGAACAGGGGGATACTGCGTGGTTTAAAGTCAGGAAAGTTGTATGTCAGGGTTGTACCCTTTAACCATAGCTTTTCAATCTGTATGCTGAGCAAAAAATTAGAGAAGCTGGATATCAGGTGACATCAGGATTGGAGGAAGACTCATTAACAACCTGCATTATACAGATGACATGACCTTGCTTGCTGCAAGTGAAGAGGACTTGAAGCACTTACTGATGAAGATCAAAGACCACAGACTTCAGTATGAACTACATCTTAAAGAAAACAAAAATCGTCACAACTGGACCAATAAGCAACATCATGATAAAAAGAGAAAAGATTGAATTTGTCGAGCATTTCATTTTACTTGGATCCACAGTCAATGCCCATGGAATCACGGTCAAGAAATTAAAAGACACATTGCATTGGGCAAATCTACTGCAAAAGACCTCTTTAAAGTGTTAAAAAGCAAAGATTTTACTTTGATGACTAAGGTGCACCTGACCCAAGCCATGTTGTTTTCGATCACTTCATTTGTATGTGCAACCTGGACAATGAATAAGGAAGACCTAAGAAGAATTGATGCCTTTGAATTCTGGTGTTGGCAAAGAATATTGAATATACCATAGACTGTCAAAGAATGAACAATCTGTCTTGGAAGATATACAACCAGAATGCTCCTCAGAAGCAAAGATGGCG
>NW_004444060.1:4500-6302 GCF_000243295.1 Trichechus manatus latirostris | reverse complement strand
GCACGTTTTAATAAACACTCATTTTCATATCCCTTTATTCCTATTAACCAAAAGTTAGTATTAGTTTTATAAGTTTGAGGGAAATTTAGCATTTTGACTTTGTCTCAGAGGAAAAGTAAGATTCAATGCTAAGAGATTATCCAGACAGTCAATTTTTTAGTCAATGGATAAACCGTATTTTTAAATTAAAAAATAAAACCTCCTTATTAAATATTTTAGTTCTGACTAAAATGTTTAGTTTGTAATATTGTTATTTAACTATGCAATATGGTAAAAATCCATCTTGTAACAAATAGGATTATTAAGAAAATAAATTACTATAAAAGTATGTAGAAGATTATTCAGCTTGCCATTTTTTTATTTGTTGGTGAGCCCTTGAGTCTAATTTTCTACTCAAATATGACTTTGAAGTGGAAGATTAATCAAGCTTTATCTTACTTGGTGTTTAATACTTTTGCAAACTTCACATGTGCCAGATTTCATTTAAAAAATATGATGCCATTCCTCTTTGTATTTTAACTGATACACTTCAGGTTAAAATAATATTTTGTTGTTTATTTTACACTATAATTTCAGTCTAAGGTAAATTAAATTATGTTTCAACCACTAATGGAAATTTATGCAGGTTTTTATTTACATATGTTTCAATGCAGATAGTTGCCATGACTTTCAATGTAGAAAGTACATTCAGGAGAAAATGGTTTTAACTAAACAATTCATATGACTTAAACACACTTTTATAATTCTAGTCCAATATTCTTGACTCAAACAAAAGTGGATTTTTAATAGCCCACTTATTTATTCTTTTAACTAGAAACTTATCTTAAAATTGTGAATATATCTTAACAAAAGTAAAATCTACACGTTATCAAGAATCATGTGGCATTTCTTCTTGAAAAATCACTTCTCCTTGATATTATTTACTACCTCTTTAATACTGAAGGAAGATGGTAATATACATATATTTTCTTCTTGGCAATAAGTACTCATAAGTACTCATTATTTGCTGAGCAAATAATTCCAGAAGCTGAACTACGTGAAGAAGAATGCAGCATCAAGACTGGTGGAAGACTCATTAACAACCTGAGATATGTGATGACACAACCTTTCTTGCTGAAAATGAAAAGGACTTGAAGCACATACTGATGAAGATCAAAGACTGTGGCCTTCAGTATGGATTGTACCTCAATATAAAGAAAACAAGAATCTTCACAACTGGACCAATAAGCAGCATCATGATAAACAGAGAAACGATTGAATTTGTCAAGAATTTTATTTTACTTGGATCCACAATCAATGCCCATGAAAGCAGCAGTCAGTGAATCAAATGACGTGTTGCATTGGGCCAATCTGCTGCAAAAGACCTCTTTCAAGTGTGAAAAAACAGAGATGTCACTTTGAGGACTAAGGTGCGCCTGACCCAAGCAATGGTATTTTCAACTGCTTTAGATGCAGTTGAAAGCTGGACTATGAATAAGGAAGACCGAAGAAGAATTGATGCTTTTGAATTATGGTGTTGGTGAAGAATATTGGACATACCATGGACTGCCAAAAGAAGTAACAAACCTGTCTTGGAAGAGGTGCAGCCAGATTGCTCCTTAGAAGTGAAGATGGCGAGGATGGAGAGATTTCATCTCCTGTATTTTGGACGTGTTAGACGGAAGGACCAGACCCTGGAGAAAGACATTATTCTTGGTAAAGTAGATAGAGGATAAGCAAAAGAGAGGAAGGCCCTCAATGAGCTGTATTGACACATTGGCTGCAATGATGGGCTCAAGCACAGCAAAGTTTTTGAGTATGGT
>NW_004444060.1:0-3048 GCF_000243295.1 Trichechus manatus latirostris | reverse complement strand
GAACCACTTACCCTTTATTTCTGATTATTTTGAAATAAACATTGTATAATTAATTTTTTCAAATTAATTTGACTGTAAGTAGTTCAGTAGTAAATTTTAGGCATGCATCCTGTGTTTTGGTGGTTTTAGGCTCATGTGGCTGAATTGTAGGGCATTTGAATTGGTGTAGGTGTAGTCTCTGAATATAAAAATCCAAAAATACTATGTTTAGTTTCTACTCTGAGCTGATTTTATGAAATTATGTAATTTATAAGTTATGATTTTTGCTTAACTCATGCTCTCTATAGAATTTATGTGGAAATATAGAAGAAGTAAGAAAAAAGAAAACAATTCTTTAAAAACTCTCAACATGTCTTGAGAGCTGTGTTTACTGAACGTTCTCTTTGGGAAAATTGTTTGCCCACGATTCAGCTAAGTCACAAGCAAAAGTGATTATGAGGAAGTTTTCCATTGCATACCATAGGGCAATTCTTTAGTGTGAGGAGACCACCTGGGTCTGATATGACAACTTTCTTGTTAGGGTGCTAAAAGGGTCACTGGGAATTGAAGGAAAGATGAAGAACATTAAGCTTGCCTTTTGGGGAGGAAGACTTTCTTCTAATACCGCATGTTTACCTACTGATAACTTTAAAGTGTTAGAGCTTCCATTATCTAGGAAATTTGGGAGAGTTAATAATTATTTTAGAGTTCTAAAATTAGAAGGATTCAAGTGAGCCTGAATTAAATATTAGTGACATTTCATTCTTCTTTTTATATTTTGTACTCATTATGAGTTATTCATTCAAAATACATGCATTGAAAAGCTGCTATGTTTTTAGTACTTCTATTAGAAATGTGAATAAAGGAAATGAAAATGTATCTGTTGACTCTTAGGGGCTTGAGTCAAGTAAACAATAAATATAATAAAACATACTATGAAAGAAATCCACACACACTATGGAATAAATGAAACTGTTTCAGTTGTGCTTGGGAAGGTTCAGGAACATTTTCATAAAGTAAATGGTGCTTGAGGCATTCGTGGGTCTTTTCCAAGAGGAACTGAGTGGTAGGAAATGATATAGTGTGAGAACAAAGACACAGATGAACAAAAGCATCATCTGGAGAAACTGCATGTATATGAGAATTATTAGGTAGTGGACAAAAGGTGATAGAGGTAAAAAGTTGATGAGCACATATAAGGTGATGAGCATACTATGATGTGAACATCATTACTTAAATGAGAAACAAGGAGTCATTTCAGGGTTTAAGCAAAGCCATGGAAAGACTAATTTTGCATTTTAGAAAGATCAGGCCAGTAGACAGAAATGTGCATGGCTAATTTTAGAAGAATGATGTGGAAACAGGAAGATCAATTAAGAGATGTTTTAATATAGCCTACACAAGAAGTAACCATGATG
This sequence comes from Trichechus manatus latirostris, assembly GCF_000243295.1. Taxonomy (NCBI): domain Eukaryota; kingdom Metazoa; phylum Chordata; class Mammalia; order Sirenia; family Trichechidae; genus Trichechus; species Trichechus manatus. Next base: position 1,651 of record NW_004444060.1, on the reverse strand, counting down.
AAATGTTGTGCATTGAGAGGAGGCTACATTTGTATCTGAGACCGTAAACTCTGATCTCATTGAAATATGACATCAGAAAACATATAACACATAATTATTTAGTGGATATGGGGAGTGAGAGAGATGTGTCCATAAACAATATTTTTAATTTTGGTATCTGTGAGGTGATGGTACTCATTCCGAATTTAGAAAATAAAAACAAACAGACAAAGAAAAAGTAAGTTGGAAGTGAAAGTAAGTGCCTCGTTGAATTCTGTGCCCTAGACACCTTGCTTGTCTCACCCTAGTGCTGACATTGGTCATACACTGTCTCACTCTGATCCCTCAAGACTCATTGTCTACTTTTGGCACTAATGAAACTGTGGTAAGCTAACTGGTAGCATAGCTTACACACATTAAAAAAAAAAAAATTCCTGTGCCATTACAGCTATATTTAAGTAATTATTTATATTTCTGTATTGAGACAGCATTCCATTTATTAGTGATTCACCATTGAGTAACATAATGCAATCACATATTACACATTTAAAAAATGTTTAATAATAAAAGTAAATTTTATGGAACTCTTTAAATTTGTTCTGTGTTTAATGGCTCTGCATTTTTTATATTACAGGAACAGTACACCTAGTGAAATGTGAGGTGTTCTTGCCCTTGTAAAAAAAGAGTAAGTGCAATGTAAAGGAGGAGAGTGGATAGGAACCTCAGTTGTCAAGCATATAACATTAGGAAAAAGTACATACAGAAGTAAAGGATCTAGAAAAATATTTCTTTAAAACAGTCTGTGCATGGGTTTCTGGAAAGACTTCCTGTATTGTCAAAGGGACATGTTACAGGATGAAGATCACTGCTCTATGTGTTCTGAGGTTTTATTCCTCAATTCATTTGTTTGGGTAGCAAATTCACATTAGAGAAATATGGGATACAAAATGGGAATTCCTAGCACAGAAATGCTAATATATTGATGAGCATGTTACAAGAGGATAAATAAATGATTACCCTTCCCATCCTTACTCAAGAGGCCATAGATTTCCTTCCCCACTCTACTCCTTCCTGGATTCAAGTGTGGGCACATGGATGAACGATGCTAATGGTTAAATACCCTCTATGGATACAATCTAATAATTTAAATTCCTTTCTAAAGATTTGCTGTGAAGTTTTGGAATTACAATTAATTAAAACACTTTGATGACATTTAGCACAGTACAGGCTTTGGTTATTATGGTTAGCTTTATATAGAAACTTAATATGTTAAAAAAGAAAAGAAAAGGGAAAAAAAAACCTAAGTATTCTAAGGATAATTATATACCACAAAGAATTACTTTTCACCTTGACTGAATTTGTTAGCATATTTAGCTGTAATAAAAGACAGTTAAATAGGTTTGGTTCATTTATGTTTTATATTTTAGGTTCCTGGATTGTGTAGTAGATTGCAGAGCTTATAGTAATGCTTTATGTATCTTGAAAACAGAGCAAGTGAATTACAAAAAAAAAAAAAAATTAGCCTGTATTCATGCTGAATATGAATCCTTGGAGGGGAGGAACCAAGATGGCAGAATAGTCAGATGTTTCCTGTTGTCCCTCTTACAACAAAGACCTGAAAAAACAAGTGAATCAATTACATATGAAAATCTAGGAGCCCTGATCATTAAAG
>NW_004444059.1:8833994-8835200 GCF_000243295.1 Trichechus manatus latirostris | reverse complement strand
TTCTTAGTATATGAAAAAAGTATTGATTTTTTTGTGTGTTGAACTCGTAACCTGTGACACTCATTCTAGGAATTTTCTTTTTGTATATTTCTTGAAATTTTGTACATAGATAATCTGGTCATCTGCAAATAGGAACAGTTTTGTTTCTTCCTTTCCAACGTGTATGCCTTTTATTTCTTTTCCTTGGCTTATTGCACTGGCTAAAATTTTCAGTGTGATATTGAGTGGCGTATTGAATGTTGTTATTTTGCTTTATTCCTAATTTTAAAGGGAAAGCATTCAATCTTTCATTATTCTGTCAGTTATCAATTTATTGCCTCTTAGGTCCATGTTTACGCTTCCTTACCTTCACTGTGAAAATAGAATTTAGTGTTTTAAATATACAGCTGGCATATGTGTGTATGTATGTATGTCTGTGTATGTGTATATATGTATATATATAGAAGGCACTAGAGAGACACTGCAAGAGGAAACGGGTCTTGCTTCCTGGTTCTGGTTACTGCCCAGGCTCCTGCAATGCATGTGGCTTCCCCAGTGCCAAGTTCCTGCAACATGGGCAATGTCTCCAGTACCAGATCTATGCAGTATGCACAGCTTCAGCAGCACCAGGCTCCTGTCATGTCTAGCAGCCAATAGTACACAGTGGCCAACAACTTCCCCTGGTATTCCCTGAGGTAGTTTCCAGCAGGGTGCTTCATGAACTCCTTAGAGGGAAATTTTTCAGTAACTTCTAAAAGGCAGGTTCCGTGAGTGCGGCATCAAAGACTTCTCTGCCATTAAGTGAGCCATGGGCAAGCTCTCTTCAACAAGGTCTGGATCTCAGCTCTGAGGGTCTGCTCCTTTGGGTACCCAATCTACTCCTGGCAGCCCTAGGGTAGAGGCTGTTCCTTCCATCTGCTGTATTTATATTCTTCAGAATTCTCTATTTCTTACTACCCAATGCCTCATAACTCCAAACCCTGTTACAGATTATAATTACATATATTAAACTTCCCTGATTCAGATTCTGTGTATTTCATCTTGCCTTACTGGACGCAAACTAATACATTTCTGAGAGATAACAACCAACTGTTGTTGTTACCTGTCCTCGAGTAGGCCCCCAACTCATGGTGATCCCATGCCTGACAGGATTGGACTATCATGATCCATAGGGCTTTCACTCGCTGAATCTTCAGAAGTAGATTCCCAGGCCTTTTTTCCTAGTTC
>NW_004444059.1:8830589-8832135 GCF_000243295.1 Trichechus manatus latirostris | reverse complement strand
AAGTTATGACTGACTAATCATACTAAGCCATGAAAATATTCAAAATTAAATTGTTTATCATTTTAATATCCATAAGAATTGTAAAAGTACAAAATATGAGATATATTTTTAAAATGTAGGATTCCTTCCAGATCAAAGATGGAAAAATACACGTACATATCTTAAATGCTTACAAAGTACAAGACCCAATCATGTAATATAAGCAGCCAAGGTAGGGCTATGAGACTTCTATGAGTAGGCAGAGAATCAGATACCTGTAAGTTGAACCCAGTGATGTGATTTAAATGGGCTATAAATCAAATTGATATAGAAGTACAATTAATGCTAACCTAGCCCCATCTGTCTCTGACAAGACTCCAGTCAGCATCTGGACCAAAACCTCTTGTTGTGAAACTTCAAGCATTGGAAAAGCTATGCTGAAATCTGCTTCAAATGACATAGTTATTTCCTTATCAAGTAAAGATCTCAACTACTGAAAGATTTAGAATTAAGTATGAAGACGTTTAAGAATCTGAATCATTGTATTAATATTTCTTTGTTATGAAATGTGAGCATATTTGGATTGTCCTTGTAATTAAAGAAGACTTTGGCCTTTTAAGCACAACATATCCATCTTTTAATGTTAATTTAAAGTAAGTAATTTAGTAATTGATTTAGACTTGTGATTTTAAATCAAGCCCTTATTAAGGGTATATATTGAAACATTTAGGAGAACTTAAGGATCAAATTATTTAAAAGTTTGATTTATTATTTTTATAAGAACTAATTTTATACTTGTGAAGATTTTAAGATGTGACTAAAGTACTTAAGAGAGAAACTGAATATTTTTTTGTTTATAAATATAGTTAAAAATATTAAGTGGGAGCTACCAAACATTATTCAGAAGAGACTGTTAAAATTTACTAGGCTTTAAAATAGAATCAGTTTGTATGTTGGACTTAAAACTTTAAAGAACTTTAATAAATTGAAGATGATATTTTAAAATTAAAGGAAATCCTCGATTGCCCTATTTTGCACCAAAAAATTATCTTGAGGGTATAAACTTTTCACATTTAATAAAACTTTCTGGTTTTCATCATGAATTTTGTCTTGCATTCCTAGTTTCTCTTAAATTCTTAAGTTTTTAGACTGCAATTGTCTTGTTACCAAGTTTTCAAGAACATAATTCTCAAGGTTGGGAAAAACTATTTTTATACCCATGTGTTTCTTAAATAGATTCTGAGTTTTATGAAAGCAGAGATTGCTTCTTGTTCTTCATTGTCTTCTAAGGACTTGGTAGCATGCTTGGCACAAACTAGGCTCTAAATAGATACTTAACAGAAATTCAGTAATAGCTGTTGAATGAATTCTCTTGTTTTTCTTAAATAGTGCTCTCTCCAGTCCTTGTACACAATTAATCCCAGTGTTAGGACCCTTGGCTCTTGTTGTACACATTTCTTGGTAGACTTTTGGCTGCTTAGCATCTACTTCCCCTCTGATGTTAGGAAAATCTGCTGCTCTGCTAGCAAGAGGTGGAGGCCTCTGACTACATCGCCAAAAAGACCAT
>NW_004444059.1:8827981-8829605 GCF_000243295.1 Trichechus manatus latirostris | reverse complement strand
GGATTCAGTGGCAGGGGGAAGAAGAGACAGTTTGGAAGCAGCGAGGAGTTGCCAGACCTGACCTGGCAGGAGCCAGCGCCTTTCAGGCATGATCAGTTTATGTGCATGGTGAGGCAGGCAGTGGCACTTGGGAGGTATTTTCCACATCGGGAGAGACCCAGCAACAGAGTCTACTTGGGCATCCAGAACCAGTGAAAAGCAGCACTCAGTCGGCAAAAGATAAGTACTTGCATCTGGCCTACCATGCAGATCAAAAAACACCCCCTTTGGAAAAACCTCTCCCATTTACCTCTCTCCCCCCCCCGCCGCTCTACACCTGGTCCCGGGCTGGCTTCAGTGATTGCCGAGTCCCCTGGCCGGAAGTAGGGCACGTCACATGCCTCCAGCCATTCTCCCGGCCTTGGAGAGGGAACAAATTAACAAATGGAAAAAATAATCTGCCGGCTCCCCTAGGCCAGGAACTCAGGGTACGCATAGCTCCTTTAGCTGGGAACAGGCATAGGGGGTCCATGGACTTTGAATGCCTTTCACTCCAGAATAGACCTGTGTGGGCCCATTTCAACAGCGTAGGCCCTCATTATCACAGTGCAACAGGGTATATACCTGAAGTCTAACTTCACCTATTTCAGGCTATATGGTGGAGTGGAAGGTTCGTGACATTTGACACTACTCTTCCCGTTGGGCAGGGTCTTCACCTACCCACATCAGGGGTCTGGGGACTGATGGCTCCATCCATGCCACCAGCCACCCACGACAGGGGTCCAGGAATGAGTGGTGCCCCCCGGGCCTTACAGGCAACAACATTGGGTGCTCATGGTCTGGCTGCAAAACCCACCCACCTGTGCGCTCTAGGGAACAGGGAAACACTTTCCTCCCAGACACTCAGGAAATAGCCCCTTGCCTTGCTGAGTGCATGACCCCTACTGCAGCCAGATACATATGCCTACACCAATCACCCATGCCAGTCTAGTACTGGAGGTAAGAGCCTGTGCCACTCACTTGTTGACTGTCTACCTGGACGTGTGAGCTGAATTCACATAAGAAATGTAAACTCTGGGGCTCACATATCTAGTGACACGATGTTAGAGCTTCAGAGGCACCAATAATCAGACTAGCTCACACAAGCAGCATATTTGGGCATATCAAAACAAAACAGGAAGCTAGGACACAGCAAACATAAATAAATATAATAGCTTATTGATGGCTCGGAGACAACAGTCAATATCAATCACATAAAGAGGCAGACCATGATGGCTTCAGCAAGCTCCCAAAATAAAAAATCAAGAAATTTTCCAGAGAAAGAGAATTTCTTGGAATTACCACAGGTAGAATACAAAAGATTAAAATACAGAACTCTTCAAGGGATCAGGAAGCAGATCATGCAAAATGCAGAACAGTCTAAGGAAAATAAAGCAATAGAGGATCTCAAGAAGGTTATTCAAGAGCATGATGACAAATTTAATAGGCTGCAAAAATCCATAAACAGCAAACAGAAATCCAGAAGATAAACAATAAAATTTCAGAATTAGACAAAAGAAAGTCATAGGAGCAGAACTGAGGCAATAGAGGTCAAAATTAGTGAGATTGAAGACAAAGCACTTCACACCAACTTATCCTAGGAAAT
>NW_004444059.1:8823577-8824835 GCF_000243295.1 Trichechus manatus latirostris | reverse complement strand
CAACAAAGAGAACCTCGAAGAGGAAATCACCAAATCAATATCATTTACAATAGCCCCCCAACAGATAAAATACTTAGGAATAAATCTAACCAGAGACGTAAAAGACCTATATAGTAAAAATTACAAGACCCTACTGCAAGTAACCAAAAGGGACCTGCAGAAGTGAAAAAACATAACTTGTTCATGGATAGGAAGACTCAACATTGTGTAAATGTCTATTTTACCCAAAGTGATCTACAGATACAATGTAATCCCGATCCAAATTCAAAGGGCATTTTTTAATGAGATGGAGAAACAAATCACCAACTTCATATGGAAAGGGGAAGAGGTCCCGAATAAGTAAAGCATTACTCAAGAAGAAGAACAAAGTGAGAGGCCTCACACTACCTGATTTTAGAACCTATTATACTGCCGCAGTAGTTAAAACAACCTGGTACTGGTACAAAAATGAATACATAGACCAATGGAACAGAATTGAGAATCTAGACATAAATTCATCCACCTATGAGCAGCTCATATTTGACAAAGGCCCAAAGTCCATTAATTGGGGAAAAGTCTCTTTAACAAATGGTGCTGGCATAACTGGATATCCATCTGCAAAAAACTAAAATGAGACCTCTACCTCACACCAAGCACAGAAACTAACTCAAAATAGATCAAAGACCTAAATATGAAATCTAAAATGATAAAGATCATGGGAGGAAAAATAGGGACAAGGCTAGGAGCCCTAGTACATGGCATAAACAGAATTACAAACCATAAGTAACAATGCACAAACACCAGAAGAGAAACTAGATAACTGGGAGCTCCTAAAAATCAAACACCTGTGCTCATCAAAAGACTTTACCAAAAGAGTAAAAAGACAACCTACAGACTGGGAAAAAATTTTTGGCTATGATAAATCTGATCAGGGTCTAATCTATAAAATCTACAAGATAACTGCAAAACCTCAACAACAAAAAGACAAATAACCTAGTTAAAAAATGTGCAAAGGATATGAACAGGCACTTCAGCAAAGAAGACATTCTGGTGGCTAACAGATACATGAGGAAATTCTCATGATCATTAGCCATTAGAGAAATGCAAATCAAAACTACAGTGAGATACCATCTCACCCAACAAGGCTAGCATTAATCCAAAAACCACAAAATAAAAAATGGTGGAAAGGTTGTGGAGAGACTGGAACTGGAACACTTATACAGTGCTGGTGGGAACGTAAAATGATACAACCACTTTGGAAATCGATTTGGTGCTTCCT
>NW_004444059.1:8821544-8822677 GCF_000243295.1 Trichechus manatus latirostris | reverse complement strand
GTAAAAAGACCAGACTTAATGGTTTGATTGAGACTGGAGAGACCGCAGAAGACATGGCCCCAGAACTCTCTGTTAGCCCAAAACTGAAACTATTCCCAAAGCCAGCTCTTCAGACTAAGATTAGACTGGACTATGGGACATAAAATAATACTAGTGAAGCGTGTGCTTCTTAGATCAAGTAGATAGATAAGACTAAATGGGAAGCTCCTGTCCAGAGGCAAGATGAGAAGGCAGAGAGGGTCAGGAGCTGGTTGAAAGGACACGGGAAATCCAGGGTAGAAAGGAAGAGTGTGATGTCACAGTATAGGGAAAGCAACTGGGATCACATAACAATGTATGTATAAATTTTTGTATGAAAGACTAACTTGAACTGTAAACTTTCACTTAAAGCACAACAATAAATACAAAAAAAAAAGAATTACAGGTAGGTGTGGAAGTAGTGAAGCCACTCAGTAACTGATTGCCACTATCCAGGCAAGTGATAATGATGGCCTGGATGAAGGTTATAGAAATAGAGAAGGGAATGCAAGATATATGTTGGAAATAATTTGGTCTATTGAATATGGAGTATGGAGTAAAAGAAAGGTATCAAAGATGACTTCTAAATATCTGTCTTGAGTAACTGAGTAGATGGTGGTGCTAGTTCTTGAGATGGAAAAGAAGGAGTAGAAAGTGGGGAGAAGGTGGGCTTTGGGGAAAAGTAAGAGTTCTATTTGGATATGTGAGATTTCTGTGGGCATACAAGAGGAAATGTCATGAAGTTTGTTGACATGCAAGTCTGAAACTCAGTGGTGAGGTCTAGGTGGAAATATAAATTTGAGAATATTTAAATTTCAGGAAATTTATGATATCACAGAGAGAGTAAGTATAGAGTAATGAGAGAAGAGAGCTCAGGATCTAGCCTGAGGAATCTAGGGCTGTTGTATAAAAAAGGAGACTCAGACAAGTCATATGAGATGTAATGAAAACTAGAATACAGTGATGGAGGGAAGACTAAGAGAGGAGAGCATTTTAAATTTGGATGCAGCACTGTTGAAGAATTTTGTAAGATGAGGCCAGAGCAAGGCCACTGGATTTGGTAACATGGGTAACAAAGGTGCCGTAGATAAGATTTATTTCAGGACAGTGTTGGA
>NW_004444059.1:8819089-8820395 GCF_000243295.1 Trichechus manatus latirostris | reverse complement strand
AATAACAATAATAATAATCATTTAGCTGGAAGGAAGTAAGCAATGTGACAAATAATACAAAAGACAGGCATTTGTGTTGATTAATTAGATTAGATTCTGTTTGTTTTCTTTGCCATCCTTTGCAGAGCTGTGCAGGAGATAAGAGAAGGAAAAGTAGTGAGGCTTCCTCAGTTACCAGCTTGGAGCCCTAGCCAATCTGCTCTGTGCCCAAGGCTGGGAGGAAATCCACATATGTCTTCCTTCCTTATCCCCTTTCATTCGCCAAAGCTGTCTTTTCTTGTTTAAATAGTTGCATAGCCCAATAATGTCTTCTAGTTTAAATATGTTTAAACATTTCCTTTGCCCCTCATCCTCAAATATGTTACTGAGAAAAAATGCCTGAGCAGAAGTTCAGAGAAATGAAAAATGCTAATCTGCATGTTGCTGTGAAGTTAGTGTCTGCTTACAGCTGCATTCCTTCAGTGGCAGGTAAACAACAGTCTAATTATACGGAAAAAGGCAGCACTTCATCTTGGGGAGATAGTTCATTAAACTTTGAAGTATCTCCATAAATCAATTATCTTCTTATTCTTCTGCAAGCTCTTAAATATGTCTGTACCAAGCAATACTACTAGCTATTTACAAGAGCAAAAATTATATTGTTATAATGAATGCTACAGAGGTTCTATCAAGAAATTCTTTTCTTCCTTTTTTTTTTTTAAAGAGTCTTGGAAAAAAAGAAACTCTCTATTCAAGAGGAAACCCTTTATAAAAGGAAATATTCCTACATCTTTAGGCATCCTATCAATAACATTGTGTATTTGATAAGAAAAGGCCATCATTAATGTAGTCTGTTGTTGCTCTTCCTAAGAACAAGAGTACAAACGGGTTGCCCTCAACTCAATTCCGACTCATAGCAACCCTATAGGACAGAGTAGAACTGCCCCATAGGGTTTCCAAGGATACAGATCTTTACAGGAAACCCTGGTGGTGTAGTGGTTAAGAGCTATGGCTGGTAACCCAAAGGTCAACAGTTTGAATCCACCAGGCGCTCCTTGGAAACTCTATAGGGCAGCTCTACTCTGTCCTTTAGGGTTAATATGAGTTGGAATCGACTCAACAGCAATGGGTTTGCTTGGGTTTAAATCCTTACAGAAGCAGGGGACTTCCAGGCAACGTGGCACTATAGTCAGAAGCACCACGCCATCTCTCTGCAGCAAAGATCAGAAAAACTAAGTCAAACAGAGTCACGCCAATCCTGAAACCCTAAGCATCAAATGAAGAGATAAAGAACTCAGTCAAGCACCAAATGGAATAAGAAACTGAC
>NW_004444059.1:8813234-8814412 GCF_000243295.1 Trichechus manatus latirostris | reverse complement strand
AGCACAACTGGAAGAATGTAATCAATGTCACTGAATTGTACATGTAGAAACTTTTGAAATGGTGTAACTTTGGCTACGTATATTTTCACCAAAAAAAGCATCCTCAAAGGTCGAGAAGGGAGAGTGTTGACATGTCGTGGAGTTTTTAATCAATGTCATAAAACGAAATGTGTACTGTTTAATGAGAAATTATTTATTCTGTAAACCTTCATCTAAAGTACAATAAAAAAATTTTAAAAAATCCTTACAGAAGCAGATTGCCACATTTTTCTCCCGCACAGTGGCTGATGGGTTCAAACTGCCAACTTTTCAGTTAGCAGCTGAGTACTTTAACCACTGAGCCTCCAAGGCTCCTATTGTTGCCACCTTAGGGAGAAAACGTATAAAAATATAGATACATACATTGCAGCCCTATCTTTTGCCTTCAATATATGGCTTTAGTAAGTGTGAGAGAAGAAATATTATGGTGATTATTGAATTGTAAATTAGTTGTTGCTATTTTTTTAAAAAGTAATATGTGTATAGGGCAAAAAATAAATGAATAAAACAGCAGCAGTGGCTATAAAGTGAAAAGTAGAAACCTCGCTGTTCCTCCTCCCTCCTCCAGCTCTACCAGGAGTGTGCTGTGGAAGCAACCAGTGTCAGTGATTTCTGTTTTGTTAGTTTTGGTGGTTACTGTCATGAGTGGATTTACCTCCAGGTGCATAGGTCTTTTTCAAAGCCTTGGGAGGAGGCACCTTTAACAAAAATGAAAAAATTACAAATACTAAATAACTAGGGCTCCTCCTACAGCCTCGTAGTGGCCCCATGCAAAGGGAGACTCCTGAAATTTAAGTTTCATTAGTTTCACGGTACATTCTCACCTGCTTGCCATTTCTAGATTTACCAACTTAAACAGTATCTGTTGATTGCCTACTCAGAGCATGAAACATTTAGCATACCTTCCCTATCTACCAATTCCTCTCTCCCTCATCTACCTTCCAGTTTTTGTTAGTTGTTTTATTGTGTTATTATATTTATAGTCAAGGTTTATGACATTTACTAAATGCATATTTATGCATGTGAAAGCTGGACAATGAATAAGGAAGAATTGATGCCTTTGAATTAAAGTGTTGGAAAAGAATATTGACTATATCATGGACTGCCGGAAACACACACAAACCTGTTTTGGAAGAAGT
>NW_004444059.1:8811809-8812889 GCF_000243295.1 Trichechus manatus latirostris | reverse complement strand
AAATAACGTTTTCTTTTGAATCAAGTAATGTTTGACTGCATAGAGAAGTAAATGCAATCTTGTATCCTTCAATTTTGCTGCTGGAAGGAGAATCTTCCAAGCATCTAGGTTTTATGGATACTCTTAATTTTTCTATAGTTTTTTTTTTTTTTTTTTCCACTTCTGGGTGATACTTAGCTGACCTTGTTTCTTGTATCCTTAGTTTTTCTCTTTGTATTCCTTTACACATATCCTGGATCAACTATTCAAATAATTTTTTATGTAATTTTGTAGGAGGTAAAGTTTGTGGATTTCCTTCACATCTGAATGACTTCACAGACAATTGCTAGCTTGGTAAAATGTTTTTTATACAAAAAGTTTAAAGATACGCTTAACTTAGTTATCCTTCATGTACCTTACCATAATAACAGGTCGTTAAGGAAACGTTTCAAAGAAAATTATGGGAATGAAGAAAAGCATGGTAGGCACAGTGAGGTACCAAAAAAACCAAACTCGTTGCCATCAAGTCGATTCCAACTCATAGTGACCCTAAAGGACAGAGTAGAACTACCCCATATGGTTTCCAAGGAGTGCCTGGTGGATTCGAACTGCTGACCTTTTGGTTAGCAGCCATAGCTCTTAACCACTACTCCACTAGTGTTTCCACAGTGAGGTAAGTAATGTTCAACTCATCCGAAGGTAAACGAGACCATTCTGAGACAGAGTCATCATTTATAATTGCTAAAAGGCATGCATTTATATGAGTAACAGCAAAGAGAAAACAGTAGATGTTACACTATTCAACCAAAAGAGTTTCTGTTTTATAAAAAAATCTAAACATTCTTCCTAAAGGGTTTTTGTTCTACTTATTTCTTCAGTATTCAGGTTGAGGACAGCCATGGCTTGGGAACAACAAATGCTCTTAATTCATATCTCAAAATGCCTTCAGCAATAGAGCAGAGATTCCTTCAACATATCAATACACTAAAAGTAATCACCCCTTCCTTTTGAGTATTTTGTGAAATACACCAATGGTACTGAAGGAAGAGGTCCAAGCTGCACTGAAGGTATTGGCGAGAAACAAGGCTCCAGGAACTGATG
>NW_004444059.1:8805792-8810626 GCF_000243295.1 Trichechus manatus latirostris | reverse complement strand
GAGGGATCAGTCCCTGGAGAAGGACATCATGCTTGGTAAAGTAGAGGGTCAGCAGAAGAGAGGAAGACCCTCAACGAGATGAATTGATACAGTGGCTGCAACAAGGGGCTCAAGCAAAGCAGTGATTGTGAGGATGGTGCAGGACCAGGCAGTGTTTTGTTCTGTTGTACATAGGGTCTCTGTGAATTAGAACTCACTCAAGGGCACATAACAACAACAACAACAACATTGCAAACTGAGCAAAATAGGCTCTTCTACTACATATTTTAAAAATCTTCAAATACTATATCTGCAGCATCTAATAAGAGATTATAGTTTTCTTCCTAGCAATTTCCTTAATACTCTCAATGGTTGTTAAAAATGGTGAAAGGAGAGAATACTGTTTTGTGAAATTTTTGATATATTTGTGCAAAAAATATTGGGTTCATGATTCATTATTCCATGGGTATCTAATGAGTCCAACTCTTTTCTTCATGTAGGAGAGAGTGGGTTTGAATAAGCACAAGGCGTTAAGACGAGCATAATTGTTTTTTGATATACTCATTGTTAGTCTAAATAGCTGTCCAGCGGAGAACTGTGGCTTTGCAGTAGTCACGAGTGGGTTGAAACAGGGCATAGTAGGAGGTAGCTTCAGATTTCTGCTTTGTCACTCTTTGATCTTTATGTTCATTTCGTCTCCCTGCCTTACCTACCACTCCACCCCTTACTATCTTATCCACCTTGATATATATTTTAAAGTCTATCTATCTATCAATTTATTTATTTAATTCTTCTTTAGTACATAGTCCTGTCTTAGATTATGTGAGGGAACCCTGAAGAAGAATAATAGAAACGCCCAAGTAGTTTACATTCAAGCTAAGAGGCAATGTTCCTGATGGAATTAGAGAACAATGGTGATCAATTGTGTGGTATTGACTGTAAATACAATAGGTGTTTGGAGAAAGAAATGGTCACTGTAGGTTATAGTTGTATATTGTTTAGGGCTCTTTGATTACCAGCAATAGAAACTGATCACATAATTTAAGGGAAAGAATGGTTATTGTAAGGATGTTATGATATCTTAACAAAATCTGCAAGAAGACCAAAACGTTGCTCGCCAAAATGATAGTATACAAGAGCCAAGCTGCCTGAACTGCTTGACTGTGTAGTAAGAATGTTGCATTTGGAGTAAGTGCCATCTGTTTTTCCATCCTTGTGTCACTCCACTCACATTTCAAAATCCCAGGAGAGAAAATGTAACAGTTTCAATTTAAGTCAAATGATACCTTTTTGGCTATGGTATACTGAGGCACCTAGATTTACAGCCCACAGAAACTACGCGTGCTTTAGCTCGTAATGGATTAGCTGCTGTCAGACTAACCCTCCCATCCTGAAATCAGGATAATATAAAACTCAGCAATTTGGAGGCAGGATAATATAAAACTCAGCAATTTGGAGGTCCAGTGTGGAAATTACACCTCTGTACTTAATTACGCCTCTGTTCTTAATTTGTAATCACAAAATGGCAATCCAAAGAACCCAGATTTAAACAGATTTCCCACAATATTCACAAATATAAGTTGAATAGTTCCTTTTAGTTTTCTGAAGGTTCTGAAGATAATAGTCTGAATTGGAAATCTGGCTTAGGTGTTTAGTAGCTGTTTGATCTTTTCTAAATTACTTCCTGTAATCTCTCAGTTTCCTTATCAGAAAAAGTGGTATAATAATGCCTATCTTGCAGGATTATTATGGGAATTAGTGTCAATTCATATAAGAGCCTATCATAAGGTAGACACAAAATAAAGGGAAGCATTTGTATTATTATTGAATAAGCAAATACATCGAGAATAGTCATAACAAATGAGGTAGATAAGACTCATTCTTTTTTTTTATTGTACTTTAGATGAAGGTTTACAGAACAAATAGTTTCTCATTGAACAGTTAGTACACATATTGTTTTATGACATTGGTTAACAAACCCCATGACATGTCAACACTCTCCCTTCTCAACCTTGGGTTCCCTATTACCAGCTTTGCTGTCTCCTCCTGCCTTCTAGTCCTTGTCCCTGGGCTGGTATGCCCCTTTAGTCTCATTTTGTTTTATGGGGCTGTCTCATCTTTGGCTGAAGGGGGAACCTCGGGAGTGACTTCATTACTGAGCTAGAAGGGTGTCCAGGGGCCATACTCTCAGGGTTTCTCCACTCTCTGTCACGCCAATAAGTCTGATCTTTTTTATGAGTTAGAATTTTGTTCTACATTTTTCTCTAGCTCTGTTTAGGACTCTCTGTTGTGATCCCTGTCAGAGCAGTCAATGGTGGTAGCCGGGCACCATCTAGTTGTACTGGACTCAGTCTGCTGGAGGCTGTGGTTAGTTGTGGTCTGTTAGTCCTTTGGACTAATCTTTCCCTTGTTTCCTGTTTTCTTCATTGTCTCTTGCTCCCGAAGGGGTGAGGCCAGTGGAGAATCTTAGATGGCTGGTCACAGGCTTTTAAGACCCCAGACGCTACTCATCAAGTAGAATGTAGAGCATTTTCTTTATAAACTATTTTATGCCAAATGAGCTAGATGTTCCCCAAGATCATGGTCCCCACCTTCCTCTGCCTGCCCAGCAATTTGATCCCTCAGGGAGTTTGGATGTATCTATGGAGCTTCCAGGGCCTTTCCTTGTACAAGTTGTGCTGGCTTCCCCAGTATTGTGTACTAAGACTCCATTTTTTTAATAAATAAACTTTCGTAGGCTTCTGTCCACACTTGCTAAAAAATTATTGATTCAAGGAATCTCCTTCAAATCCTTATGAATAAGTATGAATTATTTTAAATAAAAAAAGTACAGGTGTTATATTTTTCTAAAATGATTTCCAGGAAGACTGTCTCCTTTAACAGTCTTTTATTTTGGAAACCCTGATGGTGTAGTGGTTAAGAGCTATAGCTGCTAACCAAAAAGTCCACAGTTCAAATCCACCAGGCACTCCTTGGAAACCCTATGGGACAGCTCTACTCTGTCCTACAGGGTCGCAATGAGTCGGAATCAACTGGATGGAACAGGGTTTTATTTTGGGATATGCCCACCTACCTGTTTCTTTCTTTATTTAGAGGTGACTGATGTTTACAGTTTGAGGTCAAGTTTATAAAATGTATAACGTGTGTCACCTGCTGCTGCTAATTAGATTGTTTGCACCTTGAGCACTGTTCTGATGACCACATTTAATACTACATTCTGAATATCTTATTGGTAACCTGTACATTGTTGTATTTGAACCCTTATAGCCCTGAAATCTTAAGTGTTAGGTTATGTGGTGATTAATTCTATGTCAACTTGGCTAGACCATGATTCTCAGTATTATGTAATTATCCTCCATTTTGTGATCTAATGTCAGGGGAGTTTCCTTAGGGGTGTGGCTTGCATCCAGTATATATGGATGTTCTGGCAAAGCTCTCTCTCTCTTGATCCTGCATCCAAGTTGTCATCATCTGACCTCTGGTTCTTGGGACATGTAAGCCAGCACCCTGCTGCTTGACCTGCCAGTTTTGGGTTCCTCAGCCCCTGCAACCACATGTGTCAGGGAAAACCTCCAGCCTGACCCCTGACCCATGGATTTGGGACTTGTCATCCTCCACAACTGCTTGAGCCATTTCCTTAAAATAAATCGTTCTCTCTCTATATAATGCTTCACTAGTTTTGCTCCTCTAGAGAACTCAGCCTAAGACAGGTTGGTTGTTGTTGTTTTGCATTCATGATCCCAGATCATTGAAATTCAGTTTAAATAACATTGACTGAGCACTTACTGGAGCCCTGGTGGTGCAGTGGTTAAGAGCTATGGCTGCAAACCAAAAGGTTGGTAGTTTGAATCCACCAGGCACTCCTTGGAAACCCTATGGAGAGTTGATGGCAATGGATTTGGTTTGGGTTTTTTTTTTTTGAGCACTTACTATGTTCCAGACACTGTCTATGTATGTCACTGTTTAAGATACTATTTTTACCTCCCAAATAATACTTTGAGAGGACCCCTTTTCCTCTAATACTTTGGCAGCTGCTACTTAGTAATTAGTAAATCCAAGGCCAACAGAGGAACACAATTATAGAAAATCCTCTTATTTCACCTCCAAACTCTTTCTTTCTTTAATTAGTTGGGACTGTGCTATTCTCCGGAGCCCTGGTGGTGCAGTGGCTAAGTGCTACAGCTGCTAACCAAAAGGTCTGCAGTTCGAATCCACCAGCTGCTCCTTGGAAACCCTATGGGCAGTTCTACTCTGTCCTGTAGGGTTGCTACAAGTTGGAATCGAATTGACGACAAGTTCGTTTGTTTTTTTCCGTGCTATCCTCTAAGAAAACTTTGAAAGTGGTAGAAATGAGAAGATAGATAAATTAGGTAAAGTAAGAGTTTAATGTAAATTATCAGTTGCTATTTAAAATGAGATAGAGGAAAGGTAAAAAGAAAACAAATTGAGTTGAGAGAAAACTGAGGGATATTATAAGGAAAAAACGGTAAGATAAGTTTTTGCTTAGATTCGAAGTAAGGAAGATTAAGGAAAATAATAATTAATGTAGAAGACAAGGAAAAAGAAGATATATCTATATGAATATTATCCCAGGGAGTTTTTTGATAATTTTTTTTTTAATTGTCTATGGTAGAGACTGCAAACTCTGATGGTTTACTAACAAAGGCTACGGGACTATCATTTATTACTGGAGAACAGGGCGTTCACGCTATATGACAGAGGGTTCTTGGCTTCACGAGGAGAATAGGTCCCACGTAATTGCAAAGTGACTGTTTTGGGAGATTTCCGATTGCTCTTAGAGATTGCCTAAAGAACTTCAGTTAGAAGTAAGTGAAAAACTATTGAAGGAGACATT
>NW_004444059.1:8799182-8804706 GCF_000243295.1 Trichechus manatus latirostris | reverse complement strand
GTGAGGCTCTGGTATTAATTTCCAGTTCTTCCTCAGTAATGAACTGCTGAAAATGCTTAGACAGGTATGACTGAGAGTAGAGTCCTTGTTCTGCTCTGTTCTGGATTTCTTTTCTTCTTGGTCGGTCTTACTCACTTGTCTGTTCTTTCTTTTTCTTTTTCCACATTGTTCTGTGATGGAGTGTTGCTTACCTTGTATTAGTTGGACCTGTACTGTACATTTCCCTAGCATCTATCAATGATTATTCAAAATTCATTTTATAAAAATAACTATTTTTTAATTACAGAAGTTCCTCTGGCTTTTTGTCTTAATAAGTTTTGTGTACATATCTACTTATTTTGTCTATATAACCACAATTTTTCACTTATGTGAAGTCAGAGCCTGGTTGCAGTCTGCCTGAAGCATATTCATCAGTTTACCTGCTATGAATAGCACCAGTTTCATGTAAATAATGAATTGTTGTATTCTCATATCCCATGTACTTGCTTCAACATGCATTCTTTTATCAAAAACAGCAGTAAACTTTATTTTGTGCAGACACCTCCTGCTTCATGCTTGCATAGTCTTCCAATATATGTGAAAATCATGATCAATGAATTGCAGCTGCTGTGGAGTTCCTAGTTGCTTTAAGAATTATCCTGTTTTTAGGACAATGATAAGATTTACTGTTATCTATAATTTGTAATTATGATTTAATCTTACCAATATTACTGGTTTAATGCTTGTGATTGTTTAAGAAACAGTTTTTACAATAATTATAATGGAAATGAATGGTCACTTAATTTTTTTGCCTATGAACCCCCCAAAACTGATATAATTATTGTTGTTTAGGAGGGAATTACTGTATGATTATGTGTATATTTTTAGAAAACTGCTACCTTTGAGTTTTGTTTTGGAAAGGAGTAGTAGTTTTATTTGTTCTCCTTTGTCAGGGCTAGCTCCTCCATCCTGGAGCATGGGTTTCAGCTTGAAAAGACTGTTAGAGGTTGGGAAGCAGGTAAAAAACCCAGGTTATCTGATTCCGAGTTCTGCCAAAGAAATTAACCTTTTGATATTTGTCTTAGTTATCTAGTGCTGCTATAACAAAAATACCACAGGTAGATAGCTTTAACAAAGAGAAATTTATTCTCTCAGAGTCTAGGAGGCTAGAAGTCCAAATTCAGGGTGCAGCTCCAGGGGAAGGCTTTCTCTCTTTCTTCGTTCTGGAGGAAGGTCCTCGTCATCAATCTTCCCCGGTCAAGAAGCTTCTCAGCCCAGGGACCCTGAGTCTGAAGGACACGCTACTCTCCTTGTTCTTGTTTCTTGGTGGTATGAGGTCTTCCTCCCAAGTTTCAGGATCCCATTTCTTCCCAATCAGTGGCCTCACTTTAACTTCAGACACCTCTTGAGGTTAGCAATTGAGTTGGCATTGTAATTCAGTCACTCTTATTATAAGACTCTGGGTTTAGTTTTCAGTAATATCACTCTTTATTACAAGAAATAAGGCTTTATTTCAAGGCACAAGTGGAAACTTTGAGGTCATTTATGTGACACTTGAGCTTTGACTCTGAAGCCCTGAGCTCATCTCTTTCTTTCACCAGTTTGTCTAGCAAAAGTAGGACCAACCAATCAGCTCCCTTATACTTCTTATTATGACAAAATTGTAGAAAGGTATCACACATATGATCACCCAGAGCCTCACCTTTCACCAGTACCTGATATATTGGTGGTGATATTTTGTGTATTTGTATTGCCACCTCTTTACTACTGGAAGCAGAGTCATTAACATCTTTAAGACTAACCAGATTTAATTTAGAAACCTCATCTTTACAATTTTGTTTCTCTAGAACCACTGTCAGTACCCAATGTCTTAGGTTGGGTTCTCTAGAGAAGCAAAACCAGTAAAACATATAAATATATATGGAGAGATTTATATCAAGGAAATGGCTCATGCAGTTATAGAGGCTGGAATGTCCTAAGTCTGTGGGTCAGGATAGAGGCTTCTTCTGATTCATGTAGCCACAGGAGCTGATGAACCCAAGATCCACAGGTCAGATAGCAGCACTCCTGTTCACAAGCTTCAAAGATCAACGAATCCCAAGATTGGCAAGCAAGATAGCAGGTAAGCTGCTAGCTCAAGTCCCAAGAACCAGAGGTAAAATGAACAGGAGCCAGCTGCAGGATCCAGAGCAAGCAAAAGCCTAGGAGCCTTGCCAGAATGTCTACTTATATTTGATGCAGGCCACATGCCCAAGGAAACTCCCTTTCAATTGATTGGCTACTCACAGTAGATTCCATCATGGAGGTGAACACATTATATCAGATCTCATCATGAAAGTGATCACAACATCATATGACTGCCAACCTACATCATACCTGCCAAACCACTGAGAATCATGGTCCAGCCAAGTTGATACACAATCTTAACCATCACAATATTTGAAATATTAGAAACAGAACAGAACAAATCAAGGCAGGAAAAAAAATCTCTTTTCTACCAAACAATGACAACAAACTCCATTCTTTCAAAATGGTAGTAGTTCTTTGAATTGCTAGAGGGGGAATCCTGAACTGTTCTTTTTGGAAATAAAGTCTCTTGTTTCAGGAAAACGTTTAATGGCTTTTGACTCTGCAAAGATAAAGCCAAAATCCTTTTCTGGAGAGGACAAAAAAGAGTGAAACTCATGTGTATAATCATATAAAATGTTTTTATTATGGCTAGTTATAGCTCTGTAAGGAGATTATTAGGCATGCTATTGTTTGGGGGAGTGAGAAGATTTTTTTTCTCTCTCTTCTGAGGCCAGGATTAGGTAAAAGGGAACTTAAGTCCTTGGCAAAGTGATAGAGACCCAATGAGAAAGTAGAAGACCCTGGAACATGATCCGTGGGTTCTAGGACATTGAACCTAGATAGCTTATATTTTGTGTTTACTTTTTCTTTTTTAAGGCATAATTCTCTTGTGCTACTTCAAAATCTTCAATTAAGTTTTATTACAAAAGTAGGTTGGACTTAGAAATATTTTGGGGAGTTAAGTCCCATGTCTAGTACTGAGGCAAAATAGAATAAATCATAATAATCTGGAGAAGATTTTTCCAAGAAAAAAAGAATTGGGGAGCAGAGAGGCTTTCAAAAATGGTTTGGAATTATAAGTGAAAAAACATGGTTTTAAGATGTCAGACTAGAGCTGTTTCCTGATTTCTTTTCCTGTTGAAAGAACAGCAAGGAGAATAAGAAATACAAATATAGTCTCCATTTAACAGTATAGTCTCCCAAATCACTGTGAGAGAAAATCAACCAGAGCACCACAGCCAGGATGTAATTGTACCGGTGACAGAGTGGTAGTTACAAGAGATGTACTGTATGGGAAGAACTCTTGTGTGTCACTTACAAAACTCTTATTCTGGCCTTAGGTAGAGACTAGTTCCTGTGAAGCTTTTAGCTGGCTTCATTCAGGTGTAACCAGAGAGTACCTTGCCTCAGGTAATGCTGTGTACCTCTTGCTTCCTGCCTGAGGGTGTCCGTTAAGCCTACTCTTTCAGTATTCTGCTTGTGTAACTGAGAAGTACAGAGGCGATAATGCCCTGTGGTTTAGCCCTTGACCGATGGGGAAGGAAGCAGATTGATAAATGTTTTCTTCTTTCTTGTCTCAGTAGATGGCTGTGAGATGCATCTCCCAAGGCTTCTCAGATGTTCTTGCAGGACTGAACCCCCAGTCATCAAATATGGTAGCCAACTCAATATGTATTCCTGTATCAGCTTCCTCTTCTTTCCTGTTCCATTCCCTCTGACTCTCACTGCTGTCCCCTGGGATCACAATCCCAAATGAATGACTGTCAAGTTTTTCTCTCAAGTGGTACTTTTAAAAGAACCTAGACTGAGACAAAAATAGAATTTGCATTCATTTAACCCCTATTAGAAAATACTGTGATTCAGGGTTCACTTTAATTTTTTTTTTTTACTTGATTTTAAACTACACAGGTAAAAATGAATAAATTTGGAGTATTTTAAACCTCTGACATCATACCGTTTCATATAAATATATCAATATGTGTCTCTAACATATAAGACCTTAAAATACCTGTAACTACAATCCCATTGTTATACCCCAAATTTAATAATATTTCCTTAAAATTATCTAATGTCTAGTATATGTCCAGGTTTCCTGATCCTTTCATAAACCATCTTTTTTCCTATCTGCTGCAGTTAGGATTGTAACAAGGTTATACACTGAATTTAGTTGATGTGTCTTTTACAACTCTCTTAATCTGTAGCATTTCGTTTTCTTGGTATTTGTGTTATTGAAGAAATTGGATCATTTATCCTGTAGAATTTTCCAATTTCTGGGTTTAGCTGATTTTTCCCTCAAGTTTCTCTTTAAGTACCAACCTTTTTAAAAAAATATAAACATCATTCCTAAAAAGTTTCTGTACAAAATGTGCATTGCTGATTACTCTAAGAATAGTTTCTATCTGTGCTTCCTTGGTGCTGACTTTCTGATTTCCAACTTGAGTGCTTTGTATTCTCTAATGTGCTGAAGCAAAGGAAAGCTCATTTCCTGTTCACTCTTTAGTGGAAAGAATGAGTTCTCTATTGGGGTCTATGCTGAAAATGTATTTCCACAGTGAGTTGTATTTAGTTATTTATATCATACCTCATTCTGTAATGATTTGATGTATCATACAAATGTACGTAAATCAAGAATTTTAACATAATGTATTAAGGAAATAAGCACAAAAGGGATACTAAGGTAGAAAAAAGAAATAGAAAACTTCAAATGTCATTCTGAACAGAATGATAGACACTAAGATGCTTCATATAAACACAAAGTTTCATCATTCTATCTGACTGTAACATACCAGGGGTAATATTGTTTGTTCACTACCTTGTCCAGGACCTATAACAGTGCCTGACTCCTAGGAGGAGACAGTAAATTGTGGTTGACTATTTAACTATTTCATGCCCAATTACACAGTCTCCATATGTGATTGTATCAATTACTGTTAATCATGACCGAAACTACATGAGCTATACAGACAGTTTAAAACAAATTCAATTATGTATGCATCCTTGGTAGTAATCTCTCTAGGAATTAAATATGAAGACATTGGGAGTAGGTAGCATATAAGAAGTGCAGTCGGTTTTGAAAGTTGGTTCAAAGGTAAGGCAGGAGAGTAAGTGAAACACCAACCTATAGCTGGTTGTTGTTAGGTGTGGTTGAGTCAGTTCCAACTCATAGTGAACCAATGCACAACAAATGAAACACCGCCCGGTCCTGTGCCATCCTCACAATTGTTGCTTTTCTTGAACCCATTGTTGCAGCCACTGTGTCAATCCATCTTGTTGAGGGTCTTCCTCTTTTTCGCTGACCCTCTACTTTATCAAGCATGTTGTCCTTCTCCAGGGACTGGTCCCTCCTGATAACATGTCCAACGTATGTGAGATGTTGTCTCACCGTCCTTGCTTCTAAGGAGCACTCTGGTTGTACTTCTTCCAAGACAGATTTGTTCATTCTTTTGGCAGTCCATGGTATATTCAATATTCTTCG
>NW_004444059.1:8796738-8798437 GCF_000243295.1 Trichechus manatus latirostris | reverse complement strand
GTAAAGTGCTATATAAAAGTAAAAATTACTCAGGTCTAACATTGTGCTCAGGATTGTCAGACACTGAAGATAAGATAAAAATAAGCAAACAAACCAACCAACCAACCACAGCATTTGGTTCTTATCTGGGAGCTACTGACAGGAACCCACAGTCATTAAAACAGTGAAGTGAGCTTTCCTGGGAGTCTCTTGTCCCTTTGCTTATCTATTTGGATCAAGATATTTTGGTTGCCATATGGGATATTTTAGTGGCCAGAGATTTTTATATTCTTGCCTGTGCATATGTTTACCAACTGAATATGTAAGTAAAGCTCTTTTTTTTCCACAATCTTGGAAACCCTATGGGACAGTTCTAGTCTGTCCTATAGGGTTGCTATGAGTCGGAATTGACTCACCTGCAACGTGTTTTATACATATGTGACCCATTATATAAGTTGGGAAAAATAAAACTGTCTTAAGATTTAATGAAATTATATCTATAGTACACTAAACCTTCTTGTCTAAAAATTATTCAAACTAAAACCCAAATGTATACTAGATTAGATTTATGAAGGGCGCATTTTGAGTGGCAGGACAAGTAATTCTGGATTCTTATGTTACAGCATGGTTAGCCATATATTTATGTCAAAATTTTTAGCGGATTGAATTTGTTCATATATTAATTCATTCAACAATCTTTATTGCTCATGACTATGGCCAAACACTGCTTGATTCTAGGATTACAGAGTCAACTAAGGCCTGTCCCTTTTCCTCAAGAAGTGACAATCTAGTGGTGGAAATTAAAGTAAACCTAGGATTACAATTTATTCTCTTATGAGGCATGTCAGCAAAAGGTGTACAGAGGCAGCTTTCAGTGTAGAAATGAGGGGCATCTAAATCAGCCTGAGGTTATGGCTGTAAGGATTGGGTAGGGTAAAGTCAAAGAACATTTCATGAAGGAAGAAGTGATGCTCTGGCTTGTTTTTAATGAATGAGGGAAAATTATGAAGGGTATCCAAGAAAAGAAAACCACATGATACATTGGAAGAAATCCAATAAGTTCCATTTGGCTGGAGTGAAGGGTGATTATTAAGAGCAATGGGAGTTGAGGATATAGTAGAAAACAGGAGGCAGGTCATATAGGACCCTTAGGCTAAGAAGTTTAAGGCTTATCTTGTTATGTAGAGGCATCGATGGATTTTTAAGTAAAGTAGTAACATGATCAGCTTTAAATACTAGAAAGATGGCTCTGGAGCAGAGCGGAGGATAGAATTGAGTGAGTGACATGGCAACTGGTTTAGAGGCTACTGCAGTAAGGCAGTTCTGAACATGAGGCACAACAGGATGAGGGAGACTGGTCATAAATAGGGTGAGGGGAGAAACTAGACAGGAATTGATCTTTGATAGGATGTGGGAAGGAAAGGAAAAGAGGGAGTCAAGAGATTTGCTCAGGCTTGAGCAACTAGGCAAAAGGTGGTGCCCTATGACATATTGAGATTGAGATAGAAAACTAGGAGGGGCAAGTTGTGAAAAAAATTGATTGAATTTTCTAATTGAGGTTGAGATCTTTAGTTGATGTCTAATTGTAAATGTTTAGTAAGGAGTTGAATACATGGGAAATATCAACACTAAAAAGGGACAGAGAAGGAAGATCGCACAAAGGAAGCTGCAAAGGAGTGTGAGATGTGGAAAACTGAGATTGGTGTTACATAGGTCAATA
>NW_004444059.1:8793590-8796203 GCF_000243295.1 Trichechus manatus latirostris | reverse complement strand
CATCATGCTCTTTTGAAGAATTATTTATATGGGATCAAATTACAACAGCAACTTAAAAGGGCAGATAGGAAGCTTAGAGGCAGTGAATTCATGTTAATGGAGGAGGAACAATTTGGAAAAGGAGGGTGAGAATGGTTGCACAACTTGAATGTAATCAATGTCACTGAACTATACTTGTGGAAATTGTTGAATAGGTGTACGTTTTGCTGTGTATTCTTTCAATGACAATAAAAAGAAAAAAAACCAAATGCCAAGAGAGGCCAGGTAAGAGAACAAAAACATATCCATTGGCCTTGGTTGCTTTACCATGGTTAAGTTTAGTAGAAGCAACATTCCAGTAGATTGAGAAATGAATCACACTGAGAAAGTGGAGATGGGATATCAATTTTTTTTTTTCTTAAAGACATTTGGCTATAAAATAGAAATCTTAAATACTAGCTAGGTTTGAATATGAGAGATAAGAAAAAGAATTTTTATTTTTTTCTTCTTAAGGTATAAGAGTGCTGAGGGGAAGGAACCTATAAAGTTTAAAGCTAAAGGCACCCAAGAGGGAAATGATTGATAGGAAGGTGCTAAGGACAAAGGGGACATGGATGAAAGACCCAGGCATAAAGAAGGAAGGACATGAAAGGAGAGGAAAAACTGAGGAAATTCTGGCTTAATTGGATAATTCTCTTTGTCAGGTGGGTGGCTGTGTTTTGCTCTGTCTGATACGGTCAGGTAGATATGGCCTTGGAGTTTGATGTCTTGTCAAGTAAGAAGTAACAGTAGCAGCTGGTACCACAGTCAGAAACACAGTGAATGTAGATGTTTTTGTTTAAAATATCTTATAATAACTTCTGTCTAATACTTCCATAGAGCTATTAATAATCTTCCCTGTTAAAGAAAAACATTGCCATTATTCTTTAATGAAAATGTATTCTGTGCCACAGCTGCTATTATCTTATCAACATCTGTCCTTGCCTTATGGAAAAGTTTTTTTTTTTCTTTTTTTAATGAAACTGGAATAACAAGCCTGACATTTAATATACAGTACTTAATATGCAATCTGTCTCATAATGCATCAATGAATTTATTTTCAGTATGAAATCTAGATGGAAATCTTTGGATTGTGAAAGGAAATTATGAAGGTAAATACATTTTTAAATACAGTTCCATAAATAACAATGTCATGAATTTATCAATAACATTACTGGTTTATCTGAAGCCTGTGATAACATTCTGCGCTGGAGTTATAGTTTTACTTTAATAACTGAAGGTTCTTTGTAGATTTGATTGTATATTTAACTTTTCCATTGAATTATTTATATAAAAGTCATTTGCTATACATTTTAATATTTAGGTTGGATAATTTATTGTAAAAGTACAATATATATAGTGAATTGGATGCTTTAATGTTGCAATGAAAAGGTATTTGTGCTTTAATAACATTTGAGTGCATCAGAGAAAGGTCAGAGAGGGATAAATGTCCCTACCCACCTCTATTACTCTCTGCTGGTATACTTTAAGAAAATGATTATTGTTAATTATGCCACCTAAAACCTTGTAACTAATGAGGACTGTAACTTAAAAAGAATGGAATTACTTCATAATTTAACCAAGAAGGATATGAAAGGAACTGCAGGAGTTAACCAAGAGGCTCTCTCTGGAAGCTTTCTCTCCTTATTATCTTGGAAGGTAACACAGTTGGCGAGAATGTACATTTGACAGACTTAGAGATCAAAAACTGTGTACTTGAGCTATGAGGTTATAGTAGAATACCAGTTAGTAATATTAGCCAGTTATTTGTTAGTCTTTGTTAAAATTCAAAAAGAAACTGTTTTTAGGAACAATGGAATGTTTAGAATATTTGTTGAATGAATGACTGAATAAATGAATATCCATTTTTTCCAGTAATAGATGAATATATACAAAATTAGAATGCTCTTTGGGGATACTAGGGAAACAAACTGGTAATGTGTGGCAGATACAATGCTATATATTCCCCACATCATTTCATTTTCCTCCTGGGCATATAGGAGAACTATTATTTCCCAGCCCCCTCACAGCGAGAGGTGGGCCCCTGTGACTAGTTCTAGCCAATGAAATGAGGGTAGAAGTTTATACAATACTTCCAGGTCTGGCCCCTAAAATATGAAATATCCTGCCTGATCCTTTACTTACCATTCACTTATTGGCTGGTTGTCTGGAAGAAGGGTCCATCAGAGGACCTAGAGGAGTCCTAGGGGAACAGTAGAACAATAGGATAGAAGGAGAGCCACACAGGAAAGCTCCCAACCTGTACACAACTGACTTGAGGAAGAAATAGATCTTTGTATGTTAAACCATGCAAATGTGAGGTGGGTTGCTGGAATAGGTAGTGGTAATTATCTGAAGACCATAGGAAAACATTGAAAGGGATATGTTGAGAAGGGAAGAATTCTCTTGAATCCTTGCAGTGCACCCCTGAAATAGTCTTGGTGTATCTCTAGCATCTAGCATCTTGCGTGCAAAAGCCGGACAATGAATAAGGAAGACTGAAGAGGAATTGACACCTTTGAATTATGGTGTTGGCAAAGAATATTTAATATACTATGGACTGCTAAAAGAACGAACAAATCAGTCTTGGAAGAA
>NW_004444059.1:8789318-8791160 GCF_000243295.1 Trichechus manatus latirostris | reverse complement strand
GGGAATCATGACCCAGTCAAGTTGATACACACATTTTTTGGGGGACATAATTCAATCCATGACAGCATATAAATGCACATTAAAATGGTGTCATTAATTAAGTATTCTTTCTTTTCAAGATTCTACAAGTTTTACTCCAGCTTATATCAAACATTGGAAACAAAATGTCTACACTATGTGGTCTTAAATATGCCCTTACTGTGTTGCAATATCTAACAATATTTTAACGTTTATAGAGATTATGTATCCCATAAGTGCTAGGGGCAAGTGCAAAAATTAATGTCTCATGTGTGCAACTAATTTCATTTAATGTAAGTCTAAATATCAAAATGTGGAAGAATAAAACTCAAACTTTTACTAATCAAGTATTATATCACTGATGGAGATACAGGGATTCATTTATTCAACATAAATTTATTGTGCACCTGTTCTGAGTCAGACACTGTCAAGTACTAGTAATCTAAAGGTGAACAAAACAATCTCTGCCTCCAAATAATTCCTGGTTGTTCAGTATAAAACAGAAACTCTAACAAGCCAATACAGTGCTGTGAGTACCATGATAGAAAGTAGTTACCTGTAGGATATAGAAGGTGGCCAGAAGAGGTTTCCTAGGAAAGATGATGCTTGGGCTGAATTTGGAAACCGAGTATGTATTTTCCTGATGGATAATGGCAGCGGAGACTGGGGAGAGCATTTCAGGGAGAGAGAACATTGTGAGCAAAATCACAAAGGAGTAAAATGGTATGGCATGTTTAAGGAACTTCTAAAAGATCTGTATGATTGAAAGACGATTTGAAGATAGGATATAGTAAGAAATAAATGGTGGCTAGATCACAGAGGCCTTGTATCTTTACATGAGTGAGTCACTAAAAGACAACAAAAGATCCACATCTACTCACTTATTTCCATCCAAATCCATCTAAGATATATTTCCAGAAATAATAATCAAAATTTCAAAAGTGTATTTTTTTTTTAAGGTGAAATTTAGGAAGTTCTTTAAAATTTCTTCAAAACAATTGAATACCTGCATCAAAAGATGTTTGTAGTGGGGAAAATTTCAAACACTGGGTTTGAATTTATCTTTGTGAGTCCCAGTGCTCTTTCTGACAAATACATGATGAACATCTGCTTGACTCATCTTCCTTCTTAGGAAATTTTGCTTATCCACAGGGAGAAACACATATTGTTGGCCCAATTCCAACATGTAGTTTCTTGATAAGATTTTGAAAAAAGAACGGAATTTATTCAATTGCTGAGGTGCTTAAGAGACTTTTGAAAATTATCAATGAAATAGATATCTAGGGTTAAGCATTGACCACAACAACACTAAAAAACTATAACTGTAGGAAAAAAAAAAAGAAGTTCTTGTAGACCTAGATTGCAGATAGGGATTTAGAAGTTTTGGGGAGTGTTACTGAGACCAGCTAGGGACAGAAAAGGCCTTAAGCAACAAGTCATGTAAGTTAAAAATTTTCCGGGAGAATGGTGTCGACCACAAAACATTGTTTACCTCACTTGCGGTTAAAATTTAAGCACAATGTTGTCTGCTTCCTCCTAATCTTTCCGCTTGCAGCTGTCTTTCAGATCAACCACTTAAAACTAGAATCCTGGACATGCACGGTAAGAGACCAGGTTGACCCCCAGATGGCCCCATCGCATAAAAAGTATTGCCTAGGAACCAAAAGACCCATGCCAAGGAACCAAAATCACCAGACATATGTCATCAAGCAGTGACTGAGCCCATTTCAGAAGTGAGAAGTCCGTCAGCCACTTCCGTGCCAAATCCTAGCCCGACCCCTTTTTGAATATGTATGACATTGATGAATATGTATGACATTGATG
>NW_004444059.1:8778149-8779787 GCF_000243295.1 Trichechus manatus latirostris | reverse complement strand
AAAAAATATGTAAAGGAGAAGATATCAACTGGGAATATTCCAGCTAGCTTAATGCACCTGGTGTACTGTATGGCTTTCCTTATTATCATTTTCCTCTTCTTCATTAATGATGTTTCTAAAAAACAAAAATAAAACAAAGTTAATAATCAAACAAAAAGACCCACAGTGTCTTCCAGGGTCCACTGTACCACCAAGAAAATGTAAGAAACATATTTGGAGTAACAGACTGTACTACCGTAACTAGGCTGTGAATACCATAGCCATCTCCTATAGGACTCAGAGAAATTACTCCAGAAGAAATATGAAAAATAAAGCTCTAGCTAGGTGCTCCAATTGCTTGATCCAGTCACTTCTGATCGTCTCTGTTTTTAAGTAAATGGTAAAATGACTCTTGGAAATCATTTAAGAAAACATCTGGTATCAGAGAGGTAAGCTAAATGACAGCTTGAGATCTCTTGAAGATTTATGTTCATATTTATTCTTTGAGGTTGGAAAATGAATGGATTTCCCTCACTAGGCAGAGAAAAGACTATTGTAGAAAACGATCCATAAGCATATCATCAATAAGCATGGTCAGGCCTAAGAGCAATGCTCAAAATGATTTTTTTTTTAAGCTTACTTAAGGGAGGTAGCTATGTAAGATCCTTACATTTTGGGGGGCAGAAGGAAGGAAAAACCTGCCTTGGCCTTTCTGAAGATGTAATGCTTTCATAGAATGGTTTCTAAAATCTTTTCTACACCCCCCACCCTTCTCTTCTGGCTAAGATTAATAGGCTAACCAAAAAAAAATTCTCCCAAGTGTTACATCTAGTTGATTGTTGATCTCCTAGAGGAAAAAAAAAGTCAGTGATAATTAATCATGGAGGCTTTTCTTTAAAAGAATGTTTAAACAATGGCTTAAGGCTCAAATTAGGCAGAATTTCTCATACTTCGTAAATTTGTTTTGTTTCCTTCCCTTTTATTTTTATAAAAGAGCTAGAATCTGGTTTGAAGGCTTAACTGAGTTTTAGGTGGAACTAAAAACTCAAATTTCTTAAGCTTGATACCTGGGCCAGCTGAATTTGTTGAAAGCTTAGAATAGTCATTCAAAGAACAGGGAAGGGATAATTTTGAAGGGATTGCATGGTTAGCGATATAGATATAGTTTTAAGTTATGAAAATTTATTTGACTTGACAGTTCCATTGAATGAAGAATGTTTCCTTCTTTTGACAATATCAAAAAATTAGCTGTCTGGAGACCTGACTGCTTTGGATTTTCTAGACTGCTGAATAATAATTGCAAACACGTACTTAATTTGTGCAAGGTGCAGTTCCACAAACATTATGTGGATTATCCCATATACTCTTCAAAATGACCCTGTAAGGTAGCTGTCTTCGTTTCATAGTGCTGTTATAAC
The DNA here is from genome assembly GCF_000243295.1 of Trichechus manatus latirostris. Classification (NCBI taxonomy): domain Eukaryota; kingdom Metazoa; phylum Chordata; class Mammalia; order Sirenia; family Trichechidae; genus Trichechus; species Trichechus manatus. Next base: position 8,778,390 of record NW_004444059.1, on the reverse strand, counting down.
AGAAGTACCACAAGTGGGTGTCATTAAAGAACTGAAATTTATTTTCTCACTTTTCTGGAGGCTAAAAGATCAAATCAGGGTCTAGGCTGGGTTGATTCCTTTCTTGTAGGTAGCCAGGGGCATTCCTTCGTTCCTTGGTGATCCTCACATGACATCTGTCTTCTGTGGTATGTGCTTGCCTCTGGGTTTAATCTGCTCCTTTTATAACTCAGAAGTAATTAGGTTTAGGACATACCTTACA
>NW_004444059.1:8775305-8777288 GCF_000243295.1 Trichechus manatus latirostris | reverse complement strand
ACTATTGTTAGCTGAAAATACTCCACTATTTGCTTGGAGGTTTGAGAAAGAAGAGGTGGGATGAATATATTTGATAATTTGGTTGCTATGCAACCACTTATGAATATAGGCTCCTACCATAGTAGATGATACTGAGGGGGTATCCAAGTGTGCGGATGCCGCGAGCACACCAAGGGTATTCTTCGTATGACACAGCCACAGTCTGAGATCTGAAGTTGGAGAATATATGAGTAAGAAAAAGAATGCCACAAATCACAAAGACCTCCATTTATGGCAAGACTGTGGGGCTTATATTACACAGTTGAATGGGCAGAAGCTTACCAGAAATGGCCTCAGCTTAGAGAAAGAAACAGTCACACTGCTCCTTTGAAGCAAGACTTCCTCTAATCAAAATTCAGGGAAGATAAAAAAGAAAGGAAATTAAGAGTGTGGTACTCTTTATTCTTATTTAAAAATCCTTGCTTAACTTAATCTTCAAATCAATTTGTAAAGTAGGTAGTACTATTCTCAGTATATAAATAAGAAAACTGAGACGTAAGCGAGGTTCAGTAACTTGCCAAAGGTCACGTTATAGTTGGGAGTAAATATAGGATGTAAATACAAACTTTGGGTTCAAGTCCAGTATTTCTATCATTGCTTTATGCTTGGTAGGTGATCATTCACCTTTAGTGTTTCTTTCATATTATTAGTTTTCTCTTTTATGAATTCCATAAGGAAAGACTATTCTGGTGTGAAGTTTCTTTTTATTTCTGCTAAATATTAGAGGTTTAACTCTGACACTTCCTGGTGTGCTTACTGAGCATCAGAACAGGCTACACACTGATTTTATTGCATATATTGCATTTTACTGCATGTATCAACAGCAATTTTTTAAGGTCTATTTAATTTTAAAAACTATTTAGATGTTTATTAAAATTAGTTGCCATCAAGTTGATTCCAACTCATGTTGACCCCGTGTGAGTCAGAGTAGAACTGTACTATATAGGGTTTTTAATGGCTGATTTTTTGGAAGTAGAATGCCAGGCTTTTCTTTGAGGCACCTCTGGGTAGACTCAAGCCTCCAACCTTTCCACAGAACTTACATATCATAAATTAATCTCTGATGAAGTGATTACAATGCCATATTCTTAATTGATTTATACACGTGATGCTGGAATTTTTCATTTGGAGACAGAAATTAGGGAACAGCTCATCATTCTTTCTAGATTTATAATGTATAAATGAATAAAGAAAAATGGAAAGAAAGTGGCTAGAATATTAAAAGCTAGAATTTCTATAAGGAAACAAATTTTAAAGAAAATGACTAGAATATTAAAAGCTAAGATTTCTATAAGGAAATAAATACTTTTACTCTAAGAATAGGAAACTAAAAAGCCCAAATTTGTAATAAAATACAAATTATTGCAATATTTTGTATACATATAGAACCACTCCTCTTTTTGAAAATCATGATTTTCAAAATAATCATCTTTTTTTGTAAGGAAGGAAGTATTTTAAAAGAAGCTGTCACATGTTTAATGAAGATAAGTATAAACAAGTAAATAAAATAAAGAAAATAGATTCCCAATTTATTTCAACTGTGATTACATATAGCTCTTGCATGTTGGGAATTTTACTGTAATGGACTTTTGAATGAATGACAAAATTAAATGAACAAAGAGAGAGAGGTGACAGTGTACCGGACCAAGAAGAAAGGGGAATGATTTTTTTCTACCTAGACTTATATTCAAAAGTACAGAATAAATAAAATGCTCCGCATTGAAGTTGTGAACTCTTAGAATGAATATACTCACTCCTCACTTACCAACATAGTTACGTTTCAAAGACCAGGTCATCATGCAAAAATAAGCATTATACAAAAATGGAGGAATGACCACATCAGATCACAAAATGGAAGATGAACACATCATTACATAACTGCCAAATTACATCATTACATAACTGACAAACCACTGAGAATCATGGCCCAGCCAAGCTGACACA
>NW_004444059.1:8762065-8773676 GCF_000243295.1 Trichechus manatus latirostris | reverse complement strand
TAATATACAAAATCAATTTGGTAGTGCATGATAAATCTGTTTACGGATACCCCCACTGAGATATGGGAAAAATCATATCACTAGCAAAGCCTAAATACAGTCTTTGCCATCTATGTTAATGGAGTCTGTTTATGACTTATCTTGTCTCTATTCTGTACGACTAACTCTGAGATCTGCTTCTTTCAAACTTCCATTTAACCTTTGAGTTTCTCTCTTTCCTCCCTCCCTCTTTCCATCCTTCCTTCTCTCTCTCTGTCTTTCAAAAAAGGAGGCTGTATCACAATTAATAATGATGAAAAAGAGGAGGAAAAGTGAGGCCAGTAGGTAATTTTTTAAGTTAAAAAATGAGTACTGTTTATTCATTATTATCTCCACGGGATGAAGTAATTTAAATCCTTAAAAATCTAAGTAAATCTATAATTATCTATATCCTAAGATTACGCACAAAGGAGTAGATTTGAAATTCTTGTGTGTAGTTTTCTCTCCACCCTCCCTACTCTCCAGATTTTATTACTACTCACCGTTTAAAAAGATAGAATATATATTTTAAAGCTCAAAATAGGTTTAAAAAAAAATTGAATTCAAAGAATTCAAAGGTTAGAAAACAAAGACTATTAACCCCTTTTCTCAAGCCCCAGACTTAGTTTCACTTCCCAGAGACAACCATTATCCATGACAGTTTGTTTTAGCTTTTTTGTGGTTATCACTGTAACTATATGGTAACTGTGTGCCTCAATTTCTTGCTTCATTTATCTGCCATGAAGCATGAGAAATTTAGTTCATTTGTACTTCCACTTTTCAAATTATTATTTATAGCATCAGTGTTAGTTCTGCTTGATATAATTACTTAACTCCCTATTTATATTGATTTATGTAATACCTAGCACCTTCCACCATGCGATGGGGAAGATGAGGATATTAGTGCCTAACCTTGTCCTTTCTGCCAACTCTCTGTCCCCTGTTTTCTCTTTAGTTATATTATTATTCTACATTTTCAAGAATTAAAAATTTCCAGATTGTTCTCCCTTGAAATTCATGACCACTAACTCCAAGGGGGCTTTCCATGTTGCTCAGCAGTATGCTACATTTCCTTACTTAACCTCTACTCTTCTACTCTTCAAAGAAACTCTTTCTCTCCTTTGTTTCTCTTTAGAAACTTTCAACCCCCTTTGTATGCCCTACTCTCAGATGATAACTGTGATACTGAGACTTTCCCACCATGTTTCATTACTTTTAGCTTCTATTCTTTTAAAACTCTCTCATATCTCTTCTCAGATCTTATTGGAGAGAGTTTACAGATGAATATATCAGTCCATTATATTGACAAGAAGCCTTTAGTATGATACTTTTGTCTCTTTGTTAATTTTCATTTATATTTCGTAGTTTACTGTCTTTTTTTATGGAAAGTGTCTGCTATGTATCTTTGCCATTACTTTTCAGGGCACAAAAATCCTTTATTTTAGTTTATGAGTATGATTGGAAATACTAGATTCAAGAATACTGAAAAAAAGACTAAAGGAGCTTTATTTATTTATTCACCAAATATTTGTTGAGTACTTACCAAGTGACAAGTATAATGCTAAACTCTGAGGCTACAGAGATAAATGACCAAAAAGAAAAGAAACAAAGAAAAATTCCAAATCTCAAAGCCTCTCTAGAACCTCACAATCTGCTCTGCCTTCTTGTTTCAACTCTCATACTGTAAACAATGTCCTTTTTGCGGTCTACTTAGTACCACATTTTTGTGTCTTTTGGTGGTGATTTTCCTGTTTAGAATGCCTCCCAAGCATAATGCTGAGATGCTGTCTTGTGTTCCTAAACGCAAGAAGAATATGATGTGCCTTATGGGGAAAATATGTGTGCTAGATGAGCTTTGTTCAAGCATGAATTATAGTGCTGTTGGCCTTGAGTTTAATGTTAATGAATCAACAACTTGTATTAAATAAGATGTCTTTAAACAGAAACACACATAAAACAAGGTTAGGTATTGATCAGCTGATGACAGCATGGTGACCAGAAGCTCATAGGAACCTAATCCTGTGTTTCTTCTAGGAGCAATGGTTCAGTATTTGCTAATTCAGTGTTCATGGTGACTTTGTAGAACATAACTACTGTGAATAACAGAGTCAATTAGATAAGTTTAACCACTGCTGTATTGATGGTACAAGAGTGGGACGAGGCTTATATGTTAAAAAGCAATAAAATTATGAAAACAATTTTTCAGGATATGTGGAGTTGTTAAGTAAGTTTGTTGAGAAAGTTTGGGGATATATTTGAGAATGGGATAAATTTCTTACTACTAGAATTTTAGGTTTGTATTAAATCTTCTTTATAATTAAAAAAACAAATAAACAAAAACAAAAACAAAACTGTTTGCTGTTGAGTGGATTCCGACTCATAGAGACTCTATAGGACAAAGTAGAACTGCCCCATAGGGTTTTCAAGGAGTCGACCTTTTGGTTAGCAGCCAAGCTCTTAACCACTGCACCACTGGGGTGTATAACAATGTAATTTCTTACATTTAGAGTGCAGATTCCCAACCCAAGAAAAAGAAACAATTACGAATTTTTACACACACATCCTGGGTGGTGCAAATGGTTAACAAACTAGGCTGCTAACTGAAAGGGTGGAAGTTTGAGTCCATCCAGGGATGCTTTAGAACAAAGGCCTAATGATCTACTCCCCAAAACATCAACCACTGAAAACCCTATGGAGCACAGTTCTATTCTGACACACATGGGGTCGCCACAAGTCAGAATCAATTTGACAGCAGCAGTTTATATTGATAGATAGATAGATAAAGCAAGTATGGCAAAATGTTATCAATTGTTGAACCTAGCTAAAGGGTATACAGATGTTCATGGTAGTATTCTTTCAATTTTTCTGTAACCTTAAGTATTTTTATATAATTGGAAAAATAAAAAAAGACAGATATTGAGTAGATTTGGATTCTGTATTATACTTAATATCCAGAATTGAAGACTTGAATGTTACTATTTTTAAATCAATGCTTATTCTATAATTTTGTATTATTTTTAAACATTTTGGAATGTTATTTTTTATAATTTTGAAATGTATATTATTATCTATGTGTTAGGCATTATCTCCAATCCTTACAACAATCCTGAAAAGTAAATATTAATGTCTCCATTTTCAGATAAGAGTGGCTAATTCACATTAAGTTGTTTTCCCTTAGTCACATGCAAGTATAAATGTTGATGTTATGATTTGTGTACAAGTATGTTAGAATCCAAACCCTGTGCTTTTCTCACTATATCAACTGAGTCCTATGCTAAAAAATTTCATTTGTAGATTGATGGGCAGGTTGTCTTTTGGGGGTGAGCCCTTTATGCCAATTACAATTTATGAAAACTGATGCTCTTAGGAAAAAACAAAACAAACAGAATAAACTAGTTCTGCTGCTTTTATCGCTGTCTCAAAGTCATAAAAACAAAGTTATCAAAACCTGAATGCTTCTCCAAAATCTTCTAATGCAGGTTCATTGCCTTATTTGGCTTATCATAAGCAAGAAGTAGTATCAAAGTACTATTTCAAAATATATTGGCATTTGGATGTTTCTCAAGGTTCTTAAAACTTTCCACTTTCAAACATGCCTATTCTTATCATTAAGTGGCACTTTTTTCCCATAAGGCAAAGTATCAATCTTTCATTCAACAAATATTTATTGAGCACTTAATACATGCTTAGTACACTATGTACGCATTTTACTGAAAATCCTGTTGGTATCTTAACCACGTTTTCTTTCTCTCAAAGATGGTAACGTTACACAGATTTTTTCTCATGCCTTTAAAATTTTCTAGTAGTAGCAAAATTTTTATTGGATAGTTTACTTAGTGCATTATATTAATATAACTGTCTATTATAAGCCACAAACTAAACAAGGAAGAATGTGTTATAGGTACAGCTCATGGAAATTCACGTTCAGAGCTCTTCAAAGTTATTGATAAAGTTCCCAGAACTCTTTAAAATAAGGGGGCTTCTTGACTTTGGGAGATGTTTAATAATTAAACAATAGATGATATGATTTGTTAGAATCACCTCCAACATGTGCACTTAGACATAATGGTGAGTGTAGAGATCATTGTTTAATTTTTAGATTATTTGAGCAAAGGAATTAGTGCTTGCAATCTTGCTTATAAAGCTTGCCCAAGCATATGAGTGTATTCAAAGTAAAGAAACTTTCTGTAATGGACAATTTATACAAGCTCAGACTGATATAATGAGCCACTGCCAAGATTCTCTTTAACAATAGCCCAGGGATTGTTGAGCTCATTTCTCTACAGATCCTTATCCCTTTAAAAAGACAGTTGTACTCACTGACTGAATACACCTCAACTTGTGTTTGCGTTTACTTATGTTTTTCTTTCCCTTAGAGCTTGAAATGTAAGCTCTGCTTTAAGAAGTGGCTAAGCCTTCCTTCCTCCTGCCTTCCTTTCCCCCTTCATTCCAATCAAGGAGCGCTGCAGAGAGCACCATTGTTAGACATCAAATCTGTGAAGGAGAATTTGACATTCACTCTAGAAAGAGGCAAGGCAACAACAGGTTTTTCTTCTACAGCTACAGTACCTTTGCAAATAGTAAAAAACAGTCTCAGAAATTGTTATGGATTGAATTGTGTCCCCCAAAGAAATCTAATCCATGGTACCTGTGGACATGATCTTGTTTGGAAATAGGGCCTTTGAAGGGAGAACATGGCCTGGCCAACATGTTGATTTGGTCTTGTAGCCTCTGGAGCTATGAGACAATAAATTTCTCTTCTTATAAGCCACCCAGTTTATAGTATTTTGTTATGGCAGTCCTAGGAAACAAATACAGAGACTCAGCAAAAATTGGGAAATAGGCCATTTTTCTTGAAGCATGTCCTTGTCCACCTTTCTGTGCCCTTCCTTCATTTTTAGCTGCAAAGCTTACCTTTTTCAATGTCCAGTGGCCTAAAGCTCCAGATACCTTTAATTTAGGAAGAAAATTTTCAGCTGACATACTAAGTCACATCAAGATATTAGCATGTTCTGTTTTCATAGATATTTGTGTTAATAAAGTGGATACATGAAGAAGGCAAAGGAGCACCAGTGGGGAAGCACTGAGGGTCAAAAGGATTCATTGCTATGCCTTAGTCAAAATATTTAGCCAGTCTTCTACTTGATATTCTTGATACACTATTGAGTCCATCACTAATTATTAAAAACATGGATGGCTGCATTATCAAATTAGGTCACTTCTGGTCAAATACTGGGGAATTGGTTGGTATGTAGGTTGTATAATTTAAGAGAGTCCAGGAAAGTGTCTCTTGCTGTCATTATCTCCCACGTCAGAGAGTGGTGATGAAGGTATTTGATTCTTTGGTTTAGAACCTTTCCTCTTTGAGAGTGCTCAGTTGGAATCCGAATAGCTACGGAAGAGGTAAGGCATAGAGTTATTGCTCTTTTCATCTAAGAATAAATTACTTCATCCATTGTCTGAGTTTAGGTCCCTGCCAGAATGAGAATGAATTAAACAGGCCTGAAAGACATTCTATGGTAGGGTGCAATATAGGGCCTTTGAATAGAGTTCAGAGAGATGGTTGTATAAAGAAATAAGGTCTAGACTTAGCTCTGCTAGTACCAGCTGGGTGTCCTTGGGACAGTCACCTCACTTCTTTCTTCCCTAATTTTTAACAAGAAGATTGGATTAGAATGATCTCTAAGTACCCTTACAGTGCTGTTATTTGGTAAGTCTGTCCGTTTCTGTTCTGACACTTGGTGATCTGGTGAAGAATTCTACATGTCCCATCTAAACCTGTTGTCACTGATTTCATCTTTCATCTTTTAAGACTAAGGAGTCGTATGTATTTTCTTGTACAGAAGTTACTTTACCTCCTTCATTTCTTCAGTTAGTGGCTGTTCTTTGATCCCCTTCAAATCAGTTAAGTCATCTTTCAAGTTTCTTGACCCAGAACTTCTTTTCACTGCCTCAGAGACAAGGTGCATATTAAAGAAACTCAACAAGCCAAGCTGCCTGTTTCACAATGTGCTTCCTTCCTAAAAATGACCAGCATTTTATTGATTCCTGTGACTAAACAGCACCCTAAACTAATATTTTCAAGAACTCATGATGTTTCTAGTGCTCCTAACTGTCTTTGCTAAGGGATGAGTTGCAGGCATTGTTTTATTAATAGAGTATGGATTATTTTTATTTTGATAGATTATGTTGCTTTTGTCCTAACTGAACCCTATCTACTACTATAATGTCTGTGTGCATTGCCCAAGCCACAAATACTGTTCTGTTCTCCTTCTTGCTACCTCCTAAGGCACCAGTACATTCTCAAGAAGAAAATAAGAGGAACAGACTTGCTTCCTCAAAGTAAATAGTGGCTTTTCACCTTCCTTCTCACTTCATGCTCAGGGTGATAAAATGTTAGCAGAGTCTCCAGAAGGCCTAGGATACGTCCGGAATTATATTCCCCAATGTAAACTCTAGGGTTTGAACATTGATATATACAAAATTAGCAAATGGGGTCTGTGGTTCTGGGGCTGGACTGAGGATTTTGGAAAATAGGCCATTTTTCTTGAAGCATGTCCTTGTCCACCTTTCTGTGCCCTTCCTTCATTTTTAGCTGCAAAGCTTACCTTTTTCAATGTCCAGTGGCTTTGACCCTGGTTACATTAGCCTCATGAATCACAGATTGTCTCTGTCCTGAAAGCTCTACTCTTGTAAAAATGACCCACATTTTAATGTTTTTATGTACCTCTGAAGGGAGGAAGCACAGCTATAGCCAATGCACTTTCCCCTGTGAGGCCATTCCTGATGCCACCCCAATGTATTTTCTATGGTTACCCAAGAATTCTGTCATCATACTTTTGGTAACTGTTTTCTCTACTCCTCTTTCAACATCTATCTGTAAGGTCAGTAGAAAAATATGTTTCAGTTATATCTTGAAATGAGAGGAGTTGGTAGTCCAGTAATAGAATTCTTGCCTTCCATGGGGGAGACCTGGGTTTGATTCCCTGCCAGTACACCTCATGCACAGCCACCACCCATCTGTTAATGGTGACTCACGTGTTGCTATGATGCTGAACAAGTTTTAGCGGAGCTTCCAGACTAAGACTAGGAAGAAAGGCCTGGCAGTCTACGGCCAGTGAAACCCCTATGGATCACAACAGTCCAATCCGCAACTGATCATGGGGATGGTGCAGGACGAGGCAGCATTTTGTTCCTTTGTACGCTGGGTTACCATGAGTTGTGGGCCAACTTCATGGCAGCTAATAACAACATCTTTAATTTTTTTTTTTTTTAAAGTAAATGGAACACGAATCCAGAGATGAGTGTGAAAGAAGAAATGCTCAAATCCAACTGGCCCAATTTTAGCAAAAGCAATTTGGCAGAGCCTCTACTTTGGTCATGAGGCCTTCATTTGTTTAATAAATATTTATTGAGCCCTTAATATGTTCCAAATACTTTTCTAGTGAACAGGCCAACATGGTACCTCCTATTTGGGGGGCTTAAAATTTAGCAGAGAGAATAAACAAGTAAATATAATTACATATAAGGAGGAGCTTTAAGAATTCAAGATACACAGAAAATGAACTTTGAAGACAACAATGACAATAGCAAACTCATTGTCAGGCACTTTACGTATATTAACTTATAATCTTCACAGCAACCCTGTGAGCTTGGTGTAGTCATCCCCATGGATGAGACACAGAAACGTAAAGTAACTTGCCTGGGATTTAAACTCCCAGATCTATGGATTTAATCACTCTCCTTATGTTTAAGAAAGTAATCAATTGCAGAATTTAGGAGATAAGTTTTTGGAAACTAGTAAACAGGTAGCAAACCAGCTGAGATAGTAGTGTATAGCTGAAAGCACGTGGCATGAATTCAGGTGGTTTAAATTCAAGTTCCTATCCTCTTAAAAGCTGTGTAAGGTTAAGATTGTTAACCACACTGAGATTTCTTTACATCTACCACTCACCCCCCAAAATCAATAACTACAATACCTGACTTCCTCGTAGGGTTATTGTAGAGATTCTATTCTCCATGATTATATCATTTATTACCTGCTATATGCCAGGAGCTGAATTGTGCCCTAGCACCATTGGAAATTCACACAAGTGCAAGATAAAGGCCCTGTCTTCAGCTTATAACCCAGGTAGCTGAGTCACTTTGGTGAGATAATGCTTATGAAAAGTTTGCAAATGGTATCTATATATAGCATATATGTGGTTTTTGCCTTAGTTTCTTCATTTGTAAAATAGGGATAATAGCTCCTACCTCAAAGGATGATCCTGAAAATTAAAGTACTAAATGCATGTAAATATTTTAAACAGAAATTATTCCTTGGTAAACATTTTTTTAAGTGTTTGCTATCATCATCATTATTATTGGTATTATTATATTATCTCATTACCTCCTATTTTGTTTGCATACACTGGCAGAGACAGTTCCTACATTTCCTGGTACGCCTTGCTGTTGGTTAGATGTGATGTGACTGATTCTAGCAAATGGACTGTGAGAAAAGAGACAAGTGTTGCATCCAAGTCAGGGATGTGAAAGGTCAGTGGGTCCCCTCCATGTTGCTCATTCTCTTCCAAAGTGGTCTTGAGGGCACATGTGGATTGCTTAACTGAAGACAGTTCAGTTAAGAACTGTCTGATCTGTATTGAATTATGATGTGAGTGATAGATAAAATTTTACTGTGTTAAAGCACTGTGATTTCAGGATTTATTTGATACAGCAGCATAGCCTCACCTACGCTGACTAATATACTAAGTATAGGTAGGCCTTTAACCTTTCCCTGCTTCATTGATGTTTCACCGTCAGATTAATTGTCCAGATCCACCTGAACCATTTTATTCCCCTTGCTCAAACATCTTTAATGTTCCCCTTGTTTACTAAATATAAACTCCTCACATTTATATTTAAGACCTTCATAGTGTGGCCGAACTTACTTTTCTAGCTTTATTTCTCATTACTTCTTGTATCTTAAGCACGTTTTCACCAGCTAACCAGTTAAGTTTCTTAACAGCCTCATCAGGACTTTCATGTAGGCACGTTTGCCTTCGTGGGCCCCTTCCTTCATATAGGAGTCCCAGTGGTGCAGTGGTTAAGAGCTTGGATGCTAACCAAAAGGTCAGCAGTTTGAATCCACCAGATGCTTCTTGGAAACCCTATGGAGCAGTTATACCCTGTCCTGTAGGGTTGCTATGAGTCAGAATCAATTCAATGGCAATGGGTTCTGTTCCCCCTTACAAAAAAAAATTATATTTTAAAACTATGTGGGTAAAAATGAATATATTAATATTATATGTTAAAACATTTTCTTCAACCTAAGGGTTTATTTATTTTTTCTGATTTTAAAATCAATTAAAATATTTTTTATAGACTACTAAAAGTATTGCAGGCCCTAGGCACTGTGCTTACTGCACCTAATGGATCATTAGTCCTGGATTCTGCTCATGCTTTCCCGCTTACCAGGCCTTTGTACATGCTGTTCCCCATATCTGAAATGTGTTGCCACACACAGCCACTGTGAAAATTTTATTCAGTTTCTGAGGACATCCTCAAATCTCTTTATTCCTTCAACCTCAGTTTCCTTCCTTCCTCCCTCCCTCCCTCTCTCTCTCCTTCCTTTATTTGCTTCAGGAATATTGTTAAGTATGGCATAAAAAGTTGATTGACCGAGTTGATTTTCTGACTTCCCAGAAAGGGCTCTCAATCTATAGCATGCAGATACAAACATCTCATTCCATGCTACATGGGGAGGGTGAACAAAGCACCATGGGGGCAGAAAGAAGAAAATGATGAACTGTACTGAAGGGAAGGGGTTACCTTCCTGCTTCAGGAAGCTGTCCATCATCTCCACAGCCAGAAGTGACTGCTCCCTCCTTTAAACCCAAATAGCCTGTTACATTTCCTCTGTGGAATGTGTCATACATACCTTGGCTCAAATTGGGCTGTTTTTTGTATGTATCACTGCTGCATTAGTCAGTGAGACCCATTTCACCAAGACCAGTGACATAATTTGTGGGGCCCAGTACAAAATGAAAGTGCAGGGCTCCTTGTTCAAAAAATATTAAGAATTTCAAGATGGCAACAGCAGAGCGTTAAACCAGGCATGGGGCTCTTCTAAGTATGGGACTCTGTGATACCTCAGGTTGCATACCCATGAAGCAGGCCACTATAACATCTTTATGCTTAGCACAGGCCATACACATGAAGACACACTGAAAAAGAATTGTCAAAGAAGTATTTAAAATCTACACGTTACACACCATCATTCCTAACTCTGTTGCAGAAATTAGATACTGTACTGCATGCCCATGATTTACAATTATGATTTTGACAAAGGTAGAACCTCACACTTACCCAAATCTGTTCTCTTGCCTAGTATCCCTTAGCCAAATATCACTCCTCTCCTGCTGCCCTTTATCCTAATATTACTAGGAATCTGGGGAGCTTTGCTAAGAGGCTTGCTTTGGTGTTTGTACACTGGGATCAACTCAGTGATATGTCAAGTACAGCTAATGACACGTTTTTAGAGAAGTGAGTAGCCTCTTTGGCAGCAAGAGAGAAGGCACACCTTGGGATCCAAGGGGCATCTCAGTAAGTGGGTGTTAGAAAATACTTGCTATAGGATTTTAATTTGTGTTAGATGATTTTTGGAGAGTCTAAGGAAGGGGGACTTTGCTTCGGATTGGATATTATTAGGAAGTGGGAGTAATAGTATCACTGGATATTTAAATAAATCTTTAAGGAGGAAAGACTAGATGTAGGCCAAAGATGTGACTGGCAAAAGAAGCAGCACTCACTCCTGTTAGCAGGATAGGGAGATGTTTGGTCATTGTGCATTGGACAATGTTCATGTTTGTGTTCAAACATGATTATAAAGTAGTCTTGTTTTTGTCTTGCTCCGTCATGGTCACAGAGTGGCTTCGTCTAATGTTAACGTGCTATGAAATTTTAGATTCAATAAGAGAACCCAAGACCTAGCTGTGAATGCCTTGATGCTCCTAGCATCACCAAGGCCTAGCTAAGATTTATTCATGAATTTGTTTTTCTTGCCTCTATGGGATCTATACTCTAAGTGGTGTTGACACTTACTAATAACTTAAAGATTGTTGTATTGTAGAATGTCTTAGAAGATTTAAACTTAAAACTTTAAAACACAGTTAATAAATTACATTTTTAAAGTATTATACATTTTTAATATACTAGTTGAGTTGTGCCCATCAAAAAAATTAATTTTTAGTCTCTCAGTGTAGGTTTGCTTTTATACTTTAATTTTTAATATTTTTATCTTTAATTTTCTCTAATATATTGTTATGGTTGAATTGTGTCCCCCAAAAATGTGTGTCAGCTTGGCTAGTCCATGATTCCCAGGATGTGTGGTTGTCCACCATTTTGTGATCTGATGTGATTATCCTATATGTTGTAAATCCTAACCTCTATAACGTTGATGAGGCAGGATTAGAGGCAGTTATGTTAACGAGGCAGGACTCAAATCTACAGGATTAGGTTGTATCTTGAGTCAATCTCTTTTGAGATATAAAAGAGAAGCAAGCAGAGAGGAGTGGGACCTTATAGCACCAAGAAAAAAGTGCCAGGAGCAGAG
>NW_004444059.1:8759598-8760761 GCF_000243295.1 Trichechus manatus latirostris | reverse complement strand
ACTAACATAAGAGAAAAACGTATTTTTAATAACTTGTGGCTCACCACAGGAAGTTAGGGTATGAAGCTAATTGTGTAAAATATTACACATGACTTTTTTAAAAAGGAGTAAACAAAAAAGAAACCCAAATAGATTATTAAATTTCAATATTTTAGCTTCCAGGTTCTATATTTTTCCCCAGAAGTTTTTGTTTGAGCCATTTTCTTAAAGTTTAAATTTTGGGGTTTTTTTGTAGTGTGTCATTTCTTTAATTATAAAAGTAATCAGATACCTATACTAAAAAGAATTTTAATAAGCAGAAAAAAAATAAAAATCATACATCAATGCCAACACCCCAAAATAACAATCAAAATCAATATCTAAGATATATGTATGTCTGTGTGTGTTTATACTTTAATGTTATATTATGCAGTGTTTCACATAATAATATTCCAACTTATACATGTAGCATTCTTTTATTTTTCCATATTAGGTTTTTTTAAAATTTTCTGCTACCATACATAATGTTTTGATAACAGTGCCCTTACATTTAAAAGTTTGCATCTCTATTATTATCGTTATTTCATATTAGAATTTTAAAAGTGAAATTACTTGAAAAAAGGATATGTGTTCTTTCAAGGCTTTTAACACAAATTATGAAGTGTTCTCAATTTTATAGAAGAAAATAGTATCTCAGTTGCTGGTTAAATTTATATTTAATTTCTTGGGTGGATGAAGACTTGTTCAATTGTTCTTGTGCTTTTTTTTGTTAATCTTCTGTGATTTTTATGCACGTTGCCTGATTTTATTTTATGATATCATTTTTTCCCCCTTATTGGTGGCTAGATCTCTTTCTAGAATGAGAATCTCACCTTTGTGCACATGCTTTTCTGTCTCTGTGTGTAAATCCTGCTCAATCTTCAGTTCTGAGCTTAATTGCCGCTATCCCAGAGACCCCTATTCCTACCTCCACCCTCTTCCCTGGCCTCCTGAGTCCACATTAAGTGTTCCCTACTCTGTACTATATGAAGAAAAATGCAGCATCAGGATTAGAGGAAGACTAATTAACAACCTGCAATATGCAGGTGACACAACCTTGCTTGCTGAAAGTGAAGAGGACTTGAAGCACTTACTGATGAAGATCAAAGACTACAGCCTTCAGTATGGATTACACCTCAACATAA
>NW_004444059.1:8742568-8744182 GCF_000243295.1 Trichechus manatus latirostris | reverse complement strand
TTTAAAGAAGTAAACTACTTCTTCAATATTTCACACAGAAGTGAACCTGAGCTGCTGCAATCATGGGGATGTGTCATATTGCAACAAAGGAAGCAAAACAGAGGCAAATGACTTCTGTGCAATGAGGGACCATTTTTAGGTAGCAGCCAAACTGGAAACTGCAGTTTTCTGGCTAAAACATGTAGCTCATAAAATAGTCCTTACTGCTGACTATATAGTATAGCTCTGAAAGAAACTGAAATACA
This sequence comes from Trichechus manatus latirostris, assembly GCF_000243295.1. Taxonomy (NCBI): domain Eukaryota; kingdom Metazoa; phylum Chordata; class Mammalia; order Sirenia; family Trichechidae; genus Trichechus; species Trichechus manatus. Next base: position 8,743,937 of record NW_004444059.1, on the reverse strand, counting down.
AACCAGCGAATTTACAAATCAGAGATGCTGTTCCTGCTGAATCAGTGGTTATAGCCAGAATGTGTACAAAATGCAATGGAAGAAAGAGAAATCTCTTTATAAACCTGATAAAATTTTGTACTAGATATGAAAATTTGAGCAATCACTTAAAAACCCAATTCCCTTACCATTGCCTTCAAGGCCATCATTGGCCTGGACCTGGGTGGCGGTTCTGGTTTCATTTTTCACCACTCCCCGCCTTGAACTCCATGTTTAACTTTTACTTCCTCCAGTGCTCCTTGCAGTCTCTTCCCTCCAGGCTTGTTGTGGGAGGAACATTTTGTTTGCCTGATTCCTCAAGTCTGAGTTATGTGGTCTCCTATATCTCTCCTAAGAAATTTACCTTACCCTATCGTTATTCTTATCATGCTGCATATTAATTGCCTCTTTACTAATTTATACCCCTTCTAATCTGTGAGCTCTGGCCTTTTGTTGTATTCACCATTTTATCCTGAGTTCCTGCCACTTAGATGTCCTTTGATAAATATTTGTTGAGTGAATGAGTTCATTGGAGAAGGACTAAGGAATTTTTGCATTTAAAGTAAATCAGTTTTGCTAGCTGATCAAACCTCAGATGATACACTCGATTGTGCAAATTTTGTCCACTATTTTTATTTTCTTTAAATCAACTGCATTTTAACTCCAAATTACTGTCTCACTAGGATGGCAGGACACTCAATCTCAGTCATTTTGGGGCTAGATCCTTTTCTGAGGTCACACAGAATAAGGGAGGTTTACATGTTTCCAGGGAGTGGCTGAAAGTGCTTGCTGGTCCTTCTGGTCCTGCTCCTAATTGGAGCCTGCAGGAGTCTCCCCAGTGTCTGTTTGTGAGCTTACACTGGGGTGCAGGAGTCTGAGCTGCTGCTGAGAAGCCCTCTGCCGAGAGCACTGCTTTCTAGTCACAACCGAAAGGCATTTGCTCTGAAGCCTGGTTACTGCCCCAACCTTTAACCTACCCTCACCCCCAATTCTGGCCTTTTTTTCCTTTTCTTTCTTTTTTTGGTTTCAGAAACGCTTACCGCCTCCACTCCTTTCCATTTTTCTCCCCCAAATACACCTTTTCACCTTCATTGGCACCTAGCTTAATCTTTTTAAAAGACACATGTCTTAGAATAACAAAAGTAGGAAGGAATCTTTGAGCCCCCCACACTTTAGGCAAGAAAGCACAAAGGGCATGAATAACCAGGTAGAAATGGGAAGTAAGGGGGGAAAATATGAAGAAAAAAAATTTCTGAACAACAATGACAACAAAAGCTTGTTACTTCTTGATTCTCCTGTGTGACCTTTGGGCCAGATAGCCCAGAATGTGAATAATGTTAAATACAAGATC
>NW_004444059.1:8724768-8742363 GCF_000243295.1 Trichechus manatus latirostris | reverse complement strand
TATATTCATATATATGAGGATATATATTCACTCGTATATATGTATATGTGTGTGTGTGTGTGTGTGTGTATATATATATATATATGCTTAAGAATTGGCATGACTGGTTGAGTGGTAAGATGAGTTTGTATATTTTTGCTGTGAGAAACAGAGGAGCTACCCAGGAAGACAACATCCTAAAGAGGCAGAGAAATTATGGAGACTTAACGTTATTTTAAAGATAATGGGACAAAATTTGGAGAAAGTAAGGTGATTCCGAGAATAGCATAGTATCTGTCATGTAGATGGCCCTCTAGCCTGATGTACAAAGCAGAAATCAGGTAAATAAAAGCCAAAATCACTATATAGTTAGTGTCATTCGTGGGACATCCATTGCAAACACAGGACATCAGCAGCTTTGGTATCAGTATATGAGGACCACAGTGAAAGGACATGCCAGCTTCCTAGGAGTGACTGGATGTGGTCCCTCTGGCAGAGGCAGCAATGGCCATTGGTGCCCTCAGTTATCTGTTAGCGGTAGCCGTTTTGTTTTTGCCCTGGTTGAAATAGGGGCCATCTGCCATCCTTTCAATATTTATGGAGTATCTTTGTATATTAAAGAATTAGACTAAACTCCAGGGATATAGGATTCAGGAAGATTTCTGTATCATAGAATTTATAACCCAATCCATTAAGAGGGGAAAAAAATACCAGTTACAGCCTGAAGAGTACTTTGGGGTGCACATGCGACATACATCCTGGGACCCCACTCACGCTTGAAAGAACACGAAGGATCTGTTGGCCCAGAGCAGGGGTGGCAGCTCCAGAGAACTGCTGTTGACCTGCTGTGAGTCTATGTGGATCCCCTGCCTGGAGTGGCCAACAAAACATGGCTTACATTTTTGTTAATGCTAAAATTAACTATTTAGTAATTTGAAATTCATTCTCATTTTTTGGGAACAAGTCTGCCTACTCTGTTGTCTCTAAGTCTTGAGTCAAGGAGCCTTTTATCTGAGGATTTGATATGCTCTGAGCCAAGGAAAATCTGAACAACCTTCACCATTATGATCTAATGCCTGGATCTGCCATGCCAGGTGCTTCTCCCTTTGTCTCTACAAAGTGATGTCTTTACAAGGCCCAGTTCTTCCTGGGTGAGAATTGTCTCCAAGTTACACAGTTATAGAATTGAATCCCAACTTCACTATTTACTTGGGCAATTTATAACTTCTCTAACACTATTTCCTTTTCTGAAAAAATAGGAGTAATTGCTGCCTCTTAGGGTTGTTGAGATTAACCAAATTATATATGTTATGCATAGAGTAGGATTCATAGAGGCTCAGTAAATTTTGTCTCCTTCTATTTCCAGCTGCCTCATCTCCCCTTTTAATTCCTAGGTAGCCATTTAAACTGTGGCAAGAAATCCTTGATGCCCTACAAAATCACTGATGAAACATGTGAGTAAATTCCCATCACTGAGGGAAATGGCTTTAAAGCTTTTACCCAGAATACTTTTGTAATGTCCACGAGCTAGAAGTACTAAAAAATATCACATAAACCAGAGAAGTGCAATCACTCTCTTATGTTTTTTTTTCTACTTTTGCAGGCTAGGGTCTGTTCTCTTTCTTCTTTCTGCTGTAGCAAGTGCCCTGGGTGGGACAGGGGTGTTGCACTATTGGCTTTTTTAAGAATTTTTTCCCCTTTTTGGGATGTTTTTCAGACAAAATTTGTATGTATTTTGTGTGTGTGTCTATGAATGTAGAATGCATAACAATAAAAATTAGGACTGAACTTTTACAGCCAGATGAACTTCTGTTATCTCTTTCGTGTCCTCTATTCCTCTTGTTCTTGCCAGAGCTCTACTATGAAATATAGTAAAATGCTTATTTTTGTACTGTAAGGATCCCCTGTGACTTGCTTCTTTTAGTATTACTTTTTTTAGCTTTCGCCTAGAGACCTTAATATAATATCCCTAAAGGATGGAATACACTTTGATGATAAAATCCCACTCTGAATTTTTATATTAATTTGTTATTTTTTATTTTTCTATCATTGAGACTTATCTCTTAGTTGCAAAATTTATAATATCCTCTCAGATAAAAATGTCCTCTATAATTTTCTTTTGTTCACTCTTCAAATAAGAATAATAAAGGCAGTAATTCCTTCATGCATTGTCTACCTTTAAGATACTTTTACTTGTTTCTTTTTAAGCAATACAATTTCCTTTTCTGAAGACTTTTTAGCACCATAATATTATTTGCTATGGTAAATATAGCTCAAGATATTTCAGTCAATCCCTGTCAATTGTTCAGCAATTGGATTGAGTCACAGAAGAAATTAGTCAGCAAGAGACTGACATAGCTGAGTGTCTTTTCTATTCTATTCTAACACCACCTCTTCCAACTTCTCATCTTAGCAATATTGGGTAGTAAGCACTACAGGGGGGACAGGCTGATCTCACTTGCTTATCATTGTCTTCCCAGCAGGCAGTGAATGATCAATGACTATTCACTGAACGTATAAATGAAGTGATGAATCGGTGTACTACTTACAGAAGAACATAATTGCCTCGGCTGTCAGTAAGTTAGAAGTTTTACATTAGGAGTTTTATGATTAGGAGTTTCTACTTACGTTTTCTTTTTCTGACCCTTTTCTTTTGGAATTGACCAGAACTGTTTTCTATTTTTTGTTATGATACTTCAAGTTATATTTACTGCTGGTTTGAATCGGGTTTCAGATGTGTCTCATAATTGATAATGGAAAGTGTAAAAGAATATATGAAGTAAGATAAAAACAGCCAGGGACTGTCTGGCTGGCTCATCTCCAAGAGGCCTTCTCCTAGAGTGCACGGTGAACCCAGCACGGTCCCGTGGGCCCCTGGTCCCATAGGACCAGATACTGTCAAAACAGTCACATTGAACTTGTTCAGGGGTATTCATCTTCAACAAGGTTGCCATTCCAAGTGATAGAAAACAGGAATGTTGATGTACTGATTTAAAGGAAGAAATGTAACTGCCATGTGAGCCGGAATGCACATATTGGTCTCTCTCGTGCATTCCCTCTCTGTAATAACCAAACCCATTGCCATAGAATTTATTCTGACTCCTAGTGACCTTGTAGGACAGAGTAGAACTGCCCCATAGGGTTTCCAAGGCTGTAAATCTTTATGGAAGCAGACTGCCACATTTCTTTCCCACAGAGCAGCTGGTGGGTTTGAACCATCAACCTTTTGGTTAGCAGCCAAGAGCTTTAACCAATGTACCACCGGGGCTCCTTGTAATAATATCAGTGACCATAATAGTAACTAACATTTGCTGAGAAAACTAAAGGGAAGTCAACTTATAACACTAGTTGCTTGGTGAGCATGAAAGCAGAAAAAGGACTAAATGATCAAATGTTTAGAAGCAACAGTCTACTTAGAGTACTCTCTCATTCTTCACTATTTCAAAATCTTCCTTCTCCTCATTGCCAGCTGCAGCTCCTTTCCACTCCTTCACTGTCACAGATGACCTCACTTGCCTCCTACCATTCATTACATGGGAACTCCTCTGATTTCCTGCTACTCTGCCTACAGACTTACCTGCCTCCACCTGTTCCCCTTCTTCCTCTCCTCACTGTGAAAACTGCTTGAGTTTAATTCCAACATCATTATTTATATTCCAGATCCCATCCCCCCCGGGCCTCCTTTTGAACCTCATTCAATAGATTATCTCCTCTCAGCCTTTCCCTCTACATTTCTACATTATAAAGCAATACACAATACCGTGCTCTTGATGCCACCTCAACACCACCTCCAGCTGTTATGTTCTGTTGGCCATAGCTGCACTTTGAGGTACAGGCCCTGACCTCCCTCTTCTGACTCCTGATCACTAAAAAAACTCTTGGTAGAGGATCCCCCAATCTCCCTGTGCTAAGAGACATAGTGGCTCACTTGCTCCAACCTCACTCTCTCCTTGGTTTCTCATTCACTATTGCCCCTGGGTTTTCCTCCTAATTCTTTGGCTAGTCTTTCTTAATCACCTTTTTTTGAGTGTTTTCTTTCCAGCTCTCATTCTGCCTGTCCCTTAAGTGTTGGTATTTCTTGGAGTTCTGTCCTAGGTCTTCTTTTCCTACTCTATAGCTTTCTCTGGGAGATTTTCTTTCTCAGGATCATTTATTATTTTTTAAGTTTAAGGCAAACCTATTTGTAACCCAGATTTTTCCTTTCTGCTCCTGAACCTGTAGGTATAACCCAATTACCACTTGGATGTGCCAAAAACCCAAAACCAAAGCCACTGCTGTCGAGTTGATTCCGACTCATAGACACCCTACAGGACAGAGTAGAACTGCCCCATAGTGTTTCCAAGGCTGTAAATCTTTACAAAAGCAGACTGCCATATCTTTCTCCTGCTTGGATGTGCCACAGATGTGTAATATCAGTGATTCTAAAACTGAACTCTTTCCCTGTCCCACCCCCCCTGGGGCTTGCTTCGTCTCTAGTGGTACTCGCCTGGTGAATGGCACTATTGTCACTTTGTAAGTAAGTTTCATACTCTCTCTTTTTCACCCCTACATTACATCAGTAACCAAGTTTAATCAAATCTGTGACTTAAATTTTGCTCAGATCCATCAATTATTTTCCATCCCCACAGCCATGGCCCCGTTCAGATCACCATCATCTCTCTCCTGGATTCCTTCAATCACCTCCAATACATCTTTTTTTCCTCCAATCTTATCCTTTCAGGCTCTTTTTCCCACCCTAAAAGAATAACCCCTGCCAAAGTGATCACTTGTAAACACAAACCTTTGCACATCTCCATCTTAAGAAAGACTCTGCAGTAACCTCCCTGTTGTTCTTAGATAAAGTCCAAACTCGCTAACCTAACCTTCACAAGCCCTTCATGATGTGACCTTGGCTCACTTTCCCAACTTTATCTCCCACCTCTCTTGTCATCATGCTGCTATTCAGCTATCAGATCTGCCTTCAGGATTGAAGGATTTATTCTGTCAACTACTGGGACTGTTGCTGACAGACAACCCCCAACCGGAGAGGATCCTCTCTCTCACACAAGGTCATGCCACCAGTCGTTGGACATAGGCACCCCAGAAGTTCCTGTATCCAATGACTGGTCCATACAGAGTTATAAAGACCTGTCCCCGTCATCTCAACTCGGAACAGCTCTGAAGGGCCATCTCAGCTTCAGAGCTCCCAGTGGAGTTGGCTGAGGCTTCTACTGAGACTGCACCAGAGCCCAGTTTCTCTCTCTGCTCAATCCTATTTCTCTCACCTGCCATACTCCCTAGTAAAGAACACTCCTTGCTGATAAACCTCCTGCACCGTAATCTCTGCTTCAGTGTCTGCTTCCCAGGGAAACCAACCTGCAACAACTGTCTGGTTTGCATTCCCTGCTCCAGCCATACTGAATATTATTGAGTGTTTAGAATGCCTGTCTTGCTTCTTTCACCGCTAGGCCTCTGCCTAGACCACAAGACTCAGTTTAGAAGAAAGCTTTCTCTCATCTCACATTTCCTGTTCCAAAAAGGTTAACTTCCCTTTTTGTGTATTCGCAAAGTAACTCATAATTCCCTCATTGCAACACTTGTTATTTAGTGCCCTGTATCATCCCTAAATTGTAAACTCTGTTTTCACTTTCATATCCCCTGTGTCTGGCACATAACAGGTACTCAATAAACAATTGTTGAATTTTTTCATTCACTCATCTTGGTAATATGGTAGGTTTGCCAGAGGGTCTAAAATCCAATAGCCAAGACACACTGTCCAATAGTGCAGTCTGCTTTTTCTCCATTTTTCTACCAAAATATATCTTAATTATGACCTTCGATGGTTATTTCAGCATTACTCAAGTTTGCTCTTCTGGTTCTTTTTCTGTGCTTTTATGGCCAACCACCAATCCTCTTCAGATAAATACATTTATTCTTTAGATATGTTAATGCATTTGATCAGCTTTATGTAGTGTTGCCAGCCTGCATGAAGTTGTGTCTCTTCAAATTACTATCTTCGGTCTGATCCATTTTGTTGATTTGATGCTTTAATTTTTTTCCAAATGTTTATTTATGGGGATTGGAGCTCTCCTCTATAGTTCCATGTTCAGGCTGCCAATAAAAACACATCCCTGTGGTGGAGGGGACTGTATCAGCAGTTTTCCTGTTTTGTTTAATGTTCCTTTCCTGGTGTGCAATAAAACAAATGTGTTCTCCGTCTTTTGGTAGCAGCTTACACAGTTTTTTGGCAGTTGTGTTGCTTGTACTTGGTAAAAAACACTAATTTCAGGAAAAAGTAACACTGTAATGTAGAGATAGTAAGAAGAGGCAGGAAGTCGATTCAGAAAGACACTCCATCTAGATACTTAGAATATGAAAAATATCTCATTAATATCCAAAAATGTATCCAAAGACTACCTCCACTCATAAAACACTCACCCGCTCCTGTTACATCTCAGTGCACTGCAGCTGGGCTTCAGAGCTCACCATTGTGCTGCGTCCTTCTCACAAGGTTACCACTTTTACCCAATCCAAAGGGCACTTTTCAGTCTTTCCTGCTCTTGACTTTACTGGCAAATAATTCCCCTTTTAAACACTTGCCTACATTCTCTGCTTTTTCTCCTCTCACCCCCTTGCTGAATGGCATAAACCACCTCTTCCTCTGTCCGCTCATTATATTACATTCCTTACAGTGCTTTCCAGGGCCCCCTGCCTTCCTTTACATGGACAGTGATTTCCTCCATACTCAGGACTTTCCTAGGCAGTCTTAAGAGATCCTTTGCTTTCTCCCAGTATAGCAATGACTCTGTTTTATTGTTTTTCATAATTGCTTGAATATCTGTCTCACTAGATTGTGAATTGCTTCAGGGTAGAGAGTGTGTCTTCTTAAGTCCCCAACGAGTAGAACAAAAACCACACACGGTAGTTAACAATAGTTGTTGACTTAATGACTGCCTACGCTGGAAGATACTTGTTTTAGACTCAAATTTGCTTTCTTATTAATCTCAAAAAATACACTAAACTAAATAATCACATTTTAAAATAGTCTTGAAAGATGTATGCTTCTAATAACTGAAGTAATTAAACTCTTATGACGGTCAAAAATACACATGAATTTTCAAGAAACTCTAGTATTAGTGATGAAAGATATGATTGCCGTATATCACTTTATTTGGAAAATAGGCATGTATGTGCCTTTATTTTATAATTACTTGAGTAGGGAGTATGAAACGATGTTCTAAAGATATTGTTTAATTATTGAACTATAAAAACAATGTTTGTCCTGAAAAGAAATATCATTACTTTTTTTTCTGTAAGGAATGTAATAAAAAAAATTAATCATTTCATTATTCTTAATATTCTTTTTCAGGAGATTAAGTGCCGTGACTAATAATTTTATTTAATTCAATCCAAGAAATATTTCTTGATCACCTATAACATACCCATCCCCACAAAGGCAGTGATCTACTCTGGGTGAATAGACAGTGTATCGGTTTCGGCACTTTGCTTCTCTATGATACTTTACATAGCGTCATGCACTTCTAAAGTTTTTAAACTGGTATGTAACATTAGTATATCATTTTGTGAGCCTGCTTTCCTGAGGAAACCAAGTGTGAAGACTGCAGATATGCTGCTGTTTTAATCTCAGTGATTTGGGTTTGACTTTAAGAAGAGATTATTTCAACTGATAGAAGCAGAGCATCACATCACTAGCACTGCTGTAATTTTTATCTCCAGTTTGGGAACCAGAAACAAAAAGTTGTTTTCTGTATATATAAGGCACAGACATAGACGATAAAGGGTTAGTGCAGGTTCAGTGATTAAATAGCCTCTTTCTGGTTTAATGAAACTCACCTAAGAACACCTAAATAATGGAAAAAGTCTGGACTGGGAGTTTGAGAACCCCGTGCCACAGTCTAGTTTTGCCTTTTAGTGATGACTTTGGAAATATTATTATACTCTTCTGATCTTCTATTTCCATTCATTCATTTATTCATCCAAGCAACAAATATTCATGGAATGGCTGCCCTGTGCCAGGGTCTGTTTTGGAGTGTGGCTGTAGCAAAACCCAAGTTATCCTCATGGAGTTTACAGCCATCAGTGAAGTATTTCTGAGAACCAGGCTACATTACACAAGAGTATTTATGGGCTATGTGGATCTTTTAATTTGAGCATATCTCTGATGGGTCCGCTGGAATTCAGTTGGAATTTTCTTGTTTTGCTTATACTGTATGAAACACTTTTGCTTATATGTATTGTGATATGTTGTTAAAGTCAAGTTCTCCAAATAATATTTCTACTATTAAAGTAAAAGACTGTATCTTATGAATTTATTTACCTTATTTATGATTATAATCGAATGCATATTTACTGTGGAAAATTTGAAAATGCAGAAAAATATAAAGACCATAAATATCAGTAATAATTCCAGTAGCAAACAAGAACCACTTACATATGTGTGTGTCTTACCTATTTTCAGTAGTTTTATTAGGCATGTGCTTTTCTGGTTGCTTTTACAAAATTTAGATCCAAATTCTGGAATTGTATATATTATGAACAATTTATTATTTCCTCATATATGTGAACTCCCACATGAATTTTGAGACCTTTTTTGCTGATTTAATAGGTTAAAATAGTTCATTGTTTTATTACTACTTTGAGCACTAGTGAAGTTGAACATACAATTATTTTTTATTATGAAATAAGTTAGAAATACAGACTATAGATAATAATGTAATGAACATGAATGTACCCAGCAACAACCTTAAGAAAAAGGAGTTACAGATAAAATTGTAGCCTCCCATATATTCCCCCTGGATCCATTCCTATTTTCCTCTCCCCAGAGGTAACCACTAGCCAGAACTGGGTAGGTATTATTCCCATAAAGGCTATAAAATTGTAGCCTCCAATATATTTTTATATTTTTAATACATATTGTATATCCATAAAAAGAATATGCAACTTTGCATTTTTTTAGCATTCAAGTATTGATATCATGCTATATATATTCTACTGCAACTTTTTAAAAACTCGGTATTATATTTTCTGCTACTTAACCCATGGTGATATATGAACTCTAATTGAATAATTATCTGTGATTTATTCAAGTCTATTATATGAATATACATAATCTTCTTACAGCCTGTGTTTGTCTTTTAACTTTGTTGATGGAGCATTTTATGTATTGAATTTTAAATTTTATTTAAGTATAACTTAACAATATTTTCTTTTATGGACTGTGCTTTTTATGTCTTATCTTTCCCTACAGGTCAAAAAGATAGTTTCCTATATTGTTTTCCAGAAGTTTTAAAGTTTTATTTTTATATGAAAATCTTTAATTTGCCTGGAATTTATTTTTTAGTATGGTATGTGGTAAGGATATGATTTTATGTTTTTCCATAACTGGTTGTCCCAGCATCATTTACAGAATAGTCCCTTCTCTTCACTCTTCTACACAAGGCAACCTGTCTCACATATCTTCCATTAGTCATTTTGTGTAACTGTGCCAACAACTTGCCCATTAGTTTTGATAGCTTCATAATAAGACTCAACACATTCCTTCATATGTTGTACAAATTATGTCCTTCATAAGGTCACCAGGCTGAGGGAATGGGTGGAATCTGATATCCAAATCCTGCTTGGTGGACGCTGGCATGGGCCTATGTCTGCCTGGAAGGAGAGGCACATTTTTCTAATTCACGTAAGGACACTGTCAGCTGGGTAAACTATGTGTCTCCAGGGCTATGTCCCTTCCTCCCCTCAGAGGTGCTTTTTCCACCTCGATGGGTTTGATAGATATAGGCTAGTAGAGCCCCTGTGTCCATCCACTAGGAGCATATGTGGAGTATCTTTTTCCTTCAGTGATTTGCAACAATGTTTTAAAGATTAAGGCTAATTGTTTTTTGTCATATGTATTGCAACCCTTTTTTTCCCCCCGGCTTTCCATTTGCCTTTTTGTGTCATTTATGTTTTTTCTGTGCAGAAAATTTAAATTTTTATGAGGTCACATACATCAAACATCTGTAGTTTTTTTTCTTATTTTTAATGTGTTCCTCATACAAAGATTGTATAACTATTAATCTGTATTTTACTCTTAAAGTTATTTTCATTTAACTTTGTAACCCATCTGGAATTTGTTTTGGTGTTTGCTGTGAATTAGCAGTGTCAGTTTTGTTTTTTTTCTTCCCAAGAAGTTAACCAAATGTTCCAACACCATTTTATTCCCCACTGAACACTATATCATGAATTTGTGCTGGTAGGATTCATTTTCAGTCTTGTTAACTACCTGGAGAGTTGATAAGTCCTGGGATTTTAGTCAGTCGATGAAACATTTTTGAAAGCTAAGAGGATGATTTGCCCTGCTGTTGTAGGAATTGGAAGGATACTCTCACCAGAGAGTTTATATCCTCATATCACCGACCTCTAGTCTGGCTAATATAGTTGTTATCGCTGTTAGGTGCTGTCAAGTCGGTTCCAGCTCATAGTGACCCTATGTGCAACAGAGCGAAACACTGAACAGTCCTGCGCCATCCTCAAAATCGTTGCTATGTTTGAGCCCATTGTTGCAGCTACTATGTCAAACCATCTCGTTGAGAGTCTTCCTCTTTTTCACTGACCCTCTACTTTACCAAGCATGATGTTCTTCTGCAGGGACTGGTCTCTCCTGATAACATGTTCAAAGTATCTAAGACGAAGTCTCACCATCCTTGCTTCCAAGGACAACTCTGGCTATACTTCTAAGACAGATTTGCTCATTCTTCTGGCAGTCCATTGTATATTCAATATTATTTACCAACACCGTAATTCAAAGGCATCAGTTCTTTAGTTTGCCTTATTCATTGTCCAACTTTCATATGCATATGAGGTGGCTGAAAATATGGCTTGGGTTAGGCAGCCTTATTCCTCAAAGTGACATCTTTGCTTTTCAGCACTTTAAAGAGGTGTTTTGCAGCACATTTGCCCAATGCGTTGCCCAAAGAAATGTTTGATTTCTTGACTGCTGCTTCCACAGGCATAGATTGTGGATCCAAGTAAAATGAAATTCTTGACAACTTCAGTCTTTTCTCCATTTAGCATGATGTTACTTATTGGTCCAGTTGTGAGAATTTTTGTTTTCTTTATGTTGAGGTGTAATCCATACTGAAGGCTGTAGTCTTTGATCTTCATCAATAAGTGCTTCAAGTCTTTGCTTTGAGCAAGCAAGGTTATGCCATCTGCATATTACAGGTTGCTAATGAGTCTTCTACCAATCCTGATGTCATGTTCTTCTTCATATAGTCCAGCTACTCTAATATAGAGTAGACAATAGTTGGAATAATGAATATTGATTGAGAAAAAGAAGAAGCACTTTTTCTACTTAGATTGACTTTCTCTTAGAAGGGAGTTAGGTTTCAATCTCTTGCAAAATAATAATCCAGTAGTCTGGGAAGGGAGACATGAAAGGGAGAATTCCTAGGAATATGTGAGTTATTATTGAGTAGATAGTCAAAAGTTGAAATAAGTTAAGAAACCTGTTAGGAAGGCACATACATCAGGTATGATAAAGATTACAAATAAGGGTTTTGTGTGTGTGTGTGTGTGTGTGTGTGTGTGTGTGTGTGTGTGTTTTAATTCCTATGGGAATTTTTGTATCTTATAAAAAGTAGAGAATAGTAAAATAAACCCCATGAACCTATCTCCAACAATTATCAGTTCAAAAGTTGGTATTGTTCCATCCTTACCTCCACCCATTTCATCCCTTCCCCGACCAGTGGGTTTCTCTGAAGCAAATTCTAGTCATTATATTATTTCAGCTGTAAATATATAAGCATGTATCTTTAAAATATAATTAGTGTCACTAAATGGTACATATAGAAACTGTTGAATTAATGTGTGTTTTGCTGTGTATATTCTTTTTTTTTCTGAATTTCCTCTGTTCTGCTGTGTATATTCTTAACAACAACAACAAAATAAATAAAATTTCGGGGGTGGGGGGGACTCTTTACAATAATAACAACAAAACATATTCACAATACCAAGGCTGAATTTGAACTTGTTGTCTTATTAACCTAATGTACGAAGTAAGCCTAGCTCCTTTTGATTAAAATGATAGAATGTAAAGAAAAAGAACACTCAGTTTGGTGTTAGACATTCTACCTGGATTTAAGTTCCAGCTCTCAACTTCCCATTGCTTGACTCAGGCAAATCTCTTCATTTCACATCTCCAAATCTCAATTTTCCCATTAGTAAAAGAAGAATAAATCATAGCTATCTTATGCATTTCAGAATTATGATAACATTGAGGTAACAGATGTGAAAAGAATCTAAGATTGTCAAGTACCATCTCCCAGTCCCATCCTCTCCTATGTGAATGGCCCTTACCTTGTCATTTGTCTTGACCTGAAGATCATAAATTATTTTTGTCCATAGTGTCTAAAGTGCCTTGTGTACAGTGTTTCTAACTTAAGCTTCCCTTCCTGAAAAACACATTACTTTGGTAAGTTAAAAAAACAAAAAAACAACTTTTGTTTATAGACAGCTATTCATAAGTAATTCTTAATCCCAAGAGAGTAATATTTTTAGGTTTGTTTCTTTCACCTTTTTTGCTGGTCCTTTCATTTACCCTGTCTTTCTCTTTAGTTTTAATAGCACAGAGAGTTGATGACTTTTGGTATGCCCCAAATATCAGGAACCTTCCTAGTGCAAACTCAAAATTTCAAAAGTTAATTTTAGAGGGCTTTTGGAGCCCTGGTGACACAGTGGTTAAGAGCTTGGCTGCTAACCTAAAGGTCAGCAGTTCAAATCCACCAGCTGCTCCTTCGAAACCCTATGGGGCAGTTTTACTCTGTCCTATAGGGTCACTATGAGTAGGACAGAATTCCACGGCAATGGGTTTGTTCGTTCTTTTTTCGTTTTGGCAAACAGAGCTTCAAATAATTAACAGAAAAAGCACTTTATTCCCACGCACAACAATCACCAAAAAAGAATTTAGCTAGGCAAATTTTGACTGCTAACATCTCTCCCCATCCTTGGGGGGAAATCAACTCATCTCCTTGTAGGAGGAACCCTAAAGAGAATGTTTCCCTAAAAGGGGCCGACTGGGCGGTGTCCTCTTTTCTCAAAGCCCTGATTTCTATTCTTAGATCCGGAAATAGGCAGCTTTCCCTTTTTCTCTTCTGAGCTCCCAGACCTTCCGTGGGCCCACAGGAGCCCGGGTTGGCGGGTCTGGGAGGGTGGCCCGCCGCCTGCAGACTGCGAGTCTCCTCCCCGCCGCTGCAGGACTCCGGGCCTGGGGCACTTGGCGGGGTCCGCTGAGTCAGTTTCTTCCGGCGCGACTCCTGGCCGCTGCGCCGCAGCGAGTGGGATCGGATCGGGCCGAGGAGGCGGCGCCCGCTCGGGGGTCCCTTCTCGGCGGGCTCCGGGGCCACGGTCATCCTGGTCCGCCCTGCTGGAGCCCCGACTGGGCCGCCGTGCCAAGTTTCAGCCTCCTCCAAGCCTCTTGCTGGCCACTGAGCTCATTTCTGAGGCCTGGGTGGAGGAGGAGGAAGAAGGGGAGAGGGAGGGGAGCGCAGGGCGGGGAGCCGCTGCCTTTCTCATAAACAGGCAGGAGCGGGGGCCCATGGGGCCCGCGGGTAGAGCAGGCTGCCGGCAGTGAGCTGTGCTCACCTGGGAAATGTGGCCTAAGCCCCAGCCCCTACCCTGAGCAGCGAGCCTTCTTACAGGGAGGGACAGTGGATTCACAGCACGGTCCATTATGGCCAGTGGCAACTGTCAGGGGTGCGAAGAGGAGAACGAGGGAACTCTGAAGAAGTTGATAGTGAGGCTGAACAATGTCCAGGAAGGAAAACAGATACAGACGCTAGTCCAAATCCTGGAGGATATGCTGGTGTTCACATACGCTGACCACGGTAATCGCCAGGGAATTATTCCCTCCATCCCCACCCCGTTTTGCAAACTTTCTCCCCTGCCCTTTGGAGCTGCTCAATCCAGGACTCCTGAGAAGTCTCAAACCCCCTACTCCTTTCCTTAAGGTGGAAAGGAGCTGAGAATTCCAGGAAGGTCTTGAGCTCAGCCCTTCTTTTTGAGATTTTAAAGGGTTGCTGTGAATTGTGACTGACTTTGCTTCTTTCCCCTCACCCCCCTTCTTTTCCAGCCTCCAAGTTATTTCAAGGCAAAAATATCCACGTGCCTCTGTTGATCGTCCTGGACTCGTACATAAGAGTTGCGTGTGTGCAGCAGGTAAGGAGTTGCTCTCATTCTGCCCATTCTCCCTTTCTGTTTGGATCGGAATGTTTTCCTGTCAGTATTATATACCCGGAATTCCTGGTTATTTCTGTTAATGAACCACTGACAGTGATTTTAAGATAGGAGCATTGTCAAATCTTTATCTAATGTTAACTATCTAAAAGAGTTCACCCTGTGTTTCCGGAATGTCATTAAAAAGTAACTTTATAAAACCTACTGGCAGAATGTCGATGGGGGCTGGGGAGAATAATAATGGGTTGTTATAGTTCTGTTATTGGCTAGATGAGGTCAATGGTGTTTAGATCAAATTATTCTTAGGATCTTCCCAATGCACAGCATGTCCTAGATTTGACACCATTGTGAATAGTTAGGGAAAGGGGAATAATTAACAGTAATAAAACACAATTAAGTAACTCGCAAATTCTCATAGGTTTCAGAGATTTTTAAACTTTTGGTTTGAAGATTGTCAGGTTCCCAGCCTTTTTAGTTAAAATTTTCCTTGTAGTATCTAATGAAAGCGATGCTTTAGGATTCCCCTATGTTTAAATTTATTTTTTGTAAGTGTTTTCATATAAACTGAATATAAAACTGAAACTTTTAGAATCTATGTCATAGGAAACTCAAAAACTGATTTAAATATCCCAGGTATATTAAAAAGTGAAACCTAAGATGGTAATTAAGAATGATAAACTAAAATCAAATTACCGCCTAAGGTGATAACTTCCTTTTGAGATTTGGAGAACTGAAATGAGTTGTGTCATCTGTATGTTAAGTCCTGATGGGAAGTAGAGTTGAACTTTGAATTCCATGGAGGTGCAGTCAGAAAGCCAATGTTTCTTATTGCCTACTTGAGAGGCAATTCTCTCTCCTTCTCTAACTCTGTATTTATATATCTTTATCTCTATCCCTGTCTCTGTATCAGCTATGTCTGATACTATGCATCTAACTATGTATCTAACTTGTTTTATATAAGAACATTTGTATCTGGGATAAATTGTTTCTTTTATTTTTCTTCAACTATGAAATATTTTCCATCTGACTATTGCTTTCCAGGCTATTGTTAAACAAAACTAAGAAAAGCTGAAGGTCTGAGAAGGATGCTTGTTCTTTTTAGCACCCTAAAGTCTGAATTTTGCCCATGGAACATGAGTCACATTTTAGGCACTAGTCCACTGTTTGCTGCTCTCCACCCACGTTCCCATTTTACTTGCCTCCGCTTTCATGTGACTGGTTCTGGCAGCTTCCATTCCGGGACTCTGCTTGGTGGAGTCACCCTGCTCAGTACCACTCAGGACAATGGAATCCTAGGTGGGCTTTGGTCTGCAGGGTCAAGAGGAGGCCACGAGGGAACCTGAACACGTTTACCTCCTGATTCTTCTTTACTTTAGAAACTGCCCAAACCTTAGCCACACTATTCTGAGTTGCTATGAATACCACCTGTAGGTACTAGGGACAGAATAGGCAGGGAAGTAAGGAATTGTCTTCTGATTTGATAATTTAATGAATTAGAATTATTTATTACAGCGCTATCTAAGCCTGCAAAGGGCATTGTGTATATTATAACATATGATGTCATTGACTTCTCAGAAATCCCACTGGATAATTTCCCTGCACAGAAGCTCAGTGAGAGGAAATGACTTATTTAGGATCACCCAGCTAGTGACAGAGCCAAGACTTTAACTCACGTCTTCTCATACCTTTAAAACCTGTTTCTATCATACCACCCACTGCTACTGAATATCACAGACTTTTCATGTAAGCAAGTAAAAAAGCACAGTGTTTTCGTACAATCACTGTGGCCATACTAGGCACAAAAACATTATCAGTTTTAATTATCATTTCTCTTATGAAAGGGATGTAGAAAGAGCTCTCCACTGGAATTTTAATACTGCACTTAAAGAATTTTTTTTTTTACAAATTTCTTCTCATTGGCTGGTGTAATTATTATTTTTTAGTTGAATTATCTGGAAGTGCTGAATTAAAAGCTCTTAATGATGAACTTAATGATGAACCTCCACTTGTCTGTCTGTTGTACTGTGGTGGCTTGTATGTTGCTGTGATACTGGACGCCATACCATTGGTATTTCAAATACCAGCAGGGTTACCTATGATGGGTGGGTTTTAGTGGAGCTTCCAGACTAAGACAGACTAGGAAGAAGGACCTGGGGATTGACTTCTAAAAAAACAAATTGGCCAGTGAAAACCTTATGTATCACTATGAGTTGGAACTGAGTAAATGGCACCTAACAGTAACAACAATGATGAATTTAAGGAGTTAAGGTAAATGGACTCTTAAAAAAAAAAAAAAAAGACTTCCAGAAGTCATTTAACATGATATTTCAGACTCTGAATTTTTGTTTTTGAGAACTTTTCATGTTTTATTAATGATAGTTAATAAACAACAATCTTTAGAGAATTGGTGGTTAGGCTAGCTGCCTTGTAATTTTCTTTTCCTGGCATCCATCTGATCATTTTAACTTATTCTCTGTACTTCTCAATTTTATATTTTCTTTATCCACATAGTTTCAAGCTTTATAGAAGGGGAGCAAAATAAATGAAAGTGAGTAAAGTTATCTTTAACACTAAAATCTTTCCCAGTGTACCCTAATTAGACACTTGAGTGTACAGAATAATTATAATAAAGTTAAAACCACCAATTTAATTGCAACTGTGTAGGATGGAAACCTCTTCTTGAAAGATAAACTCTTAATTGAATAGGCTAATGGATCAATTATCACCTCTGCTTTGCTGCCAGAAATTCTGTTTAATCATAGAAGCTCCACATAGTGACTGAAAGCTCAGTTGCCTGAATCTTTTTGCAAAACAATTACTGATGCTGCTGATTCACAAACAAGAACAAAACAGATTTTCTCCTTGAGTCAACCATGCAGGTTGAGATGAGTTAAGCATCCAATATGATTTTTTCCCGAGAAGCTATTCAGAATGTTATTTTTCTTAAACTCTTGGGGAAAAAAAATCTCAATATATTTTATGAAAGCACCAGAATAGCCAGTTTCTATGACAGCTGGATTGCCAATGCCTGTTCAGCTTAAGTGGAGGGGGACGTCCTAGTTAAATATAAGGTAAAAATAGCTGTCAAATGTTAACTTTTCAAGCAATTTGAAATTATTTAAAAGGAAGCCATGACAAAGTAAAGCAATTCCTGCATAATATGGAAAAGATCCAGAAATAATATTGTGACAAGATCTTGCATAATCATTTTTTATCTTGGTGAGATGCCCCTTGCTTACTTCTTGTTTACTCCCATAAGCAAGTAAAGAATTTATAGAGCTCTAGGTGCCACTATTCCTTATCGAATGCACATAAATTCTTCCCCTTGTTATTCAACTCTTCAACTCTCTGCATCCTTCCAACACCACTTATGCATCCAGTCTTGTCTGACAATATTCTCCC
>NW_004444059.1:8722148-8724668 GCF_000243295.1 Trichechus manatus latirostris | reverse complement strand
TAACACCTCACTGTGTTCCTAGTTATCAATTTTGTTGTTGTTGTTAGGTGCTGTTGAGTTGGTTCTGACTCAGTGACCCTATGAACAACAGAATGAAACATTGCCCAATCTTGCACCATCCTCAAAATCATTGCTATGTTTGAGCCTGTTGTTGCAGCCACTGGGACAATCCTCTTTTTCACTGACCCTCTACCTTACCAAGCATGATGTCCTTCTTCAGGGACTGGTTCCTCCTGATGACATGTCCAAAGTACACGGGACAAAGTCTCGCCATCTTTGATTTTAAGGAGCATTTTGTCTGTACTTCTTCCAAGACAGAGTTGTTCCTTCTTCTGGCAATCCATAGTATATTTAATATTCTTCACCAGCACCATATTCAAATGCATCACTTCTTCGGTCTTCCTTATTCATTGTCCAGCTTGCGCATGCATATGAGACAAATGAAAATCAATTTTAGAAGGTTCAATTTCCATATTTTGTATAACCAAATTTATAATTTAAATTTATACTTCTTTTGAAATCTGGCTCAAATCTACTTGTTCCATATTACATCATTCTCTGAGTAATTCTAGCTCACAATGAATCCCAATTTCAGGACTTACATTGTATTGGTGCTTATAATACATCTCATACTTAGACACATCTTCATTAATCCCTAGATACTGTATATATGTCTATGCATTTTATATTTTAATTTTTTTTCCTGGCCATATCAAGTATAGTTCCATAGTGTAATAGAAAGAATTGAAGATTCTTTACATTTAGAGAAGAATATAGAGTAGGGAGAATGGGTTAAAATTTATCTCCACTTTGGAAACAGAAACTCATTTTTTTCCCCCAGTGGAGAAGACCAACTCATTCAAATTACCATC
Source organism: Trichechus manatus latirostris (assembly GCF_000243295.1). NCBI lineage: Eukaryota > Metazoa > Chordata > Mammalia > Sirenia > Trichechidae > Trichechus > Trichechus manatus. The sequence goes on along the minus strand of NW_004444059.1, from coordinate 8,723,796 downwards.
AAGTATAAATGGACTGAAAATATGTAAAGGCATTAATAAGATCATATTTCTTTTGAGAATGTCAAAAAGATAAGGGAGGACTGTAATCAACTCTAGATCTCATCAGGTCATATTTATATGTTCTAGAGAAATGTAGAAGAGGCCACTGAGGAATTACCTCCTCTCTATATTATAGTCCCATTAACCATTGGATTTAAGACATTGGTGGTTCAGTGGTAGAATTCTTACCTTCCATGCAGAAGACTCAGGTTCGATTCTTGGCCAGTATACTTCATGAGCAGCCACTACCTGTTTGTCAGTGGAGGCTTGGGTGTTGCTATGATGCTGATGCTGAACAGGTTTTAGTGGAGCTTCCAGACTAAGGTGGGTTAGGAAGAAAAATCTCACAATCACCTTCCAAAAAATCAGCTGCTGAATACCCTGTGTATCACAATGATCCAATCTGGGACACCATGAATCAGGGGCAACTTGATGGCAGTTAACAACAACAACAGTAATTCTTTTGCCACAGTTATTCTAGTTCCATTTCTAGAGAAACAGTCATTCCTGTTAATAACTTATACTTTCGCTACCGTCTCCAACTTCCCCTAACCTTCCAAACCAAGCCACTTCATTTTTTCCTATAATTAAAATCCTAAATATTTAAAAGAAATTCTGTCAGATAGATATGACTTAAAAAACACTAAGGTTAGTTGTAGCCATTGTTACATTTAATAATCTTGTTAAGTCCCCTAAAACTACTTTTTGTTGTTAATTATTCTTTTTAATTTAGATAATAGGCATATCTCTTTGCTTCATGATTCAGAAATGTTGTAATATTTTTGTATGCTCTTTTGGTATTTTTTTTTTTTAGAAAGATGCTTTCTAAGTATACGGTTTGCTTTGTTTCTAAGCAAATATTTTAGGTTATAGTTCTAAAATAATTTTTAAAAAATGATGTGGTCACAGATATCACTAAGAATGAAGAGATTCATGTTTGAATACATTCCATTAGCATCGTTTTAAAAATGTGAGTATTTGCCTTTATTGCCTTCATTCCATTAAATAAAAACAAAAACAAAAAAAACAAACCCATTGCCGTTGTGTCAGTTCTGACTCATAGCATTAGCATCCTCTAAAAAATGTGAATATTGCCTTTATTTTAGGTGGGTTGGTCACTTCTATGCAAGTTAATAGAAATCTGTCCAGATACAATGCAGAACTTAATAGGACCCCAGGATGTTGGACATGATTGGGAAGTCCTTGGTGTTCACCAGTAAGTATGACAGATGTGTAAAAATAAATTGCATTGAGTATGTACCTAGGAATATTACAGTCCTTCCCTTGATACATTATATTTGCAATGCAAAGCTAATCTGGTAAAACCTTTTAAAATAAAGTTTTTTTTCCCTGAATCAATGATTTACATTTAAACTCAGAAGTGTGTCGTGTAATTGAGTTACCAAAACTACCATCTGAGGTCAAAGGAAAGGTGTTGTTACTTTAATACAGATAAGAATATAGAAAGGGATACAGTAGTCAAAACAGCCTGGTACTGGTACAACGACAGATACATTGACCAATGGGACAGAATTGAGAACCCAGATGTAAATCCATCCACCTACGGTCACCTGATCTTCGACAAGGGCCCAAAGTCCATCAAATGGGG
>NW_004444059.1:8711359-8720110 GCF_000243295.1 Trichechus manatus latirostris | reverse complement strand
CCAAAAAAAAGGTTGAGAAGTTAGAGGATTGACATGTTGTGGGGTTGTTAACCAATGTCATAAAACAATATGTGTACTACTGTTTCATGAGAAACTATTTATTCTGTAAGCCTTCACCTGAAGTACAATTAAAAAAAAATATATATATAGTAAGCAAATCAAAGTCAGGCTATAAAAAAAAAAAAAGAATATAGAAAGGAAGCCACAAAAATTCTGTCAGGCAATCATATTAATTACTAATTCAAGATTTTAAATATTTTCCACCTAAATCTAAGTTTAAAATTATTACTAGCCAGGGAGAAAATTTATTATTGTAGTTTTTTGGAAAAAATGCAATTATACAATTGGTTAAGGTGTCATTTTTTGGTGACTGCTTACGAATTCAGACCAAGAAGAGTTTGTTTGTTTGTTTGTTTGTTTTTAATAGTAGAATTGATACAAAACCACTGTTCTACAAAAAATATGGGAACTAGAAAGTTCTGTAAGTAGGAATTTAAAACTTTATGATTAACTGCCTTTAAATAGTACATTTATGTATATTCATACATATATATTTAGAAAGTTTAGACTACAGCTTTCAAAATGAAGAAAAAAGAGGAAATTACCTTTCAGCACATCTGCACTAAAATCTTGATAGTTATTTTACCAGCTACGTTTTTTTTGCAGTTTGCAATGTAATGACTTCTCAATGAGACCATTTCCTTAGCAATAATTAATTAAGAAAAGTTTTTCTGGGAAAATCCTTTTTGAATAACTTTGTTCCTTAACATTTAAAAAATTTCTCTGTCATTAACTTAAGTGTTCTTTATACCTAATGTGACTTTCCTCTACCACAGTGAAGGAAATTGTGAATATACGTTGCTTCCAATGGCATTTTGCTTGTGAATACATATACTGTATACCAAAAACCCACTGCCTTTGGGTTGATTTCAACTCATAGCGACCCCATAGGGTTTCCAAGGCTGTAGATCTCTATGGAAGCAGACTTTCTCCCGCAGAGCAGTGATGGTTTCGCACTGCCAAGCTCTCGGTTGGCGGTCGATCGCTCTGACCACTGCACTGCCAGGGCTCTTTACATATACTATATGCAAAACTAAATTTTATATCTTTATATTATTTTTCATTATTAACTATAACTCCAAAATTTAGACAAATTATTGCTATATGTCTGTTTATAAGTGAGCATATGTGTGCTCATACATTTTTACGTCTTTGATAAATGTGAGCGTTGCTGTTGTTCAGTTTTCAGCATCTGAGAGTATACAGTATATTGAAAAAAAGCATATTTACACTTCATGTGTGTTCTCATCACCAAACTAATCCCTGAAATTCCATGAGTCAGTTCTAAAGTGCAGTATTTAATAAATTGCCCCAAATTATATCTTTAATTAGTAATTGTAACTTAAATATCCCTTGGTTTGGTTGAGAATTTCTAAGATCCCCCAATGCTTAGCTAATCTATAACCTTAAGAAGTAGTGGAAAACTCACCTAGTTATATCCTAGTACAAACCATTCTTTCAAATTAAATTACATAAACATTTCTACAAGTAGAGTCAGACATTCATTCATCCTCCCTTCATCAAATATTTATTGTGCATCTACTCTATGTCGGAAGAAAGACTGGCATAGAGAGACCTTTCTTTGCCAGAAAGGCCCCTGGAGGGTGCAAATGGTTTACACTGGACCACTAACCTGAAGGTTGACAGTTTGAACCCACCAAGTGGCACTGCAGAACAAAGGCCTGGCAATCTGCTTCCATAAAGATTACAGCCAAGAAAACCCAAAGGGGCAGTTCTACTCTGTAACACATGGGTTGTATGAGCCAGAATTGATGACAATGAGTTTTTTTCTATGCCAGAGGCAAGAAAGTTGTGAACAAGATTGTTATACCTCTCTCAGTGGTGGAACATATTAGGTCATTTTTAGCAAAAAAAATTATTTTAAAACAAATCTCTGTATATTCAAGGATATTTCCCCCCAAACGCTTATTCTGTTGTTTGCCATCAAGTCAATTCCAACTCATAGTGACCCTATATCACAGGGTAGCACTGCGCCATAGGGTTTCCTAGGCTGTAATCTTTACGGGAGAAGATCACTAGATCTTTTCTCCCCAGGAGCTGCTGGTGGGTTTGAACAGATGACTTTTTGGTTAGCAGCCCAGTGCTTTAATGACTGTGCCACCAAGGCTCTTCACAGCTTATACTACTGAAAAAGGAATCTTCTGTGGTAATGAAGTCGAGAGTAGTGAGAATGATGGATCATGGAGAGGCAGGGGCAGAGTAAGTAGGAGAAACGTTGATGGAGAGTCCAAGGAAGGGGTCATTTAGTGTTTCCCTGGCCAGATGGGGCCATGTGACAAGTTTCTTCAATGTAAGTGAAGCTGTGGCTGCTTCCAGGCTGTTTTATCCCAGCAATATAAAGCCAATTGATAACTCAGGGATTAAAATCTCATGAATTTTAACAGATTGATTACTCTTGATATACTGGGTTCATTTTCTAGTATAAAATATTATCAATTTCTATTTCAAAAAAAGTAATACTAATTTAAATATTCAAATGGGTTTTAAATTTATATATGCAAACTAACATCATTATTCTATCTCTCCATATTTTAATACATCAACAAGTATAACATAATTTATAAGTTTATATCACATAAAAATGAGCTTGGTCTCTTGATGTATATAATTTCTCATGATTATTTTGGACACAATTGAACTCGGAGATTTAGGGGAAAATAAACTGTACTTATAACTTTTTAATTGAGACTCATAACAGTTCTTTGTTAATTTTCATAAGCCTGGTTCAGGTTTATAGGAACAAAAAAGTAAATAAATAAATACATGAGCTTAACTATGAGGAATTAAATATAGTGATACTAATAAAATAGTTGAGCAAAAACAAAATTTAAATAAGCAAACCTCTGAATATTTTTAACTCTATTTCTGTTTTTAACTCTAGATTGATTCTTAAATTGTTAACAGTTCACAATGCCAATGTAAACCTGTCAATAGTTGGACTGAAGGCCTTAGATCTCCTCCTAACTTCAGGTAATGTATACGCATACATATTTTCTAATGTTGACTCAAATTAAAAAAAATTGAAACCATTTACTAGATGTGTTTTAGTATTTTTAAAGATCATAACATAATAGAACCTAAATTTGATGATTTCTAAAATTCTATTTTCATCTTTTCTCCCTATCTCTTATCTGTATACTTTTTCTCTCAGAAATTCCATTAAATTTCTTGGCTTTAAAATCACTCTATATCTTACTCCCAAATCTATATTTATAGCTCCGGCTCTTTCCCCCAAATCTGGTCCCACATCTTACATTGTCACTAGCTTGTTGGCCATTCATGCTCTTGTCATTGTATCTTTCCCCATACATATCTCTAATATGTTTTCTACAATGTATTTCCTAGGGTGTGACATAATAGTGATATTTTGAAAGTATATGTCATTACTTCTTGAGTGTTTACTATTTGTGAGGCACAGTAAGATGGTTCACATGGTTTATAAAACCTAATCTCCCAAACAGTCCTTGAGACAGATATTTCACCTTTGTTCCCTAGGTGAGGAACACTGAAGCGTAGAGAAGTTGCCTTGGCCAATAAGTAGCAGAATCAGGGCCTGATTCCAAATGTCAGGGTCTTTCCTGAGGAAACTTCTGCCTGGAGAATAATAGACTTGAAAAAAAAAAATCTGGATATGGTGCGATAGCTGTGATCATTGCTCTATGATAGACACTTTCTATCATATAAGATTCTGAGAAGAAAGGCTTCTCACAGGAAGGCTAATCTTGCAGGACAGGAAGGAGTTTCCCTCAAAGTGAAAGAGGGTATTCTAGGTTGAGAGAACAGAGTGTACAGAACTGCAGAGTCCTGGAAAGATAGCATGATAAAGGCTGGACATGTGAGTGGGAAGATTTTAAATGTCCTCATTGGCCCTAATAAGTCATAAATACTTTACAGGAGAAAAGGAAAGGAAGGAAGATGGCTAAGAGCAGGTTATGGAGAGAAGCAGATAGAAAAAGCCAGAAGATACTCACCATGTCACCACTGCCTTTTATTAGACTACTTAATGGGTTGTAGTAACTAGTCTTAACCATAATTTACTTTAAACTCATCCTTGGGAGCCTTTTTTTTTTTTTTTTTCCCCTCTTTTTTCCCTTCCTTTTTTAGGTGCATTCTCCATTTGGTGATGAATGGGAATATGTGGGTTTGTAAATTTAAAAAATCTCCTAGCACTAGAATATATTGAAGTCAGCAGCAAGCAGATAAGAAATTTGACATATGTTTTGAAAAGACTAGTTAATTTCTCCTATATACTGTTCAGAACTTTGAGCCAATATGAAAGTTTTTAGTATGTTTTAAGGTTCATCTCAGATAATCATTAGAGCTTAATTTATGGATCATTTTTAATTATCTGGCTTATTCATTAATTGTTTTAATAGTTATTGGGCACTTACTGGGTGCTAGAGAATTCTAAAGCAGATGAGGCAAAATTCCTACAATATAAAAATTCACAATCCAGTACTGCTATCTCATATAACTTTGGCAATGATGGAAATGTGTATCTGTGCTGTCCAATACCATAGCTGCTAGCCATATGTCGCTACTGAACATTTGAAATAGCTATTAAATGCTAGCGTGAGAAACTGAATATTAATTGTAAGTAATTTACAGTTGAATTTAAATAACTACATATTACTAGAGGCTACTGAATTGGACTGCATAGGTAGAGAGATAAAAAAAAATCAAAGAAATATTTTCAATTTAATGATGAGAAAATTACTATAACATGACTGTGAAGAAAACCATCATACGAAGACAGAGGAGAGAGCAGCTAAATTCCCCCAGAGGATTTGGGCATAGACGTGAACGGCCTAAACTGTAACCCAGCACTGCCTCTTATTAATTTTATTTAACCATTTGGGTTACTTAATCTTTCTGTGCCTCAGTTTTCTCATCTCTAAAATGAGGTTAGTAAATCACTTACCTCATGAGGTTGTGGTGAGGATTAAACACGTTATAGTGAAGTGCTTCAAACGGTGCTGGCACATGTTATGTGCTATGAAAGGGTTTACTAGCACTACTGCTCCTATTCTGGTACTATTGTTTTTATTGATAGAATAGGTGCAATTTGTGTTTGTTCTTTAATTATTGTAGGAGAATGTTTGATGTAGAAAAGGCAAGGGTATTCCAGGTAGAGGAGACATCTAGTGCGAGTACAAAGGAATATCAAAGAGTGTTCAGTGATGAGCAATAAGTTTAGCATGACTGGAGTTGAAGCAATTATGGAAGGATATGAAAAAAAACAAAAAACAAACCCATTGCCATCGAGCTGGTATCAACTCATAGCAACCCTATGGGACAAAGTAGAACTGCCCCATAGGGTTTCCAAGGAGAGGCTGGTGGATTTGAATTGCTAACCTTTTGGTTAGCAGCCATAGTACTTAACCACTGGGCCACCAGAGTACCAGAAGGATATGAGGCTGATAATACATGTTCTCAGTTTGTGAAGGGTCTTGTTTGTCATACCAGTGAGTTTGAGAAGGCCTTAGAAAATTTCAGGAGTGAAGTTTCAGGATCACATTTGAGTTTTAGAAATAAAATGCAGGGAATGAACTAGTTAGGTAGACATTTGGGCTAAACAACGCATTTTAACAATTGTTTTAGAATTCCAGGTAAGAGATGATGAGGTCCTGAATACAACGGGAGTGGAGGGACCTCAAAAGGAGTTTTTGAGTGGTTTAAAAGGTGGACTTAAAGGACTTGGTAATGAGTTGATTTGTTGGTTGGACAGAGGATGAGAAGAGAAGGAGGATGGAAGATGGAAGATGACTCAGTAGTTCCTCTCTTGGGTAAATATTTGATGATACTATCACTGACTAAGGCAAAGAACAAGAGTAGGCTAGGTTTAGGGTACCCATGGAACATTCAGATGGTGTTGTCTAAAAGGCAGACAGAAATATGTTTCAGGAATTTAGGATAAGAGATCTAGGCTAGAGATATTGATCAGGAATCATGGAATTCTAGTAAAGTACTGGGAATTTATATCATTTAGAAAGATTTCTAGTTTGATAGGTCTAACAACTGGAGGCAATTTAGTGGTTTATGAAAATCAATAAACCATTCACAATCCACATATAAAAATTAACACATTAAGTGTTAAAGCAGTTGTTTACTTATGGTATCTGTTTTCTTCAAAATAGGTAAAATCACTTTGCTGATATTAGATGAGGAAAGTGATATTTTCTTGTTAATTTTTGATGCCATGCGCATGTTTCCAGCCAATGACGAAGTCCAGAAACTTGGATGCAAGGCTTTACATGTGCTCTTCGAGAGAGGTATTTAAAAATTTGAAATTCTTTATTTTGAAATTTATATAAGAAAAAAGGACCTATAATAGGAAAAGTAGAATGTAATTATGATAATAGGAAGGCATTTAAAATTGTACTGTTTATTAAAAAATAAGAGCTGTCTGTCAAAGGTAGTTAATAGGGTTAATTCAGAAATATTGCTTGTTTTTAGTAAAGAGAATTTCATTCATGGCTTATAAATCATGTAATTGTAGTAGATATTCTTCCATTGCTTAACAAGGCATAAGGTTCACTTTCCAAATTAGATATGTGGGAGGTAAGAAAGAAAAAATAAAACTGTGAAGCCAAGCATAGGTTAAATTTGAGTTTGTGGTGTTGAGTCATCACCAGAGATTTTAGAAATTGCTAAAGGCTCTGTAATTGTAGGTTGCTTGGAACCTTTGTTTAGTCCTTCCACTGTGGCTTGATGAGGAAGTGGAGACTCAGAAAGGGGAAGTGAGCAACCTGCCCAACGGTATACAGGTAGTTATAGTACAGTTCAGTCACCACTGTTTTTTGAGAGCCCTTATGCATCATTATAAGAGCTAATTGTGCTAGAGGTTTAGGATAAAAATTACTTATGAGGGCCTTGTGTCTGTAGGAGCTACTACTCTAGTTTATGCCAGCACCAGGAATGGAATGTTGTTTTAGTTGCCACTGAGTCAGCTCAGACGCATGGTGACCTTATGTATAACAGAAGGAAACATTGCCCGGTCCTGTGCCATCTTCATGATCTTTGGCATGTTTAAGGAATAGGATAGATGACCTTATAAAGTTTCAATCCCTGTCTTATTTCAGAAGGACTTTAAACAGTTTATATCATTGTTATTAGGTCTCTCAAGTCCATTTCTACTAATAGTGACCCCATGTGACAGAATAGAACTGCCCCATAGGATTTTCTAGGCTACATAGTCTTTACAGGAACAGAGCGCCAATTCTTTCTCCTAACCTTTTGCTAACCTTTCTGCTAACCTTTTGGTTAGCCACCAAGTGCTTAACTTTTGTACCATCAGGGTTCCTTAAAGAGCTTATAGAGAGTTACGATATATTCAGGAAAAGATGGACAAGGAAATGACTGAAAGAAAACAGTATGAAGCTAGGCTAAATTTGCTACTTAAGGTCTCGCATATTCGCAAAGGGGTGAACCAGAAATTTGACTCTGAGCTCCTATCAGACAAAGAAATAAGCCATCATTGGCTACACAGTTTCTTGAGATAAAAGTAAACATATTAAGGCAATTGGTCACATGGGAGACTTGAGAAAATCCTCCCGTGGGTTTCCCTGGATGAGATGATAAAGTATACCCATCTCACAAGGAATACAGAGTGCATTTCAGTCAAAGCAACTCTGTGGAGAGTCAGAACAGTGTGGACCTGGTACCCAGCTCTCTGGTGATCAGGCTTGATGGAGAAGAGTTTTCTGTGAGTGAAGAATGGATGGGCTGAGTGTCCTTCAGGCTCTCTTCTATAAATTTTACTTCTTGCAACAAAGCTTTTGATAACCTGAAAATAGTGTTTGAAGTTCTATTTTCTGGCAGGGCCTGTAGTGCAGATCTTCTGTGTAGCCGTAAGGGTGGATTCTTGTTTGCGGAAGAAGGGCTGACATCACTTTCTCACCAGCATCGTGAGGACCATTCAGGATTTATAGAGGTGTCCCAGAGAATGTTAAAAGAAGAATCTTATTCAGTGAAAATATAACCAGTGCTTACAGTATTATGATAATAAATGTAGAGTAGAAAAATTTCTGATTCTCCAGGAGAAGCAATTTCCCCAAGATTTACTGGCAACTGTAAAAGTTAATTTTTAAAATTTGAACGTATGCTTGTGAAAATTGTTCCATAAAATGAGAAAGTTTCATGATAGCCTTCATTTACGAGAAGAACCTAACCCATTTTATGCTATATTATATGGACACATTGGTATGAAATTGAAAAAAAGAATTAATGCAGATTATTGCTTAAAAACTCACAAAGAGCACTGCATTTTCTAACATTTTTGTTAATGTCATTCTCAGGCTAGATAAACCAGATTTTATGCCATGCTTTTGAGGTTTCCTACCATTAAAATGACTCCAATTGGCATTCATTGGCTTGATCAAAAGGCTTTAATTATGATAATTATCACAATTTTTGATGTTTGATGGAAAACCATTAAAGAGAATATTTTAAAGTCTAATTTCTTGTCATTTGCTGAAGTTCATGCCTTTTGAATTGATACATTCGAGTTAGCTGAGCTGTTCTTCGCAGTCTGCCAATAAGTCCTCACTTTTAGTTATTGTAATCTATTCACTTACACTCCACAACCTTATGTGACTGTTCAGTGTTCTCTAGACTTCCCCAAATTAAATTGTAAATAAGTTTGTTTTTCAGAAAGCTGTTTAGTGACTA
>NW_004444059.1:8709300-8711259 GCF_000243295.1 Trichechus manatus latirostris | reverse complement strand
AACGAGTAATATAGATCAAAAGGAGTGCTGGTGGTGCAATAGTTAAGTGCTTGGCTGCTGTCTGAGTTGTGTAGTGCTGCTATAACAGAAATACCTCAAGTGGATGGCTCCAAAGTCCAAATTCAGGGCACCAGCTCCAGGGCAAGGCTTTTTCTCTCTGATGGCTCTGGGGGAAGGTCCTTGTCATCAATCTTCCCCTGGACTAGGATCTTCTCAGCACAGGGACCCTGGCTCCAAAGGATGTGTTCTGCTCCCGGTGCCTGTTTCTTGGTGGCATGAAGTCTCACTCCTCTCTGCTCCATTCTCTCTTTTATATCTCAAAAGAGATTGACTCAAGATACAACCTAATCTTGTGAATTGAGTCCTGCCTCATTAACATAATTGCTTCTAATCCTGCCTCATTAACATCATAGAGGTTAGGATTTACAACACATAGGTTAATCACATCAGGTCACAAAATGGTGGACAACCACACAATACTAGGAATCATGGCCTAGCTAAGTTGAGACAATTCAATCCATAATAGCTGCTAACTGAAAACTCGGCAGTTTAAACCCACTATCCGCTCCTTGGGAGTAAAGACCTGGTGATCTGCTCCCTTAAAGGTTATAGCCTAAGAAACCGTATGGAACAGGTCTGTCCTGTCCTATAGGGTCACTAGGAGTCAGAATCCACTCCATGGCACACAACAACAGAAATATATGTCAAAGGAGCCCTGATGACTCATGGTTAAGTGCTCGGCTACTAACCAAAAATTTGGCAGTTCAAACCATGCAGTGGCTTTGTGGGAGAAAGACCTGGTGATCTGCTTCCATAAAGATTACAGCCAGGAAGACTTACATGGTAGTTCTACTCTGTCACATGGGGTAGCTATGAGTAGGAATCAACTCGGCAGCATCCAACAAAATTATTTTAATCCTAATAGATTTTTTTTGCTGACATTATGAAATTCTTAGGAAGGACTTTTACTACAGTATATTTTTATTCATTTATATTATAGTTTCCATGTCCCATACAACTATCATAAGTATTATATTTGTGAATAATTAAAATTTCATGTCACTTTTAAGCTTAATCAGTACTTTGTCTTTCATTTTTAGTTTCAGAGGAGCAACTAACTGAATTTATTGAGAACAAAGATTATATGATATTGTTGACTGCATTAAAAAATTTTAAAGATGAAGAAGAAATTGTGCTTCATGTACTTCACTGTCTACATTCCCTAGCAATTCCTTGTAAGTGGCCTATATATATGATTTCTTGTATCTGAAAAACTACAATATATCTCTTTTCTGAGTGTGTTTTGAAAATATTTTTCTTATTTAGAAACTTGTGAATGCTAACCTCATTCATTTATTTATGCATTTAATTAATTTATATTAATTGACATTCTACTGCAGCTGGCTCTGTGTTTGGGGCCGAGGAAATAGTAGTGGGAAATCTACATGTCCCTTGCCTTTTCAGAGCTTATACTACAGTGGGGGATAAAATAAGCACATAGATGATTACAATGTATTATATAAAGCAGTCTTGTAAAGGTTGATGGTAGAAGTATGTAGGATTATGAGAACAGATAAAGAGTGAGGCAAGGTCTTTTTGCAGACACTTGGACTGTGAAGAGAACTGTGGGTGGAGGGAGTGTGAAATGAGGTGGGAGGGCAGGCAAAGTGTTCTGGGCAGTCTAAGAGCAAACAGCCTGGAGCAACAGAGAGCATAATGTGTTTAAGAAGATAAAAGTAGCTCAGTAAACTGTGTTTACGTGTGTACGGTACATGCATGTATGGATATGTATGTGTACATTCCCAAATGCCTGCTTCTGTTTCAATGATGGAGTCTGGGAAGGGCTTGGGAAGAGGCATTGGATAAGGCTAGAGAAAGAACCAGATCATGAAGGTCCTCAAAAGCCACATGCAGGAGTTTACACTTTATTGTAATATTCGTTTAGCATTTTAGTAATGT
>NW_004444059.1:8697697-8708680 GCF_000243295.1 Trichechus manatus latirostris | reverse complement strand
AGTATAAGTTTTATGGGAATCTGCATATATGAGACTTCAGTGTAGCAGGACAAAAATCCAGTAGCCTTGTGAAAGAATGCCCTTACTCTGTAATGTTTATAAAATCACACCGTTTTCATATCGGCAGGAAATTAAACACTTGAAAGTAGGTGGAACTGAACAATAATAGAGAATGGACATACAGTACTTTTAAATTTCTCTGAGTCATCTATTGCCAACAACATGAATATATTCTTCATGTTACTTTTCTTTGGCTATAGTTATTTATTTATTTATTTTGGGTTGGCTGGTTTTGGAATTTATTGTTTTCTACCCACGTCTGACATAACTCCAGTTAAAATGTGTTGAGTCATAATGTGAAAGTCAAAGAAAGTAATGCCTAGAAACAAGAAATCAAGAGTTTTAAATACTCATTATAACTGAAAGGACTTTGCCTTTCAGTCTTAATGGAAATCATGTCTACTATTCTGAATAAAACCAGGTAATTGTCTTGAAAGGCTGTTTTCTTTCATTATTACCATATTGAAATTAGATTTAATGTCTCTTAATATAACTTAAACATTACAAATATTTTTTGGGGAAAATAGGTTTGGCTATGATGAAGAAGAAAGAAAAAAGGTTTTGCCAATAGCTTTTTTTTTTAATATATATTTTAAGAATAGTCAGTGTTTCATTCAGAGAGATTAGTTTTCTCCATATAGATTCATGGACTCAGTCTCTTTATTCCTTAAATACCTTTCTCAGTGGATTCTTTTCTCTTTTTACTCCATGTCTTTGCCACTTAGTTATGTATTTTAATATTGTGCCTTTTATATGTCACTTCTCTTCACCATCCATTTTCCTCCCTATCTGTCCCAGATCCTTCAGGACACTTGATTTTGCTGCCTCTTAGTACTCTTCTGTTGCCTTCCTGGAATGGACAGGAAATAGACCATACTGATTTTAGCTTTTTTATATGACAGGAGCCCTGGTGGCGCAGTGGTTAAGATCTCGGTTGTTAACCAAAGGTTGACAGTTCGAATCCACCAGCCACTCCTTGGAAACCCTATGGGGGCAGTTCTACTCTGTCCTATAAGGTTGCTAAGAGTTGGAACTGATTCAACGGCAATGGGTTTAGGTTATGTGACATTATCTTGATTTCTTTTCTGCCAATTCAAGGAAAAGGAACAGTATAAAAGCCATTGTTCAATGGGTAGCACCTCATTAGGGAACAGGCTCACAAATTAATTTATTTGAAAACTTATGGACAAGGCATTCCACCTTTAGACTTACATAATAGCACTTTGAATTTTCCCTTAATTTTGTTTTAAGATTTTAAGCCAAGAAACAGAGACAAAGACATTTCCCCTTAATATTAAAAATGAATCCTAAATCCCATTACATTAGTGTCAAACAACATAGTATTTTTCATAGCTATTTGATAGAACATGATATTTAAAAGTGGAAAAAGCCATTACGCTGCCATGTATTTACAGTCTATGTAAGATGTGTTTGTATGCATATTTGAAAGGAGAAAATTATTACCTTATTGATAACTATACTTTCTTTAAATTTAGGCAATAATGTTGAAGTCCTCATGAGTGGCAATGTCAGGTGTTATAATATTGTGGTAGAAGCTATGAAAGCATTTCCTATTAATGAAAAAATCCAGGAAATCAGTTGCTGCTTGCTCCATAGGCTTACATTAGGTGAGTTATGATTCTTGCTTAATTTATTGCCACAGATCTATATGATGTAAGTATAACATATGTATGTTATATGTTGATGGATAAGTAGCTTATTGATATACACTGCATGGAAATATGGTATAGTAGCAAACTGTTCTGTCATGTTTTGATGGAATTTTAAAGGGAATGACAAAAAAATAGATCTCATGAATGAAAGAAGACTCTTATTTTATGAAGAGGTAATTAAATATGAATGCTTTATTATTAGGGCCATTTTTTTTTCATTTTTTTAATGTGCTTTAAATGAAAGTTTACAGTCCAAGTTAGTTTCTCATACAAAAATTTGTACACACATTGTTATGTGACCCTTATTGCTGTCCCTATAATGTGATAGCACACTCCTCCTTTCCACCCTGGATTTCCCATGTCCATTCAACCAGCTCCTGACCCTCTCTGCCTTCTAATCTCGCCTCCAGACAGGCACTGCTCATTTACATTCATGTGTCTACTTGAGCTAAGAAGCACACTCTTTACAAGTATCATTTTATGTCTTATAGTCCAGTCTAATCTTTGTCTGAAGAGTTGGCTTTGGGAATGGTTTTAGTTTTGGGCTAACAGAGAGTCCGGGGGCCATGTTTTCCGGGGTCCCTCCAGTCTCAGTCCGACCATGAAGTCTGGTCTTTTTACTAGAATTTGAGTTCTGCACCCTACTTTTCTCCTGCTACATCAGGGACTCTCTGTTGTGTTCCCTGTTAGAGTATGAGGGCCATAAATAAAACAGAATAAGCATAATTTATATAGAAAGGGTGAAGCATAGTGTAAAAATAACTCACCTCTCAATTTAAGTATTATTATATTACCAGTGATCGTGAGGCTACCTTGGATTCCTTCCTCCTCCTGCTTTTCCTTCAGAGGTTAACCCTTTCCAGAATTTTGTCTTTATGAATCTTTTGCTTTCTAAAAATAGTTTTACTACATTTGAATGTATTCTTAAACAAAATTTTTAAAATTTGCTTGTTTTTGCTTAATAAAAATTGAAGTACTTATATTGAATGCTGTTTTCAGCAAAATGTTTTCTTTTGTTCGTTTTTACTTAACATTATAAGAATCATAAACATTTTTGCATGTAGCTGTATGTAGTATTCTATTATATGAATATACCACAATTTACTTATGCATTCTCCTATCCATGCACATTTGGGCTTGTTTCAGTTTTAAGCTACTACCAATTATGTTGCTATGGACATATAAATGAGAATGAATCTCTTTTCAAATATTTCTTTGCCATTGGTGCTTCCTCCTTTGTAAAATACCTGATCTGTCTTGTATCTGCTTTTTCATAGAATAATCTCTTTTAAAAATTAGTTAATGTATTCTAGATAATAATGGTTTGATGGTTGGTTAAATGTATTGAAAATATCTTCTTTTGATATGTGGCCTTTTCACTATCTGTATAGTAGCTTTTATAATGAGATCAAATTTTTTCTCCCCCCCTTTTTTGATTCTAGCTTTTATTTCTTTAATCATTCCTACCTAGCTATTCTGTGTTCACTATCTGATAATTCCCATATGTGAAGTTCTTGAGAGTCTAAATCCACTGTTTCTACGCTGCCAGTCACTCATGGAGGCTTGCTTTCTTGATGTTAGATAATGGTGCTTGTGAGTTTCTGTTTCGTTGAGCTTAAACTCTGAGAATTCTGAGGACCAAAATTACACAGGCTCCTCCAGAGAAGATTTATGTTTGCCAGGAGCCAGGGCACAGGACTGATATGGAAGCACTTTAGGATGTATTTGAGGTCTAGGCTTAATGTGGGTGACTCTGGTTGAGCTCCCCTACCTTGGAGGGAATCAAAGGCTATTCTGCTGATTGCAGTGCCAGAGCCCACACTTCCACAGGGCTACTCTAGCTGCCTTGTCCATTTGCTTTCAATTCATAGCTCTTATTTAAACTCCCTTCCTCCAACCCCCGTTTGGCAATTTCCTTTATATTTTTTGTGAGCAGAGAAATGCATTAAAATGTAAAAGGTTAATGAATATGTTTGATAGGATCATTAACTGTTGGAAATTGGTCTGATGCCCTTTCCCAAAAAAGAATCACCAGAGATTTTTATTTTTTTGGTAAAATTAGGATTATTATAACAGGCATTTAGCTTTTAATCACTACAGCTTTGGTAAATAGTCATCAGTCATTTGAAAAAAAACTAATTTTCATGATTTCATTGTAGCAATTCCTATTTTCACTTCTGGAATCATGACTACATCCCTTGCATAATTCAGAAATGCTTTTAGCATTAGGAAATTCTTGGTAGTTGTGGTTGAAATGGAATTTTCATCAGTTGAATTCTATTTTATATGCACCACTTCATTTTGTTATTTCTTTCCATGATAAGCATTTATTGAATGTTCATTATATGACTAAAACTGTGATAATATGATAATAATAGCTTAAGTTTATGCATTTCTTCCATAGTGGTTTCATATATATGATTTTTTTGTTTGGTTGTTTTTTTGTTGTTTATCCTTGAAACAATCCCGGGAAATGGGTAGTTGATATTGTCTCCACATTTACAGAAGAGGACCTGTGGTTCAGCAAGTTTGTGTGTCTTATTTGAGTTCATGTAGCCAGTAAGGGGTGCAGTGAGGCATCCTTTCTGCATCGCTAAGCAAAACAAAGCATTCTTCTAAAATGTAGTTGTCATTTTCTAGTTGATCCCTTTCATGAGATGAAATTTTTACTCATTATATTTTCATAAAGTTGGACACAGTTGTATAAATTGGCTGATAATTAAAAATGTTTTAATCTAATTCAAAGTTGATTGTTAAATCTTCAGCAGTACACTAATGTGTAAGTCTTTGTTTCATGTTCTACAATTTACCACCATCAAGTTACAACTTGCACAACTTATATTAAAAATGTGAGTTCACCTTAATCCCTTTAAATGAGCCAGAGGACGAAGTAGTTTTACCGTCATGATTAGGAAAATGGTACTTGATTACCAAATAGGTCCATAGGGTCACATTAAAAGTGATTGATATTCTACGATTGAAATTAAAGAAGCCAAGAAAACTAGCGTATGGTATTTAAGTTTTGCATTATTTTGTAAGTTTTTTTCAAATAAAAAGCTATCAAACTGATCTTCAGATACGTATGCTTTTTTTCTTCTCATGTATCTCTTGCTTTTGTTTGCCATTGAGTTGATTCTGATTCACAGGGACTCTATATGACAGAGTAGAGTAGCCCCATAGTGTTTCCTTGGCTGTAATCTTTACAGGAGCAGATCGTTGGGTCTTTTCTCCCAAGGAGCTGCTGGTGGGTTCGAACTGCCAACCTTCTAATCGGCAGTTGAGTGCTTAACCATTGCACTACCAGGGCTCCTTTATTATCTCTTAAAGGATTATTATTCCATTTATTGACTAGGAAATTTATTGTTCCCATTATTGTTTAAAGGGAATCTGAATTAAAAATTTAATTTTTATTCTTCTTAACTAGAAGCCAAAAGTCAATAAATAAATATTTAACATTTTTTCCATGTATGTAATCTAATTATGGGTTTGATGCCCTTGAGGGTCTTATACCATCTCCTGTGTGTTTTTACATAAATTGTCTGGAAACAAAATCAGTCTTACTTGTATTTGTCCAGAGTCATTGGAAGAACAGCTGTTGGCAGTTGCGTGGAAGTAATAGGGAAAAAAGGATGATGGGGACTACCCAAGTTTAGAGATTAGCAAGCTGGTAAGAGTAGAAGGGAATCTTTTTGAAATGATTGTCTGTGACTGGAGATTACTAAGGGTGGAGAATATGTCTGCTTGGTTGGTGAATGTGGATGAGGTAAGAACATAGGAATGTATTGACGGAGTAGGGCTATAACATAGTTAAACTGCTTTTTAAAATTTTTTATTTTGAGGCCTTTGATTAATATTTAGTTTGGGTTTTAGGCTTTTCATGATACAGGATCTTTTCCAATTCTGGCGTGTGTCTCAGGGATCATTTTAGTGTACTCATAGCTAAACAGGAGTTTCATTCTTACTCCTAGAAGGAAACCTTGACTGTTGAGAGAGTTATAATTAGCTAAATGGAAGGAGACGCATCAGTGAGAGAAGGTGGAGAGATAACCATCCATCTACTTTATATAAAGATTTCAAGAAAATCATTTACACATTCTTATAAGGATTTAGATTTTTGCATGTGGTATTGATTCTTGAAAAAATAATTATAAAAAGTTATGGGACTTCTTCCTGGGGATTGGTTAGAGAAGGTGAAGTAATCACTTACTTTTTCTTCTAACATCATCATAGACAAGATCAAGTAATGGTAAGTATTCCAATGAGTTTTCTGAGAAGTATTCCTTTACATGAAAGAAGAGTTTTTCAGCAGAAGGATTTAACGAGTAGGAAGGGTTTTTAAGACTTCCATCTCCTAGAGGGCAGGAAAACTGTTATTTTGTACAATGAATATCAGAGTGCCATGTACGTTAGACACTTCATTTGTTTTTATATAATGATAATGTGAGACGGAGTCAGAGAACCCAAAATTAATATAGTCTAAATTTGTATCATTATTTTTGCTCAATCACTTCCATTGTATACACAAGATAGTTAAACGACAGCATGAAGTAAATTTTCATAAATTAACTTCATCGTGTTAAGCTATTTAAAATAATTGCATGTTTTTAATGCCGGTAAAGCATCATCACCCAAATTATTTAAGTATGCAGTATATAATTAAAGGTAGTATAAGTTTCATGAATGAGGAATCAGCTAATTTCTTATTTAACTTTTAGGTAATTTTTTTAATATTCTGGTATTAAACGAGGTCCACACGTTTGTGGTGAAAGCTGTGAAGCAGTATTCAGAGAATGCAACATTACAAATCTCGGCACTCAGCTGTTTAGCACTCCTCAGTAAGTAACTTTTACAGAAAAGAAAATCCTTAGAGGTGCATTTGGTCTTGATGTTAACATGATAACAAGAACGTCATAGGTAGAGAAAGAAGTATTAAATGGCTTTTCAGTCTCAATGTGACTCATTTTCCAAAAGAGTTTCCAAGGAAACTAACAGTGATGACAAGTACACATATCTTTGTCATATGGCGTTTTGCTTTAAATCCTTGATTTAGCTTGTAACTGAGCAGCTAATCTTCTGTTAATTCTCCCCTCTAGTTTATTAGTTTTGTTTGGTACCCTCTCTTCATTTTATCATTTGTCTAGATGGGATGGCACTATTATATGGCATGTAATATGTTAGAGGAGTCTCTGGGTGGTGCAAATTGTTAACGTGTTTGACTGCTCACCTTTGAAAGGTTGGAGATTTGCGTCCACTCAGAAGTGCCTCAGAAAAAAGGCCTGGCAATCTACTTCCAAAATTCAACCACTGAAAACCCTCTGGAGCACAGATCTACTCTAACACACATGGGGTCATCATAAGTCAGAATCGACTTAATTGTAACTAGTTGGTTGGTTGGAATATATTAGATATATAATATAATTTACTATGGCCTCTGCTAAAAAACAGCTCACTCTTTTGATAAAGTTTCAAAAATATAAACTTGGAGTTGATCATTCAAACTGTAATTAAATTGTATGTATGTTTTTTAAGCTGAGACCATTTTCTTAAATCAAGACTTAGAGGAAAAGAATGAGAATCAGGAGAGTGATACTGAAGAGGAAGAAGATAAATTGTTTTGGCTGGAAGCCTGTTACAAAGCATTAACGTGGCATAGAAAGAACAAGCACGTGCAGGTTGGACTCTTTTGTAAATACCATGGTTATTCAACAGTATGTTTGTACAACAATTTATGTTTTTACGTGTTTCTTATTTTTCCTCTCCTAATCCAGGAGGCCGCATGCTGGGCACTAAATAATCTCCTCATGTACCAAAACAATTTACACGAGAAGATTGGAGATGAAGATGGCCAGTCAGTGGTTTTTATTTTATATGATAAAATATATGATATATTATTTTATGTGATAAAATGCCCAGTTGTATTTCTGATTGATGCATATAAAATACCTTAACTGTAATTTTATTGTTGGAAATATTTCTGATATCATCATTCATGTTTTGAGTGTTGCCACAAAATAGTAGTAGATATATATATTTTTATCTCATTGTCTTCAATAGTTAGAAAAAGATGGTATGTTTGAGAGTTATTACTGACAGATTTGGAATCAAGTGTAATTCAGTAATTTATGAAATGTAGAGGAAAGTATTTCATTTTTCTGGAGAACTATTTTTTAAAAATGCTCTATGGATTAATCTCAGGTGATAGAGACTGCAGAGCCATCTGTGACCTTTTCTACCGCTGTGAATTGTCAGCAGATTGTCAATATCAGGAATTAGATTTGGTTTGAAAGCCTCCTACAGCGATTCCTCACCTGATTTGGCAGTTTTGACCTGTCTTCTGGGGAGAAGTTTGTTTGAAGCTGTCCGCTCTTGAGGAGGCTTTCAACAGCAGTTGCTATTCAAACATAGTACAGGAACCTTCCTCCCCAAGATACAAAGTGTAACCAGGGGTTCTGTGTGTATCAAATTTGTTTCATGTCTGGGAGACTTTGTGTTTTAGGGCAACTGCTTATATTCTTGCCAACTGCTTATATATGTGTTGTTTGATCTGGTTATCCTCTGGGTTTTTAAATTGGAATAATTTACCTCAGAAACTTAAATAATAATATTTTACGTCTCAAATCTTGACAGCCTATTTGCATAGTTATCTTTATGCTGTCTCACTGCCAGTAAAAAGGGAAGTAATGACACAGATGCTATTTAATTAAATGTCTCCATTTTGGGAAGAAACAGTAATTCTTTAGAAAAGTATATGTTGAACTAGCATCCTAATTATCCCACAGTGAGCAGTCTATTTAAGAGGTTAGGGTAAGAGAGATTGAAGTTGCAGTTTATAAATTTCAGTTCAGAGCACTTAACCTCAGCATTGATAGGAGATTTTAAAAACTTACCTATTACTAAAAGAAAATATTGTGTGTTCTATACCTTTAAGACCTTTCAAGGGGGTTTAAACATTTATGAACTTCCAATTTTCCTTTCTTGCTTTTGTCTTTGTTACTTATAAATGTTCTATTCCTGTCTTATCTTCCATTAACCTTCTTTTTCTCACTTTACCTTTTTTTCCCTAGCAACTGTTTTTATATTTGCTGAGACTTCTTTTCTTCTACTGCTTATCAGCTTTGGAGAAACATAGAAATACTAATTTTATTAGAGTTTAATGAATTTGAATCTAACTTTTAAATTTAAAAATATTTAACTACAACTCACTCTTGTAAGTGAAGGTGGCACAAAGTAATATTTCTATGCCCTTATTTGTTATTAGATTAGATAATGATAAGTGAATATTTGAGCGAATTATTAAAAAGATTGCTGTTAATACTGTGGTTGAATTTGTGAAAGGTTCCCAGCTCATAGGGAAGTGATGCTGTCCATGCTGATGCATTCTTCATCAAAAGAAGTCTTCCAGGCATCTGCGAATGCATTGTCGACTCTGTTAGAACAAAACGGTAAGGGGTACACTATACTTTTAATAAAGGGAAATGCATTTTGTGGTTATGTTTTATTATAAAAGTAATACAGTGTAAAAATTTTAAATACATAGACACATATCTGATATATAGACAAATTGATAAATATATGAGGATAAAGAAGAAAACAAACATTTTAATGTATCTTCTTCCAGACTTCTATGTTTGTACCCATACACTGGCATAGATAGTATAATTTTTGCAGAAATGGAATTGTATTATACTCTTTTATAACCAGATTTTACATTTTCTTTATGTGAATACATGTAGATTCTCACATTATCCATTGTGATGGTTGTGTAGTTTTCCTGTATATGCCTACATCCTATTTTATGAACCAGTTCCTTGTTGATGAACTTTTAGCCTATGTCCACTGTTTTTCTTTCCTTTATTTGCTTTTTAACCTGTAGAAAACACCAGATGGTCACTTTATTTATTTATTTATTTTCCATTTTCCTTTATGCACTGTTCCAGTTATTTTCTTAGGAAAACTTTCACGTAATGCAACTGGATGGAGAGATATATACCACTGTAAAATCTGGTAAAATTGTCCATTATAAAATTTTTATACCACTATGTTTCTCTCAAAATGACGCTTTACATGTAAGTCTTATAAGTCTGATGAGTAGCTCTCCATTATTAAGGAGAGAAAAATGGCTCATACACTGCTGGAAGAATTCCTGAGGGTTAAGATTGAAAACTCAGGCTGTTTAGATTCCTGTCTCCATAAACAGGAAATGCTGCTGAAAAACTCTGGGCAAAAAGTCATCTTAAAGGCATTGGGACTTGGCATCTCTTGCAGGGTATTTTTTGTAAGGAGGGAAAAAAGAAAAATACTGAAAGCCTGAGACAGAGACCACTTTTTAGTAGAAAACCTAAGTAGAGTGAAAGGAATAAAGAAACCACTTTATGCATGTTTCTTTATACTATTCCTTAAGTCAAATCAAGAGGAAAATTATCTCCTCTTCCTTTCCTTCTTCCTATGCTACCTCTCTGAAGGCACTTTAATAAATGAGCACTGAGAGGCAGACAGGAGTTGCCCTCAGGGATAATGAATCAGAGCAGGAGGGGTAGAAAAGAGACTTGTTATTCTTGAACTTGTCATATTTTACCGTGCAGTTAGAGAGGCCTAGATGGAGATCTCACTCCTGGAAATGACAACTGGACTTTGTTGCTTTTGCGTGGAACACCTTAGAGAGGAGACAGACATCTACCGTGTATAGACAACCCTGTGTTAGCACTGTAATTCTTAAGCACCTGGAAATCTTTGACATGCAAACAAAATTGCTATGACTTTGTAGATTTGGATTGCTATGGTGTCTGAGAATTAATTGCATTTGGAGTCAACCTTGATTTCTTTGTTCAAAGTCAGTTCTCTGCTCTTTCTAGTTGCTTACTTCTTTGTTTCTGGCCAACAGTCAGATAAACTGTCTTCAGATCCCTTCATATTGTCTTTGGAGTTCTGCCTTAGGAAAGCATTAAGAACTTGAGCAGCTTGTTCATCAACCTCTGTGGGCAATTCTTCACTGAAAGATACTTGGGGACATTGGGTGTGCGGAACTGGGTATGGTTTTTCTTGAATTAATGACCGGATTGTCAGCCAGGAGAGCTGGAGAGCTGGGCTCACCCTGGTGACTTCAAAGCCAAGTCTCAGACATCTTTTGTGACATTTTCCTTAATTAATTCAGTTAATATCTATGGACTCCAATTATGTGTCAGACAATGCTCTTGGCACTTGGAATACATCCCAAGTTCATGGAGCTTAAACTTTAGTGGGTAGATAAAGA
>NW_004444059.1:8695313-8697597 GCF_000243295.1 Trichechus manatus latirostris | reverse complement strand
ATACCACTGTAAAATCTGGTAAAATTGTCCATTATAAAATTTTTATACCACTATGTTTCTCTCAAAATGACGCTTTACATGTAAGTCTTATAAGTCTGATGAGTAGCTCTCCATTATTAAGGAGAGAAAAATGGCTCATACACTGCTGGAAGAATTCCTGAGGGTTAAGATTGAAAACTCAGGCTGTTTAGATTCCTGTCTCCATAAACAGGAAATGCTGCTGAAAAACTCTGGGCAAAAAGTCATCTTAAAGGCATTGGGACTTGGCATCTCTTGCAGGGTATTTTTTGTAAGGAGGGAAAAAAGAAAAATACTGAAAGCCTGAGACAGAGACCACTTTTTAGTAGAAAACCTAAGTAGAGTGAAAGGAATAAAGAAACCACTTTATGCATGTTTCTTTATACTATTCCTTAAGTCAAATCAAGAGGAAAATTATCTCCTCTTCCTTTCCTTCTTCCTATGCTACCTCTCTGAAGGCACTTTAATAAATGAGCACTGAGAGGCAGACAGGAGTTGCCCTCAGGGATAATGAATCAGAGCAGGAGGGGTAGAAAAGAGACTTGTTATTCTTGAACTTGTCATATTTTACCGTGCAGTTAGAGAGGCCTAGATGGAGATCTCACTCCTGGAAATGACAACTGGACTTTGTTGCTTTTGCGTGGAACACCTTAGAGAGGAGACAGACATCTACCGTGTATAGACAACCCTGTGTTAGCACTGTAATTCTTAAGCACCTGGAAATCTTTGACATGCAAACAAAATTGCTATGACTTTGTAGATTTGGATTGCTATGGTGTCTGAGAATTAATTGCATTTGGAGTCAACCTTGATTTCTTTGTTCAAAGTCAGTTCTCTGCTCTTTCTAGTTGCTTACTTCTTTGTTTCTGGCCAACAGTCAGATAAACTGTCTTCAGATCCCTTCATATTGTCTTTGGAGTTCTGCCTTAGGAAAGCATTAAGAACTTGAGCAGCTTGTTCATCAACCTCTGTGGGCAATTCTTCACTGAAAGATACTTGGGGACATTGGGTGTGCGGAACTGGGTATGGTTTTTCTTGAATTAATGACCGGATTGTCAGCCAGGAGAGCTGGAGAGCTGGGCTCACCCTGGTGACTTCAAAGCCAAGTCTCAGACATCTTTTGTGACATTTTCCTTAATTAATTCAGTTAATATCTATGGACTCCAATTATGTGTCAGACAATGCTCTTGGCACTTGGAATACATCCCAAGTTCATGGAGCTTAAACTTTAGTGGGTAGATAAAGAATAAATAAAATATATGGTATGTAAGATAGCTAAGGAAAAAAAAAATAAAGTAAAGCAGGAGAATATAAAAGGTTAGTGTCAGAGGAGAGGAAGTTGTGAATAGGCATCCAGGAAAGGCATCACTGAGAAAGTGATTATTGAGTAAAGACCTGAAGGAGTTGTATATTGTTACTGGCCTTTTAAAGCAAGCAATTTATCACTGAAATGGGGTAGATGAAGTAAAGAGTATTATGTGGATAGCTGATAAATGAGATAACATGTGTAAAATGTTTTATCAACTCTGAAGTGACTCCATGATATAATTTCTTCTCTTAGGCCTAGTGTTCAATGAAATTTCTATTCTCAATTTTCAAGTCACAATAAACCTGTTTTCCTGAACACAGAGCTAGTTGTCCCATTCATTAATGTCTAGGACAGTGATTCTCAAAATGCGGCCCCCATACCAGCAACTTGGGAACTTATTAAAATTATAAACTCTAGGACCCCACATAGAACAACTGAATCATAAACTCTGGAGATACAGTTCAGCAACCTGTGTTTTAACAAGCCCTCCCAGAAGAGTGTGATATATAGTAAGTTTGAAAATCCCTGGTCTAGGATTACGTCAGTCTTTTAAATATATCCTTGGTTAGACTTTAGCAACTTTGAAAGGGGTTATCACACCTTCTGACCATGATCAAGCAAAGTAACCAACTTCTTATCGTATTTTAATGTGAGGTATTCTGGATGTCTTTAAAAGGTGTGCAATAGCAAAGAGTTTTTCAGGTATTGGCAGTGTTTTAGAATATGCATATTACTTCTACTTGTTTCTGTGTTCTATCTTTTCTTTTTTTCCCCATTTGAGACTGATATCACATTTTTAAAAACAGCAATTACGTTAAAACTTTCCAGTTTTTTTTTTAATGTCACTTTGAAAATGTTGAATTACAGTGTATAATGTTAGAATTGATATTGATATAGAGGCTTCATGACAATTTATATGGAAACTTCAAAACAATGAGTTTGCATCTGGTGAAGGAG